>NC_088930.1:34830000-35020000 GCF_038396675.1 Hydra vulgaris
TTGTACATCACAACTTTATTGACATAATTTAACCTTTAAATCAACATTTATTGGCCTTTAAAAGTAACAGTTTTTTGAATGTTGCATCACTAAGGCAGCTCCTTCGTGGCGTCTGAATTTGTCCAGCGATGCTAAATAACCGCTCAACAGGTGCAGATGAAGGTAAGGTCGTATTGTACCTTACAAATACGTATTTTATAACTTCATATTTTGCCAAGATTTTAAAATTCGTACCAGAGTCGCTACGATAAACATCACTCATGCCACTGCCACCAGCTGATTAAGTACCTGGAAGTGGGTCAGGGTCAGAAATAGTATTAGCTCTGTCCAACAACTGTTGCTGCTGAGACTTAGCTGCACGAACGAAGAGATCATGACAGAAATCTATTTTATCATCCGGAACCCATCTCATTTTGAAGTAGGGATGCGATACTGCTGCAACTATCCTGCTGGCATTATGTTCAGAAAATGATAGATGACCTTCAAATCTTGTTTTCAAGCTTGTAAGCATAGATTCTGCAAATTTCTTAGCATGCTTCAGTGATTTCTGCTGCAGGTCCTGCAATTTCTGCTGTACGGTGTGCAGCGTCAGAAGTACATTGCCAAAGTACACATTGTCACCTTGTAGCCTGTCAATGGCAACAGCAATAGGAGCCATTATCATTGCATACTCTTCTAGACATTCCAACTCCTGCTTTTTGAACTTTGGCAACTTTAAAATGTCGCATATTTTGCCAAGCTTATCTTGCAATTGGAAAATGCATTTCAATGCATCATACCGGGGGTTCCATCGTGTTGGGACAGGTATCAGTATTGCCCTTGCGATGGTTTTTTTCACAGCATCCGATGCCTTGGAACTTCTACCAAGCAAATTCCAAATGCTGGTACACTTGGCCAATGCAGCTCGATAAAGACGTTTGAAATTAGCATCAGAATTACATGCTTTATCTGCATCAGTAGTTGATGTGAGGCTGAGAGAGTGACTATTGCAAGCTTCATGGTGAGGCAGAAAAACTTCAGTATCAGCATCCGTGTCTTCGCTAACTGGTAAATTTAGGACTTTAGTCATGTCTGCTATTTCATCATCATTGTCAGAATTTTCTGCTTCATCATCATCACCAGTTCCTGTCTCCTGAACTTGTTCTTCAGCAGTTGCAGAGATTCCTGAACCAGATGCAGTACTGCTAGTGTCTATAAAATATTCTTGGAAGGCTTTGCTGAAGTTAGAGGCATTATCTGTTACGGTTGCTGTAATTTTTTCCACGTGTAACCCATAATCATTATGAATTTTTGAGATCATGCAGCCACTTAGTCGTAAGTATGACTTCCAACAAAATGTTGACAGGAAAGAGCAACGGATGTGTGTGATACTGAGCATTCAGTACTAATATCAATATAGTGAGCTGTCATTCCTAATTAGCTTTTTTGGTTCACTGCCCAAACGTCAGCTGTTGTACAAACAAATAGTACTTTACTGAAGACTGTTCTTTTATCATCACGCATTTTTTGCAAACGGGCGATTAATTGCTTGCCTAATCTTTTGCGACAAGGTATACTGACATTGCGATTGAGTCTGTGGATCAAATTTTTGAACGTCGGCTTTTCCACTGTGATCAAGGGGCGCATTTCCTGCACAACGTAGTCAGCAATAAGCTTGTCAACTTCATCCTGTGAAATGGATGTTTGATTTCGAGGCATAATGTGCATTTGTTTCAACTTCTTAGAAGCAGGACCAGATTCGGCAGAAGGTCCACCACCAACTCCAGATTCCATCTCAGCTACCGAGCGCTTACGTTATTTTGCAACTGAAACCCTGTGCTGCTTGTATTCATCGATTCAATATTTTGCCATGAGCATTCTGCAACAACAACAGTCAATCAACCGAGATTATTGCATTTATTTGTGTTATGTTATAGCATTAGTGTTTGTCTGTGTTGCTTTATGTGTTTATCATTTTTACTGTTTAGTGCATGGTTTAACCGTTTCGTTTAACTTTAAATGTTTTTTCTTTGACTAATTGACTGGCTGTAACTACTATGACTTTGAGATGAGAATGATTTATTACATGTTTTATTCATTGTTTGCTTTGTTTGTTAAATTGAATGATTTTATATAATATTTATATTTATACCATACCACATTAATCAATAAATTGTATTTGGTCTGGTCTCTTTCTTTTTCAGTAAATGTACATGTGCCTCATAATATTATATTGAAATTAAATTATAATTTTTCTATCTAATGACTAATGAGTAATGATTACTGATTGTTATATAACAAACATAAAATACACAATATAATATAATGTTTTTGTAGTTATATACATACCTGAAGATGTTGAGTAAAATTAGAAGTTGCTTTCAGTGAACCACTGTAAGTTTTTTTACCAACACATAACATACACTGTGCAATAATTTTAACATCTCCTGTAGTTTTACTGTTAGATATAATTTTGAAAAATTTTCCATCAAGTATAGCAGGGACAGCTTGTTCATTCTTAGCATTTTCATTTTCTACAGTTTCAGTCGTTTACCTCTCTTTCGCCATTTTGGGATTTTTGGTAGATTGGTTCCCTCTAATCATAGTAATTAAATAACAATTTATTGATACCATTACCTAGGGTGGTCCAAGGCAGCACAATCCAGCCAAGGAACTTTTGGAAACCAAGTTTTAATTAATTTGCTGTTGGTGGAAAAGTATTTTGTATTTTGTTTTTTAAACAAAATAAAAAATGGCCTTGAAAAGTATTTGAAATAAAATTGAAAATACTAATAAATAAAAGTTTTATTTCAAATAAAAATAAAAATAATACGAAAGTATTTTAAATAGTATTTTAAATACTTTTTAAAATATTCAACACTGTATATATATATATATATATATATATATATATATATATATATATATATATATATATATATATATATATATATATATATATATATATATATATATATATATATATATATATATATATATATATATATTATATTACTTATAGGACAATATATATTATATATGTATATATATAATATATATTGTCCGCTATAATATAATATATATAAACCGCTGTTTTAAATCTCTGCAATCGCCATCAACTACAACAATTTAACGGAGTTTTCGCACGAGAAGACAGAACTCCAGCTCAGCAACAAGCGTTCAACGAAACTCGAGCTAGACTTAAAAAGAAAAACGAAGAGCTGAAAGATGCTGGGATTCTCGACCAACCGTTTCGGAATGTCATCCACAAAAGAACCAGTCAAATATGCTGTATTGATGTCACAATGTCAAACGAGCAAAAGAAATATGTGTTCGCCTCAGCAACTACAGCTCTCAACGAATATCGAAGAAGTAATACAGCAGCTACAACAAGCACCGCTCAAGAAAACTCGTCCACCTAAAAAAAAACACACCAAAATAAAGACCAGCATCCCTGTAATAAATAAAAATAATCTATCTCCTGCAAATCTTTGCTTTTGGGCCAACAATCCATGCTCGCTAAATAAAAACAAACGCAACGAAGCCATAGCCCGTTTACACAACTTAGAAGATAAAAATACTCCTCACATTTTATTCTTCACCGAAACTTGGTACAACGGAACAAGCGACACGGTTATACCAGGCTATCAAATTCATCGAAGAGATAGAGACGGAAGAGGAGGTGGCGTGGCCATTTATATACAAGAAGAGATAACTACATTAGAAACCAATTTTGTACAATTGAACTCAGACTCCATTGAACAAATGTGGCGTGCTATTAAGCTTGGCAACAATTCAATTCTTCTCGGATGTATATATCGTCCACACGACCTAAATGACGAAATTCTCAAAAACTGTATAGCATCTATCAAAGATTCGAAAGCTGCCGCCCAAAGGTTAGAGTGTGATTTCATTATAATCTATGGGGACTTTAATTTTAGCAACACATTTTATGAGTATATTGAGATTGGCGGTGGCGTGGCGACAACAGCGCACGTGCTAAATGAACGACCAGGAGACATGAAATTTCAAGATTGTTTAAACGAATGCCTACTCACACAATTGATCACCTTCAAAACATATCGTAGTAACAGATTTTCAGAGCCGAACAGTACTCTAGACCTAGTAATAACAGACAAACCAGATCTCTTAATAGAAATAAAAGAAGAAGACTCGTTCGGGGACACTCCAATGGGTCAATCTCATGCTCTAATCACGGGTCGATTTGTTCTGAACGACAAGATAAAAGTACCACCAATCGTACAGCGAAAGCGCTATATCTGAAGCAGAGCCGACTACGCTAATTTCTCGCTAAAATTAAGTTCAACAAATTGGAAAAGCTTATTCGAAAACTGCTCAGCTAACGAATGTTACAATCTATTCCTAGAAGTGTACGACGAACTAGCAACAGAACTCATTCCGTCGACTACCTTGCCCTTCAAGAAGAAACACGAACCATGGATAACAGACGAAGTTTTAAAAGCTATTAGAACAAAACAAGAACTTTGGAATAAATATATTGCCTCTGGTCGCCATACACATAGAGAGCTCAAAGACAAGCACAAAGAAGCATGCAGAAATGTAACCAAAACTTTGAGATTAGCAGTGTTAAAATATGAAGAGAACCTAGCTAATTTATATAAAAACGACCCTAAAAAGCTACACGCTCATATCAAAAACAAAACCAACTCAAAATATGTATTCAACTCCATAGAAACAATTGATGGAACAATTTCAACAGATCTTCAAATTATTTGCACAACCCTGAACAATTATTTCCAATCAGTATTTGTCAACGAGCCAGACGGACCTGTGCCGGAATTAGAACCCCGAACTGACAATAAATGTATATTAGACGAGAATATCTTTTCAATCAACGATATCCGTGCTCGACTCGCAAACCTAGACGAATCTAAATTTCTTGGTGTTGATAACGTTCACCCTCGTGTACTCAAACACTGCGCAGAAGCTTTCGCATTGCCACTAACATTAGTTTTCAAGAAATCTTTCTCAACCAGCACTATACCAGACCTGTGGAAAAAATCTAACGTCACGCCCATTTTCAAGAAAGGAAGCAAACTAAGAGCATCAAATTATAGACCAGTTTCTCTCACATCCATACCATGCAAAATATTCGAGAGTATATTACATGAAAAAATAATGCTACACTGTAACTTAAACGGTTTAATAAGCATAGCACAACACGGATTTGTTCAAAGAAAAAGCTGTTTGACTAATCTCCTCGAAACTCGCGACTTCCTCACAGAAGCTGCACACAAGAAGTATCCAGTCGATATGATTTTCACTGATTTTGCAAAAGCATCTGATAAAGTCCCACATAATCGCCTATTGAGCAAATTGAAAGCATATGGCATCAGCGGGAAAGCACTAATGTGGATAAATGCTTGGCTTAACAATAGACAACAGCGTGTTGTCATTGATACTCACTCAACTGCTAAAATATTCACATCAGATTGGAAAAAAGTTACAAGTGGCGTCCCTCAAGGAAGTGTCCTCGGCCCTCTCCTTTTCGTACTATTTATAAATGATCTGCCGGACAACATTACCAGCCAGTTCAAGCTCTACGCAGATGATAGTAAAATTATGAACATGATAAAATCGAATGAAGATATGCTAGCTTTACAATCAGACATTGATCAAGCCATAAAATGGTCTCACAAATGGTTGATGTTCTTTAATGTAGAAAAATGCAAAACAATGCATGTCGGTCGAGGTAACAGAAAATCTAATCAAGTCTATTCAATGACGAACACAGAAGGTACTCGTCGAAACCTGGAGGAAACTGAAACTGAACGAGATCTAGGTATTCTAATATCAAATGACCTCAAAGTCCGTGCCCAGGTAGAGTCTGCAGTCTCAGTAGCCTATTACAAATTGGGCCTACTAAAAGAAGTGTTCCGAAGCAGAAGCATTTATCTCTGGCGAACGCTTTACATCACATATGTGCGCCCTCACCTGGAATTCGCTATTCAAGCATGGTCTCCTCACCTAAAAAAGGATATCAATATGCTTGAAAGAGTTCAGCGCAGAGCGACAAAAGTTTCCTCAATCAAACATCTCCCATATGAGCAACGCTTAAATGTATTTAGAGTGACAACACTAGAAGAGAGAAGAGCTAGAGGAGATCTTATTGAACAGTTTAAAATTATAAATAAAATTGATGATGTTAACTTTTTTGTTCCTCAAAGGATCTCTAACAACGTATATTGCAGGAGGAGTCACAATAAACAGCTACACAGACAAATTGTCAGCGATTGCGAAGAGCGACATCACTTTTTTACTAATCGTGTCACACCGTCCTGGAATATGCTACCACAGGAAGCAATTGACACTCACTCGGTCAACTTATTCAAAAGTTTCCTATCATGATGGGCATCTTGTCTCGTTGACAATTAGCCCTACACATTAGTTAGTATAGAGATGCCTGGTGTTGCATCTCTTCGTCAATATACTTTATAATCAATGATTGACTAATTTACAGTATTATTGAATTTGTAAAAACATAAAAAAAAAAAAAAAAATTATTATTGATTGTAAATTTATTGATTCTAAATAAAATCAAATTCAAATTCAAAAATTCATTATATTACTTAATTATGCTTTTTTGCTTCTACTTTGTTTTTGCTGGAGTTTCATTGGAATAAACAAAGAGACGTTTTGACTTTGGTCTTCACCTTGTGTCCCTTTATACCCTTCTTGTTGATCTAGAGTCCTTTGACTCTCTTGAGTATCTAACTGTAGCTGTTGTTGCTTTTTAGGTTCAGGACCAGTTTGAGTATCTGATAGAGTTAGAGAAGTCTATTCAGCTGCACCTCTTTTTTTAGTTTCAGTTTGACTATGAGATTTTCCTTGTTGGTGAGTCCTTATTTGGTGGTGTGACATGTAGTAATTCATATGGCTCTTCTTCGCGAGTTTTTTCCCAACCGCTGAGGTTAGAAGGAACCCTTGCGTAATTTTGACTCACAAAAACTTACATGCTAGCGTTTTCTGGTTTTACATTATGCCTAAAATCAATAACCGTCCTACCTCCTACTGAAAACACTCGTTTCAGTAGAAGATAGTTCATAAAAAATAAATACATTAACCACAAGAAAATTTTTTGATGGCGGCGGATATAAGGAACGGCTAAATGAAAATTAAGAAACTGATGATAATCAAGTTTTATATCTTAAGTTCAAATATTGATAAGTTTCAAATAAAAATATATTTTTTTGTTTAGAATAAGATTTTTTTCATCAAAATAACGGAATATTCCATATTTACATAAATTTCAAGTATAAATATTTTTTTATTTAACAAAACATATTTTTACAATAACAAATTCTTAGTAAAACTAAGTACGAGTTTTAATTTTAGTTTGTTTAATAGTAGTGAAGAAAAAGTATTTGTTTGCTTGTGCAGAAATCTCAAATTTAAAATAATTTGCATTCGCTTTATAATTTATGTACCTTTTAGTTCTTAACTACCCAATGGTTGTGCTAGAAGGTTAGTAACACAACTGCATGTTGTGTTATTGAAAATGTAAAGTTTTTTAAAATTGTAGACACCGCTCCCGCTTACCATGCAGTTATGATATCAACCTTCTAACACACTGCATCGGGTAACTAAGAACTTAAAGGTACATAAATTATAGATAAAAACTAATTTAATCGTAAATTGCACTTGAATTGTATACCGAACATTTTTTAAAAAATAAAATTGAAGCCAATTTCGGCTTAAATTTTTTTTCCAAAAAAAAACAATAGAATACGCTATCCAGTTATATTTTGAGATTAATGGTTTAAATATACTAAATTATAATAAGAGTAAAACACTTACTTTAAGTGAGCTTTAATTCCACTGGTGATACCTTGCTCAATGTAACTAAGGCATGATACACGAATTTTCCGAGCAAAACTATAAGTTTTTTCAATAACGATATATGTAAGTCATCAAAAAGTATAACATATTTGGTAAGTATGGAAAGAGTATTTTAACCGCTGTTATAATCTGGTAAAAGTTACGCGACTATATCAAATCGTCAAGCGTAGTTTTATTTAAAAAGATGTAGTTTTCAACATAAAGTACCTTGGGGCTCGGCTATAGATAAGTCTATGGATTTGATTTTTTTATAAAAGCATGTATTGGTATTTGTTTTCAATGAATGTAACTCTACATTTATAATCAGACATTATTTGGGAAAATTTTCCGAGAAAAACCATTTTTTTATGAAAGTTGAAGTTATTATTTTCAATACCACACCTAATTGAGTATGTTTATTTCATTTTTTGAAATACCCGGGACTTATTCGGCCATCTTGAAAAAATAATTTACTCCATTCAGAATGCGTAAACAATTAAAAAACAGAGGCGGTAAACTTTATTAACAAGTTATTTTCATTTTCATACTCGTTTCGTTTTTATATCAGTAGTAACTTTAATTGACATTAATTTAAAAGTAATACAAGTTACATTTAACTTTTTGTTATAAAAACAATTATATCTTTGAACACTTAGTCGATAGAAATAGCTATTATGGCTTCAGTAACGTATTAAGATAAATACTTTTTGTTGTTGGCACAGCACGAAATGAAATATATATTACATAATTTATTCTAACTGCTTTTAAAAGTAGCATATTTTTTATAAATATACCAACACAAAATATACCAAAGTTAATCATTTATTAACTTGTAATTAGGTTCATGAATTATGTCAAAAAAACACTTCAAGATATCTTTATTATGTAAACTGACATACGCTTCATATTTTGCCATTATTTACGAACTCTTTGTTTGCATAAATTAAATAAAAATAAATAAAAAGTTGTTCGGTTTGCCACTAACAACCAATCGCATTTGTTTAAAATTATCGCCTTTTTTTAAACGAGTTTGTACTATGCGTTAGTTGCATTGAGTGAGACAGCTTAACCACTTTTTTGCACTTGTTGCACTCAGCAAATCTTGATTTTCTGCCAGAGCCAGAGATGTTATCCTCTTTTCTGCCAAGCTTGGTAAAGTAATTCCAAAAAGATATAGTTTTTTCAAGTTGGTTTGATTTGGTAGTGGTTTTGGTATACAAATCACTGAAGAGATCACTGAAGTAACTTTGAGACTGTTAGTCTTTCTTGACTTTAGTCAAGTTTATATAGGAGGCTAGTTTAATTTTAGGAGGTAATTAGTTATTTAACAACCATCTGACTTGATAAAAACAAGTTAATTTTTTACGCTATTTTACCATAATAATTACCACTTTTACTTCCATTTATCACAAGTTACTGGAATTACCGACTTTTACGCAGTTTTACCGTTTTTACTCAATTTTACCGATTTTACGCATTTTTACGCAATTTTACCGTCTTCTGTAATAAGAAAGCGTGAAAATGCGTAATACGTATTTTTACCGCATACGGTAAAAATGCATTTTACGCATTTTACCGCAGTGCGGTAAAAATGCGTATACGCGTTTTACCGCATTTTACCGAATTTTTTTACCACCGGTGCCAATACATAATTCATATGGAATGGTGCCCTTTATATGTAACTTTTCTATGAATATTTTTTTGCTACACGTGTTAATTTTGAGTTACTTTAGTTAGAGTTGTTGTAAGTGTTTTTTTAAAAATTTAAAATTCGAGAAAGAAATTGCATAATGAGTCGTTTTACCCCGGTCAAATAAAAAATTTATGAACTTTTTATTTTAATTCTAAATTTAATTTTTTCTACGAGCAAACTGAAAATTCTTGCAGGCAATAAGTCATTATGATAAAATAAACATACTGAGAAAGTGTTATTGCTTCAATACTTTTGCAATAATTTAGGGCTTTCAAAACGTTCATTTTTAAAATCTCGCTAACCGCGATGCATTGTTCATCAAAACCACTTACTATAATTTCTAAAGGATAATAAAGAACTTTGTGTACATTTTCACTTTTTATGTTTCTTCCGAATGTTCATATTCATTTGAGATATTTAATGATTTTTCCTTTTCTATTATTATGTAGCAAATAAAATAATGTAAATTCATATTTATATGCGGTAGTGGTGTAGTGGTAGAGCTCTCGCTTCATAAGCGAGAGGTTCCGAATTCGATCCCATCCACGTCCCTGGTAGTACCGCGCTCAACTTGCTTCTCCGCGCAGCGGCCTTGTTCGTTATAGTTTGTGTTTTGGAGTTATAGAGTTGAGAGAGGGTTATAACCACAATTAAGTAGCCTCCTCGTCTGTCGTGGCCTTCTCGGCCTTGGGGAGGTGAATTAACATTAAAAAAAACAAATAAAAAATATTGATTTGGATTAAATTCTTAACTTAAGCAAACCAAAATCCAGTAAACAATGTTTTCTTTCTTGATTTTTAACTTTTTATCATTTTTAGCTTTTCTTTTTGCAGCACCCTATAAATACACGCGCATCATTTCTATTTGATAGCATCATAAGCTACAAGCCTAAACATATATAAAATTTTATTTAAACTCAAGTTATAAATGGATTTCTAAAAAGAAATGTATAGGAATTAGGAATTGTTACATTTAAGTTAAGAACTGTAACAATTCAAATTCTATCATCGTACGATATTAGAAATGTAAAATTTAATTAATAAATTACAAATTGAACCCGTGCTTTAACCCTACACGGGAATTTTTAATAAACAAGAATTTAAGGTCCCCACATCATCAGGACCAAATTGCAGCCGTGAGTAATGGTTAGAGTTCTGGCCTCAGAACAGGAGGTCCGTGGTTCGAGGCCGGTCGTGGCCACGTCTCATTGAAAAATTAAGGGGGTGATAACTTCCTGGTTAAATACTATTCCGCGGTGCTCTGTAATATGACTATTAGTTAATCCATTTATTGAACCAAAAATTGAAAAATTACAAGTTTTTTATAATTTTACAAGATTAGGTTAGGTGTCACTCATATAGTTTAAAACTAGTCATTGGAGTGATACCTAAATAAAATAAACAAACAAACAAAAATCATAATAAATAAAAGCATGAGTAAATTAAATTAATTTAAAAATAATAAAAATAACGATAAAGCTATAATAGATTAAATAAAATAAAAAAAAATGAAAACACTCAATTATTAACAACAGCAAACAAAAATAAAAACAATTAGCAAAACAGCACAAATAAACACAAACTTTACGCATACAAAAAGGCAAAACACAAAAACTACAAAATGAAAATGCAAACACAAAAAACTTCTACATTAAATTAAAAAATGAAATTAAAAATAAAAACAATCTTTAGTTATTTTGGCGAAAAAAAAAAGTGTAGAAAAATGAGTAGAATAGAAAAACAGCGAACAACAATAAAAATAATTAGCAACAACAGCACAAATTACAAACTTTACGCAAACGAAAAGACAAAACACAAAAACTAACAAAATGAAAGCGAAAACTACAAAACGAAAATGCAAACAAAAAAACTTCTACGAAATAAAAATAATAATAAATTTGTGTTATTTTCGCGAAAAAAACGGTGTAGAAAAGTTGGTAGCGACTTAGTACAAATCGATGTTCGAATTTTCTTTTGTTAGTTTTTTTAACTGTTAATTTTGAGTATTTACTTTTTAAGTGTTTCTTTGTTTATAATATGTCTTTGTTTATAATATGACTTTGTTTATAATATGACTTTGTTTATAATATGACTTCTTCGAGTACCTAAATAAGTAATAAAAATAAAAAAAGTTACAAAAAATTGTCCCGTTGCCCCTCCACCACCACTCAGAGTAGCTCTTGTGTCGCTGAGCACCGCCAAATAGCATTTAACTAGGAAGTTCACGCCTCCTTCAAAAAAAAACGTGAGCTTCCTAGTTTAATGCTCTTTTGCGGCGCTCTATGGGTTGATATCAATGTCGTTTATCTGGCCAGAGCCGGCTTCAATCCTGGGACTTCATCGATCCACGAACCTTTTCAAACCACTGGACTTAAGTAGTAGACGTTTGTTTCAAACCTTTTTTTTTTCCCTTTCTTCAGGAATAATATTTTATATAAACCCATTTTTGTTAAGACATTTTTATAAGTATTTAAAATATAAAGTAAATGGAGTCAAAAGAAAAAGTTAAATGTACTGATTAATTGTTTTCAAAATGAATAAAATAAGTAAAAACAAATATAAAAATTTTTAGTTTTTTTTTTTTAAGTTGTACAGAATTTTGAGAATATATAGAAATCAAAAAAAACAACAAAAAATCAATATTAACAACTAAATAAGCGACAAATTAACAAAAACAACAAAAATGATTCTAGAAATGATTTTGACTTGTTCTGTAAATCGAGTGGAACTGTCACTTTTTGGCGCAAAAAACTTGGTGCCGTTTACATATCACTTCAGCATTAATGTTTGACTAAACAAAACCTTACTTTTTATTTTTATTTTTTTCAGATTTCATTATTTTCCATAGATAGATACCATACACTATTTCGACGTGGTGTTGTAGGAGTCGTTGTTGTCGCTTGGTTTTATTTGCTGCTCATCGCCAAAGTCAAGTTTACGTTGTCTTTTAGGTTGCATTGGTACATCATTTTGTTAGTATCTTTCAATTTCTCTTTAAATTGTTACGCGTCTACAATTTTTTTGCGTCAGGGTGTGTTGGATGCTAAATATTTGTTGCAAAGCTGCAGCAAGCGATTTAGCCAAATGCAACTGTTTTTCGACTTTTTCTTGATTTCCTTTTGTGTACCAAAAAGAGGTTTTAATTCCTGAGTGCACACTTTTTGAAGCCGTCTGATGTTAATCAGATGTTTTAAACACTCCTATGAAACTTTGAAAATCATTTTTAATGCACTCGTCAGAGTCGAATCCCTTGTTCGCAAAGAATGCGACAAAAAGTCTGAAAATTTGGCAAGCGATTAGAGCCAGATTAGTGTAGTGTATGGTGGATGAGGCAAGACTTCTTAACGAACACGCTATACTACAAATTACCCGCAATATTTCTGAATCTTTTGAAAAATCGCAATATACGTTAGGCGTTTTCATTGATCTATCAAAAGCCTTTAATACGATTGACCACATAATTCTATTAAAAAAATTGAGTTTTATAGTATTAAAGAAAATATTTTAATGATACTTAAAAGTTATTTAAGCAACCGTAAACAGTTTGTTAATAGTAATACAAATCGTTGCATGAGAATTATAGGGTTCTATCTGCATTTTTTTATGTTAAAAGAATCTAACAGTAAAAGTTTTAATTAGTAATTAATAATAAAAACCAACAACTTTAAAAGTATTATGAATAATAATATATTTTTAATAATGAAACCATAATAACAATAACAAAGTTGAAATTAAAAGAGAAATAACTACTAACTTTTTAGATATTTATATTGATAAAAACCTTAGTTGGAAATATCACATTGATTTATTGTCCAAAAAAATTGCTCGAAATATAGGAGTTTTGTATGAAGCGAGAAATTTTTGAAACAAGCACAGTTTAACACAATTATATTTCTCTTTAATCCACTGCCATATAAATTGTGCAAACATTGCCTGGGGTAATACCAACAAATCTAAACTGCAACCTCTTTATCGTCAGCAGAAGCATATTGCTTGTCTTATCATCTATAAAGATCGACTTGCTCATGCCAAAGCACTTTTATTTCAAATGAAAATTCTTAATATTTATCAACTGAATATTTTTAATGTACTTTGTTTTATGTACAAATGTAAAACTAACGCATCTCCTGTTTCCTTTCATAACTTATATACCTTGAAAGAAACAAATAAATATAACTTAAGAAATGATGATCTAGTTCGGCAACTTTTTTCTCTAACTAATTTTGGAAAGTCATGTATTGCATTTTGAGGAGTTTTTCTTTGGAACAAAATATTTTAGAAAAAATTTAGATTTTTCCCATGAATAGAATTACATTACATTCACAAAAAAACTGAAAGAAATAATTTTATCTTTTGAAGACTTATCTCTATATTTTTAACATTTTATGAAAATATGAAACTTATTACATAATGTAATATACAATTATATCGGATTCACTATTTATGTGTTTATGAAATAAGTACTATTTTATACAAACTTTGTATTTATATATAAGAATCAATTATAATTTCTTTACAAATTTATTTATATATTCTTACGAAATTTATGTTTTTCGCAAATTATTTCTTTTACATTTTTGTTTTATTCCTTATTTAATGTTATTTTAATGCAATTAATATTCACGAGCGGTTCTCGATGATAAGACCTAAAGGTCTTCTGCAAGTCTCCGCGTTCTATTTATTATGTTTTTTAGTTTTATACTTATATATTTTATTATATTTGTTATTGTATACGATTTTTTAATTGTTACTGTATAACGATTTTTTTAATCTTACCTATCTTAATGTATAAATTTATTTAATATTTAAGAAAAGAACAAAAAATTCTAAAAAAAAAAAAAATTACAAGTTTGTTGATTTCGGGCTGGGGCCGTATTCTCATCTCTCCGTTAAGCTTAACGGAGCGTTAGTCAAAAATTTCTTTTAAATTGCATTAATAAAAAATTTATTTAAAATTATAATTTTTTAAACATAAATGTTTTATCTTGGTATAAGTTTTATTTTAACGAATTTATATAAATTTTCGTCATTTCTTTACTTAGAAATATTGTAATGAAATTTCAGACAAAAGCTCCGTTAAGCTTAACGGAGAGATGAGAATACGGCCCCAGGACTTGTTTAGTAATATGCGGTCAAACGTTTCCGTAAAGCAGAGTTAATATGCGGTCAAACGTTTCCATAAAGCAGACCTTTTCTATCGACTAACAACGGCTGAAGAGTCGGCAGTTTTTTTATGAAAAGTGGGTCATTCTTGACAGTAATTGTATGAGCAAGTTGAAAATTATCTAAACAAAAAATCGTCATTTATTTCATTATCATATGCATGGCATTTATTGTAACAGTTATTTAATATACGTTATGCCTTATAACTATTTACATAAATGTAAATAAATATAAACAATCAACACAAATTTATACAATAGAAACACAAGACAATTACAGATTATTTCTGCATTTTCGCTTTTTAATCTGTTTACTTATATATAAAAAAAGTAAAATTTAAAAAAAATCAAAGTCTATTTTGGCATCTTAGGAGAACTGCTCTTCGAGACGATTTAAGGTTTGTAACTTCCAACGCATATTCAAACTTATCACTGTGAATATTTAATATAAGTTAATAATAAAATCATTTTTACTGCGTAATTTTAAGTTTAAAGTAAAGATTTGATCATTTTTCATTAATAGGGATTTTGAACAAAAATCTTTTTTTGTTCGTTGCTTAATATATTTTCAAGTTTATTAACTTTATGTTTCTGAAAGATTTGAATGTTTTTTTAACTAAACTCTTAATTTAACTTTTGATGTAATTCTTAAAATGAGTTGAAATTTAGATAAAATTATTAAAATTTTCTTAAAATGAGAGTAATTTAAATAAATAATCAACGAAAGGCGAAACTTAGTTGAATTTTTTCACTGTTTAAACTTTATTTATTTTTTTTTTTTTTATAAAGACTTTTTATAGAATACTAAATTACATAAATAAATAAAAATAAAAAGATAATATCGTATATTTTTATAATATAAAAATTATTAAAGTTTAAATGCTCTATAGTTAAACACGTTGCTGTTAACTTGTGTGGTCAATATTTGATTTGTTAAACTAAATTACACCCACAATCGCTAAAGTCAAAGCACGTTTATGACATTTTATAAATGCAATGAGAGTCATACTTACCTGACTGGGGAAAAAGTCTGATCAACAAGGGGCTTTTCCCAGAGTGAGGCTTTTGCATTGCACTCCGCACTGGCTGACCTCTGCGATTACCGCTAACGTCGGTAACTCGACAGTACAATTTATGGTAGCGGAAGCCTGCGTTCGCGCTAGCTTCCAGTCTAGTTAAACAAAAAAATGAATTATGTCGATAAATCCTATTTACATCGTTAGACTACGTTTTATACAAAAATATCTTTATTGATTAGCATTTGAACGGTTCATGATATTAAGGTGAGATTCCACTAATCCGTTTTTCTACGGGAAAAGGAAGGGAAAAATAATCACGTGAGCATGCGTAGTATAAGTTTTAATTTTTCCGAAGGAAAACTACGCATGCTCATGTGATTATTTTTGCCTTCCTTTTCCCGTTCCTGTAAAAAAACGGATGATTGGAAACCCACCTTTAAGTATATTCTTATTTAAATTGATTTAACCGTCTATAATAACATCTGTAAAAGAAATACTCAAATACTTCTTGAAATTAAAGTCAAAGTATTTAACTAGTCTGGAAACGCGGGCCGTTTTCTTATAACACTTAAGTTCCTCTTTATACTTGTGCTCAGCCTACTTTAGAGTGCATCAAATTGTAACCATTATGTTTCGCTATAGTTAAGTTGCATATATTCTGGAATAAATATTGAAAGGCCAGGAGCAAATTGCGTTTGATAAATTAATTAAGGTATAATTTTTTACCTTCTAAAGTAGAAAATTATACCTTAATTATTACATAAATTACATTAGTAATATTATTAAGTAAAAAATATTTTTAAAGTACTAAAAAGTTATTTCGAAAAATATTAGGATTTTAATTAACTTGCATAAAAACTTTAAAAATAGTTAGTTCAATAAATACTTTAAAAATAGTTAGAATATCAAAGCTTTTTTTTAACTTAAATCAAATACCTTGAATATAATTTTTTATTTTTTATTATGCTGTGTTGAAATTTATATAATAGCAAACAAAGTAATACAAGATGCAAAAAAGATGATGCGCAAATGTCTGCTACCAATTATTGCACTACTAAAGTACATAATAAAACAGGATCCAAAAAAAAGTAAGCAGTTTATCATAAAAAGTTACAGAATTCCATTTCTATTATTCCAAATCTATTTTGACTATAAGTTTTAGCAAAGATTTAGTATCTATTATGTAAATTGCAGAAAAATACCTCACCATTTAGGTTGTTATTTTGAGAGAAACGACATTAAAATTTAAAAATTTAACTAAAATAAGATATCCCATGATAGTTTTCTATTTTCAAAGTCTGCGGCAGTGTATGATGATATACTTAACTAATCTAGCTGACTTTACCACAACTGGTGCATGACAAATGTTTTTATTTTATTTTTGGAAATTCGTAAACTCCTTAAAAGTTATTGCTTGTACCTTGCGATGTAGTTTCTGCGAATCGCAAGTTGTTAAAACGCAATTAAAATGATTCATTTATACCTGATCCACCGCATTAAAATAAGACAACTTATTAGTGTCTTATTTAAATGCGATTTATCCAAATTAAAACATACAGATAAAAAAAAAAATATGTACAATGATGGTATGTTTATGTTGTGGAGACATATTGCTTATATATTCTAAAAAAACAGAGAATGTGGCTTTCGAATTTACCTTACTTTTGAGCATATAAAGTTGATACCATATCTTTTAAGGAGTGTTATACTTGCTGCCTAAGTAATAAGTTTTTGCTGAGTTAAACTACTTTATGATATACAGTATTTTTGCTGTTTTACTACATTATGGAATAATTTATTTTGGCCACCAACAATTACTTGGTATTTGCAACGATAACCCATCTTTTCAATAATAACACAATAAAAAAAAAATATATATATATATATATATATGTAGTAGCTGAAAGTTTAATGCAATTAGCATCACGGGTAGTATAAAATGTTGTGTTGTAGCGACATAGTAATGCGTCATGCCAAAAAAAAACAAAAAAAAAACTAAAAGATAAGACGCGTTTTGTGTTTTGATCGTTAGTTAAAGAGCTTTCTACATTTATATATACATATACATTTTCTTTTTTGTTTTCTTCTTAGTTACGTTTTCTTTGTACTGTTTCTAGTACAATGCTTTTCTTTTCCTTCGTCACTATCTTTTTTTTTTCTTATAACTATCATCTTACAATAAATTTACTTCCTCTTAGTAACTAATATATTTTATCGAGTCGAAGAGTAACTTAATATACATTATATTATTAATAATTATTCATATCTACATTTATATAAATATATATCTGTTCATATATAAAACCTAATTATTATTGTTAGAGGATTTAAACATATTTTTAATTTTATACAAAAATTTGTAATATTATAGACGAGTTTTGCATTACATATATGTTGTTCATTTTCGGATTAATTTTCATTGCTATTGGCTTAATTTTTGCACTTTCACAATCAAATATTCTATTATTAATAATCATTAGTATTTATTTTCAAATAAATTTATTATTTTAATATATAAATATATTAAAATTGTTGCATATAAAATATCTTAATTAATTTAAGTTTTAACTTAAATAAAATAAAATTTGAAAACTTGTCAACAATTGAAGAAATAGCCACCAGCGCTTTTAAAGGAGCAATAGATATAAAGGATTTAAACGCGACTCTCATGAGAAGTTACTAAGATAATATCGCTCTATTGATCAAGGCAGCTGTACTTATTGCACTTGTGGATATGAAACGATCAAGTGAAGTAAAAGAAAAAGCCCTAAAAGACAAAATGAATTTTTGGTCAAAAATCATAATAAATTGAAAGAGATAAAACCATCAGACACGCCATCATTTGTATCTTTTCTCACAGATAAAACGGACAAGAGCAAACAGCAACGGCCGCAACTAAGTATTTTTATAGCCGCTCAAAATAAAAATATTCTAAGCCGCGAGTTAAATGTCATTGTAGTCGCACTTAGCAAGTCTTGCACAACAGACGATAAAAAGCTTGTTGCAGTTTTTTTTTTAGCAACGGGATTAAAGAATGCTACTTGTATCATACGTATTAGCCGCCTTAAAATGAGTAAAAATAAAGTCAAATTGTTAAACTAGAACATTATCTAGGTTTCGCTATTTAATCTTTAATCTAGAACTGAAATACTCAAAACGTGCGCACACCACAAACCAGAGACATACAAAGGTGTCTACGTACGTGAAGGCAGAACGCCGGAACAACAATCTGAGTTTAACGCTACGCGCACCCAGCTCATAAAGTTAAACATTAAACTCGCCGCTGATAATATTCTAGATAAATTGTTTCGAAATGTTATACATTGAAGAGCAGGTCGCTTCAGTTGCACCAATGTTAGTTGACCACACGTTATATTTTTCGCGGAAACTTGGTTCATAGATTTATCCGACGTTGCTATAACCGGCTACCAACCACATTGCAAAGACAGAGACAATAGGGGCAGCAGAGTTGCCATTTACACAAAAGACGATATCATATTCAGCAAAGTTAATTCTACTCAGCTCAACTCAACATCAATTAAACAAATCTGGCGAAAAATAAAAATTGTTGAAGCATCGTTCCTTAAAAACTATTAAAAGTTCTTACTTTAATTTTTAGTTAATACTTAGTTAATAACAGGATAAAACAGTTTTTTGAAAAATTTGAAAGCGAATTATTATAATTGCTACTTAAAGTAAGTAAAAACAAAATACCAAAAAAATAGTTTTTCAAAGGGGGCCTTCTAAAATTTGTATAATCTGCTTAACAATTATTTTACCATAAAATTGCTCATAACAACAGCCTAAATAAGACATGATATTTTACCCTTTAATTATAAAATAACTTATCTTTTTTTGGAAATTTCAAAAATTTTAAGAACTTTTTTTGCTATTTAGTTAGCTTATAATAGGTGCTACAAAAAACAAGAAAAAAAAAATTTGGATGGATATATTAACACTATTGTCACTTTTGATGGATATATTAACACTTCTTTCTTTTCTCCTTTTTGATTTTTTTCTATCCAAATTTTTTTTTTCTTGTTTTTTGCAGCACCTATTATAAGCTAACTAAATAGCAAACAAAAGTTCTTTTTATATCTATATAATATTAAAATATTGAAGGCTTAGTAATTTGTGCGTATAGTGACCTGCTTTAATGTACTTGGTCCAAGAGGCACGTTTAGCCTTGACCGCCTTAATAAGATTTAATTGTTAACAATTGCTCCTGTTTCTCAATGAAGGGAGTTATTATTGATGGGATGTATAGTTTGATGGCTTCATTATACACGTTTACTAGAAGTTGGTAGTTATCGTTTGCATTTAGACCAGTAAATTCTGTTTCCAATTATTAACCTAATTATTAAGGTTTTAGGACAAAATAAGCAGCCGAGGAGAAACGATGCTTCAACAATTTTTATTTTTCGCCAGATTTGTTTAATTGATGTTGAGTTGAGCTGAGTAGAATTAACTTTGCTGAATATGATATCGTCTTTTGTGTAAATGGCAACTCTGCTGCCCCTATTGTCTCTGTCTTTGCAATGTGGTTGGTAGCCGGTTATAGCAACGTCGGATAAATCTATGAACCAAGTTTCCGCGAAAAATATAACGTGTGGTCAACTAACATTGGTGCAACTGAAGCGACCTGCTCTTCAATGTATAACATTTCGAAACAATTTATCTAGAATATTATCAGCGGCGAGTTTAATGTTTAACTTTATGAGCTGGGTGCGCGTAGCGTTAAACTCAGATTGTTGTTCCGGCGTTCTGCCTTCACGTACGTAGACACCTTTGTATGTCTCTGGTTTGTGGTGTGCGCACGTTTTGAGTATTTCAGTTCTAGATTAAAGATTAAATAGCGAAACCTAGATAATGTTCTAGTTTAACAATTTGACTTTATTTTTACTCATTTTAAGGCGGCTAATACGTATGATACAAGTAGCATTCTTTAATCCCGTTGCTAAAAAAAAAACTGCAACAAGCTTTTTATCGTCTGTTGTGCAAGACTTGCTAAGTGCGACTACAATGACATTTAACTCGCGGCTTAGAATATTTTTATTTTGAGCGGCTATAAAAATACTTAGTTGCGGCCGTTGCTGTTTGCTCTTGTCCGTTTTATCTGTGAGAAAAGATACAAATGATGGCGTGTCTGATGGTTTTATCTCTTTCAATTTATTATGATTTTTGACCAAAAATTCATTTTGTCTTTTAGGGCTTTTTCTTTTACTTCACTTGATCGTTTCATATCCACAAGTGCAATAAGTACAGCTGCCTTGATCAATAGAGCGATATTATCTTAGTAACTTCTCATGAGAGTCGCGTTTAAATCCTTTATATCTATTGCTCCTTTAAAAGCGCTGGTGGCTATTTCTTCAATTGTTGACAAGTTTTCAAATTTTATTTTATTTAAGTTAAAACTTAAATTAATTAAGATATTTTATATGCAACAATTTTAATATATTTATATATTAAAATAATAAATTTATTTGAAAATAAATACTAATGATTATTAATAATAGAATATTTGATTGTGAAAGTGCAAAAATTAAGCCAATAGCAATGAAAATTAATCCGAAAATGAACAACATATATGTAATGCAAAACTCGTCTATAATATTACAAATTTTTGTATAAAATTAAAAATATGTTTAAATCCTCTAACAATAATAATTAGGTTTTATATATGAACAGATATATATTTATATAAATGTAGATATGAATAATTATTAATAATATAATGTATATTAAGTTACTCTTCGACTCGATAAAATATATTAGTTACTAAGAGGAAGTAAATTTATTGTAAGATGATAGTTATAAGAAAAAAAAAAGATAGTGACGAAGGAAAAGAAAAGCATTGTACTAGAAACAGTACAAAGAAAACGTAACTAAGAAGAAAACAAAAAAGAAAATGTATATGTATATATAAATGTAGAAAGCTCTTTAACTAACGATCAAAACACAAAACGCGTCTTATCTTTTAGTTTTTTTTTTGTTTTTTTTTGGCATGACGCATTACTATGTCGCTACAACACAACATTTTATACTACCCGTGATGCTAATTGCATTAAACTTTCAGCTACTACATATATATATATATATATTTTTTTTTTATTGTGTTATTATTGAAAAGATGGGTTATCGTTGCAAATACCAAGTAATTGTTGGTGGCCAAAATAAATTATTCCATAATGTAGTAAAACAGCAAAAATACTGTATATCATAAAGTAGTTTAACTCAGCAAAAACTTATTACTTAGGCAGCAAGTATAACACTCCTTAAAAGATATGGTATCAACTTTATATGCTCAAAAGTAAGGTAAATTCGAAAGCCACATTCTCTGTTTTTTTAGAATATATAAGCAATATGTCTCCACAACATAAACATACCATCATTGTACATATTTTTTTTTTATCTGTATGTTTTAATTTGGATAAATCGCATTTAAATAAGACACTAATAAGTTGTCTTATTTTAATGCGGTGGATCAGGTATAAATGAATCATTTTAATTGCGTTTTAACAACTTGCGATTCGCAGAAACTACATCGCAAGGTACAAGCAATAACTTTTAAGGAGTTTACGAATTTCCAAAAATAAAATAAAAACATTTGTCATGCACCAGTTGTGGTAAAGTCAGCTAGATTAGTTAAGTATATCATCATACACTGCCGCAGACTTTGAAAATAGAAAACTATCATGGGATATCTTATTTTAGTTAAATTTTTAAATTTTAATGTCGTTTCTCTCAAAATAACAACCTAAATGGTGAGGTATTTTTCTGCAATTTACATAATAGATACTAAATCTTTGCTAAAACTTATAGTCAAAATAGATTTGGAATAATAGAAATGGAATTCTGTAACTTTTTATGATAAACTGCTTACTTTTTTTTGGATCCTGTTTTATTATGTACTTTAGTAGTGCAATAATTGGTAGCAGACATTTGCGCATCATCTTTTTTGCATCTTGTATTACTTTGTTTGCTATTATATAAATTTCAACACAGCATAATAAAAAATAAAAAATTATATTCAAGGTATTTGATTTAAGTTAAAAAAAAGCTTTGATATTCTAACTATTTTTAAAGTATTTATTGAACTAACTATTTTTAAAGTTTTTATGCAAGTTAATTAAAATCCTAATATTTTTCGAAATAACTTTTTAGTACTTTAAAAATATTTTTTACTTAATAATATTACTAATGTAATTTATGTAATAATTAAGGTATAATTTTCTACTTTAGAAGGTAAAAAATTATACCTTAATTAATTTATCAAACGCAATTTGCTCCTGGCCTTTCAATATTTATTCCAGAATATATGCAACTTAACTATAGCGAAACATAATGGTTACAATTTGATGCACTCTAAAGTAGGCTGAGCACAAGTATAAAGAGGAACTTAAGTGTTATAAGAAAACGGCCCGCGTTTCCAGACTAGTTAAATACTTTGACTTTAATTTCAAGAAGTATTTGAGTATTTCTTTTACAGATGTTATTATAGACGGTTAAATCAATTTAAATAAGAATATACTTAAAGGTGGGTTTCCAATCATCCGTTTTTTTACAGGAACGGGAAAAGGAAGGCAAAAATAATCACATGAGCATGCGTAGTTTTCCTTCGGAAAAATTAAAACTTATACTACGCATGCTCACGTGATTATTTTTCCCTTCCTTTTCCCGTAGAAAAACGGATTAGTGGAATCTCACCTTAATATCATGAACCGTTCAAATGCTAATCAATAAAGATATTTTTGTATAAAACGTAGTCTAACGATGTAAATAGGATTTATCGACATAATTCATTTTTTTGTTTAACTAGACTGGAAGCTAGCGCGAACGCAGGCTTCCGCTACCATAAATTGTACTGTCGAGTTACCGACGTTAGCGGTAATCGCAGAGGTCAGCCAGTGCGGAGTGCAATGCAAAAGCCTCACTCTGGGAAAAGCCCCTTGTTGATCAGACTTTTTCCCCAGTCAGGTAAGTATGACTCTCATTGCATTTATAAAATGTCATAAACGTGCTTTGACTTTAGCGATTGTGGGTGTAATTTAGTTTAACAAATCAAATATTGACCACACAAGTTAACAGCAACGTGTTTAACTATAGAGCATTTAAACTTTAATAATTTTTATATTATAAAAATATACGATATTATCTTTTTATTTTTATTTATTTATGTAATTTAGTATTCTATAAAAAGTCTTTATAAAAAAAAAAAAAATAAATAAAGTTTAAACAGTGAAAAAATTCAACTAAGTTTCGCCTTTCGTTGATTATTTATTTAAATTACTCTCATTTTAAGAAAATTTTAATAATTTTATCTAAATTTCAACTCATTTTAAGAATTACATCAAAAGTTAAATTAAGAGTTTAGTTAAAAAAACATTCAAATCTTTCAGAAACATAAAGTTAATAAACTTGAAAATATATTAAGCAACGAACAAAAAAAGATTTTTGTTCAAAATCCCTATTAATGAAAAATGATCAAATCTTTACTTTAAACTTAAAATTACGCAGTAAAAATGATTTTATTATTAACTTATATTAAATATTCACAGTGATAAGTTTGAATATGCGTTGGAAGTTACAAACCTTAAATCGTCTCGAAGAGCAGTTCTCCTAAGATGCCAAAATAGACTTTGATTTTTTTTAAATTTTACTTTTTTTATATATAAGTAAACAGATTAAAAAGCGAAAATGCAGAAATAATCTGTAATTGTCTTGTGTTTCTATTGTATAAATTTGTGTTGATTGTTTATATTTATTTACATTTATGTAAATAGTTATAAGGCATAACGTATATTAAATAACTGTTACAATAAATGCCATGCATATGATAATGAAATAAATGACGATTTTTTGTTTAGATAATTTTCAACTTGCTCATACAATTACTGTCAAGAATGACCCACTTTTCATAAAAAAACTGCCGACTCTTCAGCCGTTGTTAGTCGATAGAAAAGGTCTGCTTTATGGAAACGTTTGACCGCATATTAACTCTGCTTTACGGAAACGTTTGACCGCATATTACTAAACAAGTCCTGGGGCCGTATTCTCATCTCTCCGTTAAGCTTAACGGAGCTTTTGTCTGAAATTTCATTACAATATTTCTAAGTAAAGAAATGACGAAAATTTATATAAATTCGTTAAAATAAAACTTATACCAAGATAAAACATTTATGTTTAAAAAATTATAATTTTAAATAAATTTTTTATTAATGCAATTTAAAAGAAATTTTTGACTAACGCTCCGTTAAGCTTAACGGAGAGATGAGAATACGGCCCCAGCCCGAAATCAACAAACTTGTAATTTTTTTTTTTTTTAGAATTTTTTGTTCTTTTCTTAAATATTAAATAAATTTATACATTAAGATAGGTAAGATTAAAAAAATCGTTATACAGTAACAATTAAAAAATCGTATACAATAACAAATATAATAAAATATATAAGTATAAAACTAAAAAACATAATAAATAGAACGCGGAGACTTGCAGAAGACCTTTAGGTCTTATCATCGAGAACCGCTCGTGAATATTAATTGCATTAAAATAACATTAAATAAGGAATAAAACAAAAATGTAAAAGAAATAATTTGCGAAAAACATAAATTTCGTAAGAATATATAAATAAATTTGTAAAGAAATTATAATTGATTCTTATATATAAATACAAAGTTTGTATAAAATAGTACTTATTTCATAAACACATAAATAGTGAATCCGATATAATTGTATATTACATTATGTAATAAGTTTCATATTTTCATAAAATGTTAAAAATATAGAGATAAGTCTTCAAAAGATAAAATTATTTCTTTCAGTTTTTTTGTGAATGTAATGTAATTCTATTCATGGGAAAAATCTAAATTTTTTCTAAAATATTTTGTTCCAAAGAAAAACTCCTCAAAATGCAATACATGACTTTCCAAAATTAGTTAGAGAAAAAAGTTGCCGAACTAGATCATCATTTCTTAAGTTATATTTATTTGTTTCTTTCAAGGTATATAAGTTATGAAAGGAAACAGGAGATGCGTTAGTTTTACATTTGTACATAAAACAAAGTACATTAAAAATATTCAGTTGATAAATATTAAGAATTTTCATTTGAAATAAAAGTGCTTTGGCATGAGCAAGTCGATCTTTATAGATGATAAGACAAGCAATATGCTTCTGCTGACGATAAAGAGGTTGCAGTTTAGATTTGTTGGTATTACCCCAGGCAATGTTTGCACAATTTATATGGCAGTGGATTAAAGAGAAATATAATTGTGTTAAACTGTGCTTGTTTCAAAAATTTCTCGCTTCATACAAAACTCCTATATTTCGAGCAATTTTTTTGGACAATAAATCAATGTGATATTTCCAACTAAGGTTTTTATCAATATAAATATCTAAAAAGTTAGTAGTTATTTCTCTTTTAATTTCAACTTTGTTATTGTTATTATGGTTTCATTATTAAAAATATATTATTATTCATAATACTTTTAAAGTTGTTGGTTTTTATTATTAATTACTAATTAAAACTTTTACTGTTAGATTCTTTTAACATAAAAAAATGCAGATAGAACCCTATAATTCTCATGCAACGATTTGTATTACTATTAACAAACTGTTTACGGTTGCTTAAATAACTTTTAAGTATCATTAAAATATTTTCTTTAATACTATAAAACTCAATTTTTTTAATAGAATTATGTGGTCAATCGTATTAAAGGCTTTTGATAGATCAATGAAAACGCCTAACGTATATTGCGATTTTTCAAAAGATTCAGAAATATTGCGGGTAATTTGTAGTATAGCGTGTTCGTTAAGAAGTCTTGCCTCATCCACCATACACTACACTAATCTGGCTCTAATCGCTTGCCAAATTTTCAGACTTTTTGTCGCATTCTTTGCGAACAAGGGATTCGACTCTGACGAGTGCATTAAAAATGATTTTCAAAGTTTCATAGGAGTGTTTAAAACATCTGATTAACATCAGACGGCTTCAAAAAGTGTGCACTCAGGAATTAAAACCTCTTTTTGGTACACAAAAGGAAATCAAGAAAAAGTCGAAAAACAGTTGCATTTGGCTAAATCGCTTGCTGCAGCTTTGCAACAAATATTTAGCATCCAACACACCCTGACGCAAAAAAATTGTAGACGCGTAACAATTTAAAGAGAAATTGAAAGATACTAACAAAATGATGTACCAATGCAACCTAAAAGACAACGTAAACTTGACTTTGGCGATGAGCAGCAAATAAAACCAAGCGACAACAACGACTCCTACAACACCACGTCGAAATAGTGTATGGTATCTATCTATGGAAAATAATGAAATCTGAAAAAAATAAAAATAAAAAGTAAGGTTTTGTTTAGTCAAACATTAATGCTGAAGTGATATGTAAACGGCACCAAGTTTTTTGCGCCAAAAAGTGACAGTTCCACTCGATTTACAGAACAAGTCAAAATCATTTCTAGAATCATTTTTGTTGTTTTTGTTAATTTGTCGCTTATTTAGTTGTTAATATTGATTTTTTGTTGTTTTTTTTGATTTCTATATATTCTCAAAATTCTGTACAACTTAAAAAAAAAAAACTAAAAATTTTTATATTTGTTTTTACTTATTTTATTCATTTTGAAAACAATTAATCAGTACATTTAACTTTTTCTTTTGACTCCATTTACTTTATATTTTAAATACTTATAAAAATGTCTTAACAAAAATGGGTTTATATAAAATATTATTCCTGAAGAAAGGGAAAAAAAAAAGGTTTGAAACAAACGTCTACTACTTAAGTCCAGTGGTTTGAAAAGGTTCGTGGATCGATGAAGTCCCAGGATTGAAGCCGGCTCTGGCCAGATAAACGACATTGATATCAACCCATAGAGCGCCGCAAAAGAGCATTAAACTAGGAAGCTCACGTTTTTTTTTGAAGGAGGCGTGAACTTCCTAGTTAAATGCTATTTGGCGGTGCTCAGCGACACAAGAGCTACTCTGAGTGGTGGTGGAGGGGCAACGGGACAATTTTTTGTAACTTTTTTTATTTTTATTACTTATTTAGGTACTCGAAGAAGTCATATTATAAACAAAGTCATATTATAAACAAAGTCATATTATAAACAAAGACATATTATAAACAAAGAAACACTTAAAAAGTAAATACTCAAAATTAACAGTTAAAAAAACTAACAAAAGAAAATTCGAACATCGATTTGTACTAAGTCGCTACCAACTTTTCTACACCGTTTTTTTCGCGAAAATAACACAAATTTATTATTATTTTTATTTCGTAGAAGTTTTTTTGTTTGCATTTTCGTTTTGTAGTTTTCGCTTTCATTTTGTTAGTTTTTGTGTTTTGTCTTTTCGTTTGCGTAAAGTTTGTAATTTGTGCTGTTGTTGCTAATTATTTTTATTGTTGTTCGCTGTTTTTCTATTCTACTCATTTTTCTACACTTTTTTTTTTCGCCAAAATAACTAAAGATTGTTTTTATTTTTAATTTCATTTTTTAATTTAATGTAGAAGTTTTTTGTGTTTGCATTTTCATTTTGTAGTTTTTGTGTTTTGCCTTTTTGTAAGCGTTGATGGACTGAGCGTCCACTGCTTCTTGCGAAAGCGCATTCTATGAAGCGACAATTCTATATGAAAAAAATGTTTTTTTACCATCTGACGTTCTAGTTTTTGTTGCTCGATGTTGGACTTGCTCGAGAATTGCAATGTCTGATTTTAAATGCGTTGACTAGGCTTGTACAGCAAACTCAAGATGGGGGCGAATGTAAGTGAGATACAGAGTGCGCCATAAATAAAAACTGCGACTGCAAAATGTTTTTTTGAGTCGCCTTAGCATTCTATTTGCTACTCATGCGGCTGACTTTATTTGCGGTCTAACATTAAGGTCATTTCTTCGAGAGGACGACGGGTACCGTCGACGTCAGACATTGAGTATTTGTACGTTGACTTGTTACATCCGCGCCCAACATGCATTACTTTGCATTCTTCAACGTTGAAATGCAAGAGCCAAATATGTTATCATTCCACTGCTCTGTCAACGTCATCTTGGAGAGTGATGTTGTCCAACTCCTTTTTAATTATCTCTATTATTTTGCTGTCGTCGGCAAACAGTTTCATATGATGAGTAATTCTGTCCGGCAGGTCGTTTACAAAGATTACGAATAGCAATGGGCCCAAGACCGAGCCTTGAGGCACTCCACTAGTGACTGCTTTCCATTCATAAGTAATGCCGTTTATAACCACTCGTTGACATCGATTGCTTAGCCAAGCTGCGATCCAGTCAACAAGAGCGCCTTGAATACCGTACGCTCTCAGCTTATGAAGAAGGCGTTTATGTGGTACTTTATTAAACGCCTTTGCAAAGTCTGTGTAAATGACGTCTACTGCGTGTCTGCAGTGAGTTGCTTCCGTCATGATATCCCGAGTTTCTAAAAGGTTTGATACCCATCCCTTACTATGAACAAAGTCATGCTGATTTGGAGAAATTAGACCATTAGCAACGTAGTGCTCCATTATTCTTTTTTGTAAATTACTTTCCATAATTTTGCAAGGTATGGAAGTGAGCGAGACTGGCCGGTAGTTGGATGCTTTAAGCCAACTCCCCTTCTTGAAAATAGGTGTTACATTCAATTTTTTCCACAATTCAGGAACTACACCAGTTGCAAACGAGCACTTATAGATAAGCGAGAGAAGCTTGGCAAAGGTAGCTGAACATTTACTAAGGACCCTTGGATTTTATCCATCGTAGCCGGTTGATTTTCTTTCATCAAGATTGTTTAGGCATTTTTGTACTATATCGATTAGGATGTAATTCAAGATAGGTATTGTACTTTGGTTTTTTAACAAGTTTTAACTCTATTTCATTGGTTTCATATTTATTATTTTAGTGATGACAATGGACCAGATAGGTAAAAATTATTTCATTTATAAATTATTAGTTTTCTGTTATATTATAGCTATGTTTTATAACTTTTTATAGCTTGTTTTAGGTTATATCTAAGTATGTATCTTTATTAATAAATTTTAAATTTGGTTTTTGATATGGTTTTATATTAAATAAAAATAATAATTTGATAAATTAAGTTTTCATTATTGAACAGAAAAGAAATCTTGGGTTTTATTGTTAAATTGTTGAGTTATTTTGTTAGTAAATTTAGTAATTAATTATTGGTAGTAATTATTAATTTGATTTTACAGAAATTGTAAAGATTTTTCTTTAATAATGTAAAAAAATCTAGTTTTAAATTTGGGAGTAATGGCATAAGGCGCCAACAATGGCATAAACAGGAAATTCGGTTATCACCATTACAATGACAAACAAACTGAGATTGGTTACATTGCACTTTAAAATATCTACTTGTATCATACTTCAGTTTAATTTTTTATTTCTTTTTGGTATTTATTTATTGCTCTAAAGAGTTTTTAACTGTATTCAGATTTGTTTGTTGCTAGGCCTTAGTTAAATCACTCATATCGAGTTACAACGTCAAGGTAACCATTGCACATAGTGAGTGTTTTCTATAATTTATTACTTTGTTAAATGCTAAAATCTTTCCTTACTCAAAAGCTTTTTGTTTTTTTGTTTTTATTTTAGTTTAGAGTTTTATTAGATTTTATTTTATTAGATTTAGAGTAAACTCGAAATGGAAAAGAAAGTAAAGACTGTATTTTTGAGGTCTATATTTTCATGAACCGCATCTGGATTTGATAACACTTATAAAACATATTTAACATTCATTGCTTAGGATTAATTAACAGATTCTTTGAAATTAACATTAAAAATACCCTTTTCTTGCTTTTAACTAGCAAAAATTATCATTATCGTTTTAATTTATATTATAAATAAAAACGATAATGATAATTTTCGCTAGTTAAAATGACATAATATTATTATGTCATCATACGACATAATATTATTATGTATGATGACATGATATTAATATGTCAACATACGACAGAGTTGTATCAAATTCATTTTTAATATGTATATCCGATAGATGTTTGTGTTCTATACTAGCCTTATAATAACTTTTTTAAATCAAATTTAGTTTACTTAAACGTCATTTAACTATATGCAACAGGCACTGGCATTGCATTAAAAAATTCGAAACAGAATGCATATACACTATTAAAAAAATAGCGCGTATTTTACGGAAAGTTCCGGCAGCTGCCGATGACCAGCTATCCGTTATTTTACGGAAAAACCCATCGCATGTTAACGGAAGTTTCCATTAACAAACGGATTTTTTCCGTTAAATTACAAGGGGTTTGTTCCGTTAAACAACGGGAGGTTTGGACATCGCAACTGACATCGTAAACAAACGGATACTTCCGTTCAAATTAAACAAGTTTTTCCCGTTAAACAACGGAAAGGTTGCAGCAACTCGGCTGCCGGATAGTTTCCGTAAATAAAAGTAATGTTGCAGTTTATATTTCGTTCATACGAAAATTTAAACAAATTATTTTTAGCAAATATTATATATATAAAATTGATGGCATGTTTTTAAAAATATTTTCTGCAAAAATTTTTTATTTGATTTACACAAAAAATGATAAATTTTCCGTGATTTACATTTCACTTCAATAGCAAATATACGAATAAATGATAAATTAGTAAAGTAATGAACACTTTTAAAAAAATTATTAATAATTTTGATAAAATATATACAAGCGCATAATAATATTACATATAGCTATATACATTAACAATATAGATATACTTAAAAACTTATCTTTAAGTAATATATATTGGTTAAATAATAAATATAAGTAAATCAATCCAAATACAAAAGTATTGGTATTATAAACAAAAACACAGTCATTAATTTGTATAAATGTACATACCTTAAATTTAAAATTTACATACTTACAGGGGCGCTTAACTGCTGCAATGCCCCGGGCGGCATGAAAGCTCTCGGCGACCCTGATTAGTGCTGCACCAAGCAACGTTCGCGTAATTGAGATAGCAACTAAGAAAAGAAAGTTAATCAATTTCCAACAGGTTGGGTTTAACTTGTGGCTTTGTATAGAAGGCCTTTGTTTTTTGATAGTTTATTTTGGATTATACGTATGTGCTCCTTTCACGTTGCATTATCATCGAAAACTACACCTTGAAACGACAAAGAATGCTCTCTATTTACAAAAAGATTTGAAAGTTTTAAGGGAATGTCATCTTTTTTATAAAGACGATGGAAGAAAGTATACTTTGTTTTTAAATATTTACGGACAATTCATTCGATACAAACCTTTGTTTACTGTTGCAAATAAAACATTAATATCTTTGATAGAATAAAATACGTTAGTATCGTCACCGTAATAGTTATTATTCATAAATCATAAATTCATTATTCATTAATCATAAAAAATATTTAGAATAATAATTATAAAAATTGTGTGATATTTTCAAGTCTCTACAAGCGAGAGCGCACAAATAGAATATTTTAGGCCACTTAACTATAGGATTGACTATTGGAGATCTATTGATTAAGTCGCGGTTGTTACGTGATTGTAATCACCCCTTTCGAAATGGTAGAATCCGTGAAATCTTCTGAAAACGTGAAACTTAAAAAAAATCCTTCTAATTACTTTTTTTCATTTAATTTCATTTTTAATTGATTTTTTTCAATTTTTAATTAACAATATAAATATTTTTCACGCTATTTTTAATTTCTAAGTACCTAATTGAGCTTTAATAAATAATAAATTATTGTTAATTAGTAAGTAACTCCTTTAGCGTTTTAAGCATTACTTAGTGTTTTGAGCATTGTTGAATGGATAATTTGTAATATCATTGTATGTTTATAATGTATGTACGTTTATAAGCATGTCAAAGTTTTGCAATAATAAAAAATAAACTACATAATTTCAGAATAAAAGTTATCTATACTTTATTATAAACAGTTTGGCGGTTAATTTATGCAAAAAAGTTGTATAGAATTCAAATTTAAAAGTCGAAAAAAAAGTAAAGAAGTGATAAATTATTATAAATAATGTAAAGATTGTATATAATATATATATAATATTTACATTATTTTACACTGTTATTTGAACAATTTTAATCACAACAGATTTTTAGCATTTTTAGTATCGATTTTTAACAACTTCTTGGTTCTTTTATACCCACTTCACCTGTATTTTTATATCCACTTCACTTGTATTTTTATATCCATTTCATTTGTATTTTTATATCCACTTCACTTGAATTTTTCACGTAATCTCTTAACTATTTTATAATCACTTTTTCGCATGAAAAAATCTTTCTTAATGCTTTAATAACCACTTCCCATAATGCAATCTTTCTTAACTCTTTTAAAACCACTTTTTTACGTGATACAATCTTTTAATCTCTCTTAGAGCTAACCTTACCATTTTTTCGCATAACCTAAGTGAACAGCAACCTATTGCAAATCAATTTTTAATTCTAAAAAAAAATGACGTATTAATGCATGACGTAAATATTAGTACATATTTCTTCACTGCTGTTAAAATTACATAATTTTTTGGGCGCGTCTTCATAATGATTTTTTTTTAACATTCTTAATTATCAAAATTTCTTTATGAATTTCCTTTTATTCTTCGCAAAACTGTCACCTCATTCAACATGACTGCCGATACGATTGTTTTCGTTTGACGTCAGAGCGACTTAAGAGTTAGTGATATCATTGTACATTTATAAATAATGTACGTTTATAAGTATGTCGAAATTTAGCAATAATAAAAAATAAACGATATAAATTCCGTATAAAAGTCAAATATACTTCCTTATAAACAGTTTGGCTGTAATTTATGCAAAAAAAGTGAGAGGGGGTGATCTTAAAAAAGTACCGAATGGGTTCCTTTAAAAAAAGAAAAAGGTCCTCAAAACTAAAATTCAAATCGAGCGCGGAAACAAGGACCCTAAAACCATTTATATAATAGTGATAGTTAAAACATTATCATATGCTAAATTTAAAAAAAAAGTCTAAAAATTTTTTGTTAAAAAAACTCAGAAAAAGAATAAAAGCTCAGAATAAAAGAATAAAAACTCAGAAAAAGAATAAAAGCTAATGCCGAAACCCGGGATTGAACCAGGGACCTTCAGATCTTCAGTCTGACGCTCTCCCAACTGAGCTATTTCGGCTGATTGAGCTTAGAAATTAAATAATACTATTATTAATATTATTTATTTACAGTAGAGAGTTATTAATAGACTTAAGAATAGTGAGCTGAAAATTAAAACTTTTTTTTAAAATAAGAATTATATTCAAAGTGGAGTGACACTTAAAATTTTATAAGTTATGTGAAAGCTACATTTTATTTATTTATATCAGGAATGCGGCGTTCCAAAGGGACTCCAGTTTTAACCCAATGGGCACGTCTCGTCCAGGGGGTGTCCATCATCTCATAGACGTCCGGACATCCTTAAGACGTCCGAAAGACGTCCCCCAAACCACGCCTGCCCAACGAGAAAACTCTTTTTTTTCCTGTTTGCTGCTTTTTCCTGAGCTCTTAAAATATTGGATGATTTATAATCTGTAATAAAAAATAATGATTTGGAACTTATTGTTTTAAAGGCCGGAGTTAAGAAGTTATGGAGTCCTTCCCCAATTATACATAAGGATTGTGGCTTTAAAAATTGATTGTGCCTTAACCTAAAAGTCTTAATTTTTTTCTCTGAAAATAGTCCATAAGCATTCACATTCAAATCCTGAGTCTTTGTTGGAATAGCATCCCTGAGATCGTGTTTTAAATTGTAAATATTAAAACCTTTAAACGCAGAAAACATTATTTTGTGTTTTGTTTCCACTTCAAAAACAGTTTTTTTGTTGTTGTTAGTAGTAGTAGTAGTAGTAGTAGTAGTAGTAGTAGTAGTAGTAGTAGTAGTAGTAGTAGTAGTAGTAGTAGTAGTAGTAGTAGTAGTAGTAGTAGTAGTAGTAGTAGTAGTTGTTGTTGTTGTTGTTCTTAATTGTTATTAGGGATTGTCGATTGTGAATTATTGTTATTAAGGTACTCCAAGAAGTCCTAACGGTCTTACCATATAGCAAGCTCATGCCCATTTCCTGTCGCTTATCTGGCTTATCAGAGCTTCCTATCATTCTTCCTGTTGCTTATTTGGCTCAGAGCCAGAAATCCAACCATTGCAATTGAACGGGTCATTTCAGAAACACCATAAGTCATTTTTGAACAAAAAAAGCACGAAAGTAAAAATAAAAATGATATAAATACATAATATACATTATAATAAAATATTTAAAAAGTGATTCTTTTACTTTTATTTCCGTACTTGACTCTTATTTATTCAAAAATGACTTTTGTTCAATGTTTTGTTCAAATGACGTTGTTTCTGAAATAACCCGTTTAATTGCTGTGGCTGGATTTCTGGCTCTGAGCCAGATAAGCAAAAGAAAGAAGGAGATGAAGCTCTGATAAGGTAAACAAGCAACAGAAAGAGGTTTAAACTTGTTCAACTTGCTCTAAGATAAGACCTTATAAGATATTATCAATACAATTAAAAAAAAAACTTTGTTTTTGTTTTATCAAAAATATTTTTAAATTTTTTGAAAAAAATCTTATTAATTTTTCCTGTTTCCTAAAATTTGATTTTTTAACATAAAGTGTTTCCCAAAAGTTGGTTTTTTGACTCAAGGTGTTTTTGAAATGACCCATTTAATTAATTGTAGAGATTTGTTCCGGTTCTTTTTTTTTTCCTTTCATTTGGTGAATCAAACATAAACACATTTTTGAGAAATATTACTATATACATATATTAGCCTGCTAGCATACATATGTTGGACCAATGTATGTAAAGTATCGTTAAAGTCGGTTGTTTTTTTCGATGTTCCAATGATTCCAACGTTAATCCTATGTCACGTTTTTAACAATAATATATATAAAAGACTTAATACTGACTCAACTAAAAGCAGCTTGCACAGATACATTGGGCCAGCATATGTAAAAACTTAATTGTTTTTATGATCTAAACCCAATGTTGATCCAATCTAAATAACTCATCACTGATGTAAAACTCTTAAACGGTGTGGCGGAATAGTGTCGCAAAATCTTGATTGTCGCAAATTTTTATTGTCGCAAATTTGATTGTCGAAAATGTGAGAAAGGAATAGTGTCGCAAATTGTCGCTCGATTGATTGTCAAATAACAGAATAAGGAATAATGTCGCAAATTTTATCCCTTACTTTTTTCTATACCTAATTAATGAATTTAATGAATAGTGTCGAAAACAAAAAAACGGAATAGTGTCGCAAATGAGTTTAAGGAATAGTGTCAAAAACAAAAAAACGGAATCAAAGTTACCTTTTTTTGGAAACAGTGGGTGTAATAAAAATAAAATAAATATATATTGGTATTAAATATATATATATATATATATATATATATATATATATATATATATATATATATATATATATATATATATATATATATATATATACATATATATTATAATAAGTACTTTTTTTGTTTCTCAAATTCGAATTCTGATAAGTTTTATAACCTTTTTTCTTTAAATTTTATCCCTTACTTTTTTCTATACTCAATTATTTTTCTGTAGTGTTGTGTACTTTTCTTCTTATTAATACTTTTATTGCTACTATTTTATTATTATTTTATTGTTATCATTATTAATATGATTAGTTATATATATGTATATATATATATATATATATATATATATATATATATATATATATATATATATATATATATATATATATATATATATATATATATGTATATATACATATATACACATACACTAGAATTGGTTATATTTAAAAAACACGTTAGCTAAAAAATCTGAAATTGCTTTTTAATGTGACAAGTTTGTACGTAACGTATATTAGGGTTATGACTTTTTTTCAACCCCATGCTCTTGTACTGTAGTTTGATGAACTTTTACCTAAAAAGCACGAATTGAACTATTATTTGCATATCTTTTAAAAAAAGTTCACCCCGCCATTAAAAAATCGATTTTGACATAAAATCGATTTTTCAATGGCGGGGTCAACTTTTTTCAAAAGATACGCAAATAATAGTTCATTTCGTGCTTTTTAGGTAAAAGTTCATCAAAATACAGTACAAGAGCATCGGGTTGAAAAATAGTCTCTACTTCTATATATAAAAAGAGAGATGACCTTTTATTGTACAAAGCACATAAACTTGAATCAGTTTTTATAGAAATAATAGATCCTAAAGGAAAAAATACAATCGTTGGTTGTATCTACCGTCACCTTTGCATGTCAATTCATGGTTTTAATAAAAATTTTCTTATTAATTTATTGGAAAAAGTTACAAAAGAAAATAAAAATGTTATGCTCAAGGGTGACTTCAACATTAATCTTTTTAATTATGAAAACTTGCCTGAAATATCATTTTTCATATTTAATATGTGCTCAAATGCTTTTTTTCCTTACATTTCATTGCCAACAAGAGTCAATGTTTTTTCCTCGACCTGCAAAAAGCATTTGACACAGTAAGTCACGATGTTCTTCTTGCCAAATTAAAATACTATGGTGTACGTGGAATTCCACTTAAATGGTTTAAATCATACTTAGATAACAGACTTCAATACGTTACAGTTAAGGAAACATCTTCATTAACCAAAACTATAATTTCGGGAGTCCCTCAAGGGTCAATATTGGGGCCTCTGCTTTTTCTTGTGTACATCAACAAACTTAACACCTGCATTTATAATGTTTTAACATACCATTTCACCGATGACACTAACCTGTTAATTGTTGAAGATTCGCTTGAAAAAATGCAGTTAAAAACTAATAAGGCCATATTTTCTGTTATTAATTGGCTAAGAGCAAATAAAATTTCATTAAATGTTACAAAAACTAAAATAGTTGTCTTTAAAACCAAAAACCAAAAAAACAAGGAACAATGCACTTAATGCATTAAAAAATATTAGCTTCGTCAAAAACTATAAAGTACCTTGGAGTTTGGCTGGATGAGAGTCTTTCTCTTAAGTACCATCAAACTTACTTACAGACTAAGCTAAGTCAATAAGTTGGAATGTTAGCCAAGATCAGACATTTCGTAAACTTTGAAACACTTATGAGTATTCATCATATATCTCATTCTTTTAAAACTGAAAACTCAATTTCTCTATGTATTTTTCTTAACAAATTAAAAAACACTATTTGGATAGCTACTAGAGTAATAACATCAATAAAAGCAATATATCACTCTTAATAGTCTTATTAAAAATACTCTCTCTTTTATATTTTATTTATTTAATACTTTTTTTTTAAAAGAATCTTTAGATTTGTGTACAGCTTTTTTTTCATCCTTGTATAATGAATGTGTGTGTGCGTTTGCATGTGTGGGTATATGTATGCGTATGTGTATAAATGTGCGTTTATATGTGTATGTAGGCGTGTTGTGTGTTAATATGTGTGTATGTGTATGTATATGTATGTATGTGCGCATGTATACGTGTATATGTGTATGTGTGCATATATATATATATATATATATATATATATATATATATATATATATATATATATATATATATATATATATGTTTGTATGTGTATGGATGTATGTGTGTTTATGTGTATATATATAAGCGTATGTGTGAAATATATGTATGTATGTATGTATGTATGTATGTATGTATGTATGTATGTATGTATGTATGTATGTATGTATGTATGTATGTATGTATGTATGTATGTATGTATGTATGTATGTATGTATGTATGTATGTATGTATGTATGTATGTACTTATGTATTTATTTATGTATGTATGTGTGCGTGTATATTTAAATATAGCATTGTTATTATTATCATTGTTATTATTGTAATTATTATTATTATTATTATTATTGAATTATATAGCTGAAATTTAACAAAATAACAATTAAAATAATTTAAATTTTCATCTATATCAGCCGGTGACTTTATATTTGCTTTCAATACATTTATCTAATCGTTTTTTAAATGTTTTCACTGATGTAGATAGCACGATAGACGGAAGAAGACGATTCTATACAGTGGCTATTCTATTAAGAAATTCTTAATGACATTCTTTTATTAGTTCTTTTTTGAATCGGATTTCTTCTGTAAGCAGATTGTTCCAATAACTCATCAGGTTTTATTAGTATTTTTGACGTAGATAAACACCATTTAACTTGTATGAAACCGCGGACAATTTTGAAGCACTCGATTAAATCTCCTTTTAACCTTCGAGTTTCTAGCGTTGTAATGTTAAACCTTTTTTTATCGTAATCCATAACTTAGATGCGAGAGGCTTCTTGTTTGAGATGCTCTTTTTTGAACTTTTTCAAGAACTTCTATATTGTATTTCTGTGATGGATTCCAGATTGGTGCTGCCTATTCGAGAAGCGGTCGAACAAAGGTTTTATACGATATTTCAGCAATTGAGGTGGTGTAGAATTCAAATGTGTGTTTAATTAAACCTAGCATTCTATTAGCTCTGTTGGCACAATAATTGATATGTTGGCTGTATTTTCCATCAGTAGATGTCATAACGCCTAGATCTTTTTCTGAATCGGAGTCTTCAATTCGAATTCGTATTTTTTGATTGTTGTCAAAGATAGTATAATTTTTTTTTTGATTATTCTTATCAAAATGCATTAATTTACATTTACTTATACTTTTTTATTTTTTATTTTTTTGATTATCTTTTTTTTAATTGTTTACATTTTTGTTGTTGTTTACAAAAACAACGACAAAAATGTTACATATAATAAGTATGATCTTATCGTCAGAACTTATAAAAACGCAAATGTATAAATACTTATACAAATATACAGGGTGCGGAAAAAGTTCCCGTACAAAAGTATAATTTAAAAAAATTATTTTTATGGTGTTTTCTTTCTATGTTTTTAGTTATCTTTTGTATTCCTTTGTATTCTTTTATAATTTTTTAGTATTATTTTGTTTTAAATTAAAGTGTAATTTGTTTCTCGTCTTATACAGGAACTTTTGCTGTTTTTGCTGTTTATATTTTTGTACGGGAACTTTTTCCGCACCCTGTATATAAATACAAAATAAATAAAGTAAGGCATCTCTTTATAATAGGAAAGAGAAAATACAACAGCCTTACAATTAAAAAGAAAAACACGTGGTTGTTATAAAAAGTGTTTAAATACATCATCAATAGATAAAATAAAATCTTTAAGTTTACTTTTAAAGATCGAAAAAGTATCGGATATATCAAAATTAGGTACTACAATTTTATTCCAAAGATATGGTGCTCAAAATTTAATGCAAAACTTGTTAAATTTTGTTCTGCAAATAAGTTCATATACAAAATTTTTATTTCTAAGTAATATTTATTAATTGGGTTTAGAGAAAAAAGGTCTTCAAAGATAAGGAAAGTTAAATCGTTTTTCCACATGCAAATAAAACATAAAATGTTATAAACATTGAGCTCGTAAATATTAAAATAAATATTATTTTCATTTCCATAAATAATGGTTTGGAATGAGTAAAATGATCCGTAAAATTAATCAATCGGATTGCATGCTTCTGACGGCGATAAAGGCATTTTAGCTTACTTTTTTCGGTGCTTCCCCAAGCTATGTTGGCATAATTTATATCGCAGTTGTTAACAAGGCCAAAAGCAGCAAGGTCAAGGCCACATGTTACAAGGAAAAGGCTAAGACCATAATCCAGATCATATTTGTTTAAATATGATCTGGATTTATGTAAGACTCCGTTACTTTTAGATATTTTTGAGTAAATATAGTCAATATGTGGTTTCCATGTAATATAGTCAATATGTGGTTTCCATGTAATATAATCAATATGTGGTTTCCATGTAATGTTCTCGTCGAGAACCACTCATAAAATTTAGTAACAAAATCTCATTTTATTTCGACTTTATCAATAAATATTTTGGGCAAATTTTAGGATAAATTTTTTTTAGAAAACGAATGAAAAAGAATCCATTTGGTTTTATTGATGTTAATAGTTAACTTGTTACATTTAAACCAAGTAGATATGTTTTTAAGTTCATCATTCATTGAAGAATAGAGTTTGGATATGTCATTATTAGTCAAGAATAAATTGGTGTCGTCGACAAACATGATACTATTAAAATTGAGACTTTATTTAAGTCATTTATATAGATTAAGAACAAAAGTAGCCCAACATAGAACCTTTAGAAACATCTCAGGAAATATTTAGAAGATGGCTTTGGTTATAGTTATTAATAAAAACAAATTGTTTGCAGTTTTATAAGTAACTTCAAAGCCATTTTATAGTTATACAGTTAATTCTGCAGTATTTCAGTTTTTCGAGCAGAATTTCATGGTCATTTTCACTGGCAACCAATGGTTTTTTGATTGCCAGTAATTTCTTTTATTACTTGCCAAGTGCGTTTAGAGTTGTTTTTAAATTTTCTAGAGTAATAATTTTTTTTAAGCGTTTACGAATTTTTTAGAAATATTGGTCAGAAATGTCAGTTTTTAAAATTCCTTTTTGAATGTTATTGTTAAAGATATCAGTTGTTATGATATCATCAATTAGAGGCGTTGAGTTTTTTGTTATCCTTGTAGTTACCCTTTTGTTACCCTCGTAGAACGATTAATCAAAGGAACTGCTCCAGCTTCATAAATTGAGCCGTAGGAGTTTTTAACTTTATTGTCCTTATTATATGTAAAGCAATCCAAACTAAGATCTCCAAAATTAAAACATTTTTAGTTTTCTTCTAAGCCTTTTTTAAAGATATTTTGTTTTAACAAAATGCTAAAGCTCACGCCGTCGGGTGGTCAATAGCAGGCGCTTAATAATAAATTTTTAGATGTTTTGTTTATAATTTCAATAGTTAAAACTTTTTTATCGCCGTCAGAAACGCAAAAATCAGCATCATAAATCAGCGTTTATTAACTTGCCTTTAAAGCGAAATCAATTTAAAATGAGGAATATAAAAACGTGTAGTATTATTAAGTCATTTGAGTTTATCCATGTTTCAGTTTTGCAAATTATATTAAAATTTTTGTTTCATCTAATAAATTGAGTAATTTTTCAAAATTGCAACTGAGACTTCCGATATTTAAGTAAACAATTTTAACTTTATGCGCATTTCTGTCATTAAAATATTTAAAAAGAAATTCTTCTAATTCATTTGGAAAATGATAGGAGCAATCTGTCGATGTTTTCATTAGTCATAAAATTATTTATTTATGTAATATTAAAGCTAAAGGATTCGCTTCTGATTGGACTCAATTGAGTTTCATCTCCCATTCCTGACACCATTTAGCTATTTTATCTATATATTTTGTAATTCGTTTCTTTGTATTTTAATTTTGTCAAGCTCAGCAAGAGTTTTACAATCGTCGGCGTATATTTTTATTTCGTGGAAAAGTTGAAAAGGAAGGTCATTTATAAACATTGTGAATAAAAGCGGTCCAAGTACTGATCCTTGTATTACACCACTTCTGATTGGACTCCAGTCAGACTGGTTTTCACCAAGTACAACTCGTTGTTGTCTGTAACTTAAGAAAGATTTTATTCATGCAGCAAATTTATTATTAAAACCGTACGATTAAACTTTATAGATAATGTATTCGTGTGATACAGTGTGAAATGCTTTTGCGAAATCAGTAAATAGAACATTGGCTGGATGTTTGTTATGTAAAGCTGTACAAACAAAGTCTTGACATTCTAGCAAATTTGTGAAACAGCTCTTTTTTTGGCACAAAACCATGTTGTTGCGAAGTGATAAGATTACTTGCTATTAGATGTTGCATCATGGAGTCGCGAATTAAACTTTCCATTAATTTACTTGTGATTGGTGCGAGCTATCGTTCACATCAAACATATTGGCCTGTAACTACTTCCGATAACTCGACTTCTGCTTTTGTGTAGTGGCGTAGCATTTGCTTAACTCCATTGCCTAGGTAATTTTTTTTTGTGGAATGCAAAATGACGTTGCACAGTTTTTCAGAACGTATGGACTTACGCCATCAATCTCGATCGATTTGTAAATATTTAACTTTTCTAGTTTCTGTAACATTGTGGTTTCACAAAAAAGAAGATCTGCATTTCGTTTGTTTGAGTTAAGGATCGGTTCTCAAATTCAAGAAGCTCATTATTTATATTATTTGTGAAGACTGGTTGAAACTGTTTTTTAAATATATTAGCTATTTTCATTTTGTTAGTGATTGCAATGTTTATTTTTGCTATGTTTGTCTTGTATTGAATTGACACTCGAGTATAATTTTAGTTTCGATTTAACATAAAAAAATTTTTATTTATGACAATTCGAATTGCATTTTCTTATTCTCTATATAGTTAGATAATTTTTTTACATATTTTTTTTATATTCCTTTTTTTTTTCAATTACACTGTTTATTATTGTGTTTGACATCTTAGATACTATTTGAAATTTGTACCATGCACGATGTTTGTCCTGAACAAGGTTTTTTGTATATGAATCAAACCATTTTGGTCTGTTTATTTTTTGCTTGTTTAGTGTTTAATAGAAATATTTTATCGACATTTTTTTTTGCATAACGATAAGAATAACTTATTGTATATCGATAATGATATTTTGAAAATTTTCTTCCATCTGAAAATCTGTTTTTATAATTTGGCGAATTGACAATGAGATCAAAGCGTTGTATGGTGCAATATCCAAAATTTATGTGAATGAACATTGGTTACTTATTCAGCGACTCTAATAGCATCTAACAAACTTTTATAATGTGCTCAAAGTTTTTTACTCAGAATTAAAAAATTAGATTCAAATAAAGAGAGCACACAGTATGAGAAAAAAAAATAAACCTAGACAGTAAAATAGATGAACGGTTGTAGTAAAATATATAAACTTCGAAGACAAGGTAACTTGGCGACAATGTTACAGTTTTAAAAAAAATTCAAAAGACATATGTGAAGATTGCCGTTGAGTTGAGCAAGTTAACAGTGTAATGTTTTTTGCTCCGAAAAAATTACAAAAAGATTTATATTTTTTGAAGAATGTGTGAAGATTTAGTCTTTCCTCTCAATCGTTTTTTTTCCTCTCAAAGAATAACTCATTATTTCGAGTTTATTGATAAACAATTTAAAAAAATGCCAATACCATCAACTTCACAGTTTTTGTGGAGCCATCCCCGACAATCAAAGCACTGAAACCATTTCTCATGAAGCAATTCATCAATTTGTTTTCTTCATATAATACATGCAGCACTATCGCAATGACTGTTATTGATAATTCGTGTTCTGCATCTTTTTGTTACTTTATCTTTACTTTTAGTAATTTTCTTACTTAGAACTGATTTTTCTTTTATATTCTGCTGTTCAAGTAGTTTTTTTAAATGATAATTTTAAAATTAAACTTCTTCAATATTATCTATTTTTGTGAATATATTTTTCTAAATATTGTTCCAACAAACAAAAATATTCCAACAAACAAAAAAAATATCTAAATAACATAATATCTTTAAGGACTAAAGGAAACTAAGGAAAAAAGTAAAAATTTCGGTCATAAAAATTAAAAAATTTAATTATTTAAAAGCATTAATAAATGTTATCTTTATTATTTTAAATAATTTCTTATCTAATATCTTACTAGATAAATTAAAAGCTTATTTTTAAAATTTTTTTCGTTTTGGCGGAGAACAACTTTAACAAATTTGCACTTTCCGTAAAGATAAAATGTCCCTCACCTTAAGCTTTTCAAAACACCTTCACCCTTGACAATCAGAATTTAAATAGCATAACAACAGCTAATGTTTATAACAAAATTTTATAAATTCAAAAAACTCAGCAGTCTGCCCGTGAAAGAGGCAATACCGTCTTGGAACCTGCTAATGTTAGGCAATCATCCCCTAAGTTAGTATGCTAAAGCTGCGTGTAAGTACTTAAAGCTACATTTAAGTAACTTAAAGCTACATGTAAGTAACATAAAGCCGCGTGTAAGTAACATAAAGCTGCGTGTAAGTAACTTTTAGCTGCGTGTAAGTAACATAAAGCTGCGTGTAAGTAACATAAAGCTGCGTGTAAGTAACATAATGGTGCGTGTAAGTAACATAAAGCTGCGTGTAAGTAACTTTTAGCTGCGTGTAAGTAACATAAAGCTGCGTGTAAGTAACATAAAGCTGCGTGTAAGTAACATAATGCTGCGTGTAAGTAACATAAAGCTGCGTGTAAGTAACTTTAAGCTGCGTGTAAGTAACATAAAGCTAAGTGTAAGTAACTTTAAGCTGCGTGTAAGTTAAAGTAGTAATAATAAACCCATTTTAGGTAAACGAGTAAAGAAATCATTATGAAAATTTTTTTCTTGAATTTTAAAAAGTACAAAAATTGGATGACTTTGAATATTAAAAAGTAAAAAAACGGATGACCTTTTTTTAACTTTTACAATAAAAAATCATATGTCAATTTGATGTGACATATTGATATGGAATAATGTCATATTGACATATTATTTCAATCGAATTTTAACTTTTTCAACGATGTAAATACAAACCGTTCAAATCAAGATCTAAATAAATTAAATAATTCATTAAAAAAAAAAGAGGTAAATACAAATTTTTCAAATCAATATCTAAATAAATTAAATAATTCATTAAAAAAATTGAGTTTTTCAATGTTTAAACACAAATTTGTGATATTTTTCCCCATATTACATCGTATCTGCTTTTTTGATTCTGTAAATTGTTGGGAGGCTAAAATACATACCCTAAAACGTCAAGCTTTAGGAGGCTAAAATACATACCCTAAAACGTCATTTCATTATATTAGCTGGTTTATTATCAAGTAGTTAGAGTCCTTGCCTTGTTCTACAAGAAGATTTATTGTGAATTAAATGAAGCTTATAGTTTTTTATTAATATATTTGAAATTAATGGTAATCCATCCAATCGTAAAAGAAAGATAAAATATAAATTTAGAGAAAATCAACACACAGCTAAGAAAAGTTTGATTTCAGAAAAGGTTGTAAGTTTTCCTAATAAAAAAACAATAAGAGAAGTAAAAATTGCAACTCAAGTTTCACCTACTGATGAAAAAGATTATTCAATTTTGATTGACTTTCAATTGTTGAGAAGGTTCATAGAGCAGACAGCCATATGTTCTGAATGTGACTCTAGAGACGTGACACTTTGGAGCAAACTTAGTTCACGCATGGGACTAGCTTCCAAATTAATATTATTATGTAACAACTGTCCAGCTAATGTTAGTTTTTTCACTTCTAAAGAATATTCACCGAGTAAAGAAACTCAATGGAGAAACTCATTTAAAGCAAATGTAAGGGCTGTTATAGGATTTAGAGAAATAAGAAAAGAACACGAAGCAATTTCCAATTTTTACACCATGCATGAATATGTATGTATATTTATGGGTTATCTGAACCAACTTATAGTTATATCAATGAAGAGCTTCATGCAGCTTATTATGCAGCTACCATTAAGAGCATGGAAAAAACTGCACAGTTAGCATTTGATCAATGTGATGTAGATCAAAAGATTATGAATTATGGAACTTGTCGTGTTTTGATCGATGGCACATGGCAAAAACGTGGACACGTATCACTAAATGGTGTTGTAACAGCCTGCCATAATGGCAGGCTGTTACAACACCATTTAGATGTATTGATGTGCATATCATGTCAAAACACTGTCGTAAATGCAAAATAAAAAGTAAAAGTCTAAAAAACCATGAATATAATGAACGATTAATGAGCCATGATTGCAATATAAATCATAAAGGATCATCTAGTTCAATGGAAGGAGCTGGAGCAGTTGAAATATTGAGTAGATCAGTACAGACGCATAATTTGATTTATCATGAATACTTAGGGGATGGGGACACCTCTTCTTTTAAGGAAGTAATTGATTCAAATCCTTATTCACAATTTGATGTGACACCAGTAAAGTTAGAATGTGTCGGACACACTCAAAAAAGATAAGGGACCAGACTACGTGCCAAAATAAAAGAATATAAAGGCACTAAAACCCCGCTTTCAGGAAAGGGAAAGCTGACTGAATCTACCGTTAGCTCAATGCAAAATATTTTTTGGAAAGCTATAAGAGATAATATTAATCATTTGTATGGAATGAAGAAGTCGGTTCTTGCAGTTCTTTGGCATTGTACTCATTTAACCGATGAATCTTATCGACGTCAATTTTGTCCACCAAATATTAACATCTGGTGTATGTATAAAAAATACAAGTCAACAGGAAAAATTTTTGTTATACATACTAATATACCAAAATGGATTCATGATCCAATCTTTATTAGTCTATCGGAAGATGAGCTGTTATCTAAATGTCTTCACGGTCAAACGCAAAACTCAAATGAAAGCATAAATCAAATAATTTGGAGTAAATGCCCTAAAAAGTATTTTTGTTGAGCGCAAAATATTAGAAATTGGAGTTTATTCTGCAATTGTTTAGTTTAATGATGGCACTGGTGCTTTACACACAGTTTTAAATCACTTTTATATTAAAGGCAGTGTATGTTTTCAAAATGGTTCACTTAAAAGAGATAGAATAAGTATTCTAATGTCAAAAAAAAAAGCATCAGATGATGGTAAAAAGAGAAGAAAGACAATCAGGAAGATTAAAAAAGGACTTATAGACATTCAAAATGAAAAAGAAGTAACAGATCCTTATCTTCCTGGTGGATACTAAAGTTTAAATTATGTTCTTGATGAATACTTGTTTTTCTCTAAGATGTGTTTTTCTGACTTTTGCTTCAACTTCAAATAATATATTTCATAAAATAATTGTGCTATAGCTCTAAAATTTTCGCTAATTGTCTATTTAACATATACCTATGCCATTCACCAAAATCAAGGTTCTAACAATGTTTTTTTCAGAAGTTATGACATAAAAACTGTAACCAACCCCCTTATTTATGATTTTAAAACTATTTTTGTTACAATAAGAGCATTTATTCAATACTGGTAGAAGCTATTTTTATAATTTTGGTGAATGTTTTTAACCTATTAACAATGAATATTTAGGCGAAATTTGAAGTTTTTTTTGTTAAATTGTTCTTAAGTTATTTGGTTTATAAGATATACTAAAATTGCATCAAATTTAAGTAAATATTGTATTAAAAAAGGACATTCCTTTTTTTTTTCCCTTCAATAAAAGCTTCATTTTTAGCCCATTAAATATGAAGAACCAAAAAAATATATAATAACTTTATTGAACGTTAAATATATAAATCTTAATAAAGTACACAGTAACACAATAAAAATTTACAAATGTTGTTATACAAAAAATTTGATTGTAAAGTTTTATCATTATTTAAAGAACGCGGGAACATTCAGAGGATCAAAGTCTTGGCATCAAAAAACCGCTTAAAAATGGTTGAAGTTAGAGCATGCAATGGTGATTTCAGTACTACCGGTATTTTGTTTATGATTTTCGCTATCACCATTTTTTGTTTATTGAATACCGGTATATATACCGGAAATTTCAAATTACATCTTTTGTTATTTCTATTTTTTTACTAAATATTATTTCTCTACTAATCTTTGTGATAAATTAACCAAATATAGAATTTTTAATAATTTATTTAATTATTTAAATTTAATTAAGTATTGAGAGGATTATCAAACATACTTTTGATAAAAGTTTATTAGAATTCTACTTGCATCAATCATCAATCATACTCTATAATAGAAATAACAACCATTGTTATCAAGAAAAAATTATTTTTACAAATAAACTATCAACTAATTATAACATTGGTCGAAATACAAAGATAGTGAATTGAAAAATTGTTTTATAAAAAACATGGCTAATCAAAATTAAAGTCGTATGGTTGGAATCTTTTTCTTAAATTGTTTGCACACTTGGATTCTTCTTCGACAGAAAGTTTACATTGCTTCCAATCAATACGGTCCGGAAGATTTAATAATGAAGGACTAGTCAAAGCTTCCCTAAAAACATAAGGAATAAAAAATTTTTTAAACATTTTAAAACTAAAAAGTATTTTCGAAAAAATAAAAAAAAACTTTTTATTACCTGCCAAACTGAAGCGGCATTCTTCCTTTAACTTTATGCAACAAACGTTCACCTGTCGACAATTCGACTAAGAAATATGGCGTTGTGACTGCAACCATCTAAAAAAAAGTTCAAAAATAATTTCATATTAATAAGTCATAATTATTAATACAATTAACATTACATGTAAAACAAAAATTCAACCTCACTAAGATCTTTTTCTTTTGGAATCTCAATAAAATCCATGCCTGCTGATTGACCAAGATCTAAAAACGTGTCTTTTACTTCACTACAAAGATCTAACGGTATACCAATAACCTATAAACAATGACAAAGTTGTAATAAAAAAGTTATTGTAAGTAATATTACTTGTAAACAATAAAAGTTATTAAATATGTTAAATATTTAATAACAATTTGTATGACTATGCTAAAGCAACAATCAAACTTACTTGTATTTACTAAATATAAAAACTTTATTTTTGAAAAATAAACTTTAAATATAATAAATAAAATCATACAAAATTTAAATAGCATATGTATATACAGTGATTGTCTGTCTGTGTGTGTATATACATATAACGGGTTATATTAAAAACAGTAATTAAACTTAATTTCAAAAAAGAATAAAATAGTATTTTAGGTGGGCAATTTATTTGCATACTAATTTTTTTCAATCAAACCATTGCGTCTTACAAAGTCTAATCGGTACCGAAATGACTCAGAAAAGCGCAAGAAAGTGATCAACTGTAAACTTTTTCCCTTTAGAATGATTTTTCAAATAGAAGCTGTACAAAGGTTCTCGACGGCGTTCTTGTTTTTCTTTCATTTTTCTGTAACAATGAATTATTCTAATTTAAAATAAAACAAGTTTTGTAGAGAACTGAAAATACTACAAACTAGGTAAGATTGCAACCATAATTAATATAAAATATGTTACAAAACTTTGTCTTCAAAATAATTACCGTTTTTTAGTTATAACCCGTTATATATATATATATATATATATATATATATATATATATATATATATATATATATATATATATATATATATATATATATACATATATATATATATATGTATATATATATAATTTATATATATATATATATATAAATACGTATATATATATATATATATATATATATATATATATCTATATATATATATACATACATATATATATATATATATATATATATATATATATATATATATATATATATAAATATATATATATACATATATATATATATGTATATATATATATATAATTTATATATATATATATATAAATATGTATATAATATATATATATATATATATATATATATATATATATATATATACATACATATATATATATATAAATATATATATATATATATATATATATATATATATATATATATATATATATATATATATATATATATATATATATATAATATATATGTATATACACACATACACACGGCAAAATGGAAAAAATAAACTTGAAATATTCAATCAAAAATATACTGATTCCATAGCACGATGCAAGCCCTCAAGCAAGCATTAAAAGTTTATAATCTTTGTCTCCGAGACAAGTTTCATATATTATCATACTGAGAAGCAAATTTACTTAATAAAAGATATGAAATAATATCAAAGCGCCGGCATTCAAAGAATATATTACTTACCTTATTCGACACCGGGGACTAAAATCTTTGATATATATATATATATACATATATATATATATATACATATATATATATATATACATATATACATATATATATACATATATATATATATATATACATATATATATATATACATATATATATATACATACATATATATATATACATACATATATATATATATATATATATATATATATATATATATGTATATATATATATATATATATATATATATATATATATATATATATATATATATATATATATATATATATATATATATATATATATATATATATATATATATATATATATATAGTATTGGACAAAACATTTGCAACCAACATTGAACAATGCTAAAAAGTGTTCCTAATTTTACATGTCTTAAAAACAAAACGAACTATACTACCACAGCAAACAGTTCAGGAGTCTGGAGTCATAGCATGCCATGACATGAGCAATCAGCTGACAGGTGACAGCACACAGGCAGAATTTCGTTGACAAGTGCCATTTTGCAGCGGACAAAACAAGTGCAACTTTTTTGGTTTGTTTCATTTTCTTAAGTCTGGTCCGTGTCAACGTCACAGAAGTTTTTTAATAATTAAAGGAAGTATCCAGAAGTTTCCAGAAGAAGCATCTGGAAGCATCCAGTAGCATCCAGAAGTATCCAGAAACATTCAGAAGCATCCAGAAGCTTCCGGAAGCATTGAAAAGAAGCATCTAGAATCTTCCAGAACAGGTTCACACAGGTTCATTTTACTATATAAGAGACATCTAATTCGACATGTAATTCAGTAAGTATATGGAAGTCAATCAGTCAGTCTTATCAAGACAGTTTATCGAAGTTAGTTTTATCAAAGTGTTTTATCGAAGAACATCAATACAAGAAGTGAAATACAACAAGTGTTTCATTACATCAATACAGTCCACATCCAACCAAGACGTTGTGTTCCACAGAGCATTATTGTATCATCATAAGGTAAATGTAACACGGTAAGCCTTGAGAAGCGTGATTATTTATTTTTATTATTTTTACAACTTCAAGTGCAAAAATGGCTCCCGACAGTCTTGGATTGGAACTAAGAAAGAAAATTATTGACGATTACGTAAGTGGAATGTCACAAAAAAGTATTTGTGATAAATATCGCGTGAAAAAATGGACCGTATCAAGACTATGTTCCAAATATCGTTCTACGGGGAAGTTGGCAGCAGATAACAAAGGTGGAAGACTGTATTCCACCACTTCTAGAGAGGATTCTATGATCGTCAGATCCGTCAAGAAGGATCCCTGGATATCATCAGTCGAGATACAATAGCAATTAGAGCTGCCTGTATCAGACCGAACAATCAGACAACGTGCTGTTGAGGCCCGATTGTTTTCTCGACGCCCTGAAAAGAAACCGCCGATTTCACTAAAATACCAGAAGAAAAGACTCCTGTTTGCTACATCTCATATTGACTGGAATGTGCAGAAATGGCGAACTGTCCTGTTCAGTGATGAATCGAAGTTCAACATCATTGGGAGCAATGGCATTTGCCGTGTATGTCGACCGGCCGGAAAACGCCTCAATTTACGTTACTGCCATAAGACTGTGAAGCATGGTGGAGGCAATGAAATGGTCTGGGGGTGTTTTTCTGCTAACGGTCTAGGTCCAATACATCGAAAAGATGGAACAATGGACCTTTTCATGTATAAAAATATCCTGAAAGATGTTATGTTACCTCATGCTGAATGGAATATGCCAATAAAATGGGTTTTTCAGCAAGACAGTGATCCGAAACACACTGCAAAAGTAGTCAAGCAGTGGTTTCAAGACAACCACCTATCGGCGACAGATTGGCTGCCTCAATCTCCGGATCTCAACCCTATCGAGAACCTGTGGGAGATCGTCAACCGCAGAATTAATCGTGAAGGTGTTGGTAATAAGGATCAACTGTTTAAACAAATCCAAAAGGCCTGGTCAGCGATTCCACAAAGTTTCATTGATCACCTAATCGAATCTATGCCTCGAAGATGCAAGGCTGTGATCGACAACAAAGGATTCGCCATGAAATATTGATAGCGAAATACAGCTTGGTCAACATTTTGTCGAGTTGCACTTGTTTTGTCCAGAAGGAAATCAACTTTTTTTTAATACTTTTGATTAATTTATTAATTTTCGTGTACAAATAATGAACTTTGTGATGAATAAAACTTGAAGAACTTTGTCTCTAAACAGTTACATAGTTATTTCTCTAAATTGAAAAAATGCAGGACTTTTATATAAAGAAACTAAATTAGCATTATTTGGTTGCACTCGTTTTGTCCGATACTGTATATATATATATATATATATATATATATATATATATATATATATATATATATATATATATATATATATATATATGTATATATATATTTTTTGTATTTCACCTCCCCAAGGCCGAGAAGGCCACTACAGAAAAGGAGGCTATTTGTGGTTATAACCCTCCCTTAACTCTATAACTCCAAAACATGAACCTTGACGAACAAAGCCGTTGCGTGGAGAAACAAGTTGATCGCGGTACTACCAGGGACGTGGCAGGAATCGAACTCGGAACCTTTAATATATATATATATATATATATATATATATATATATATATATATATATATATATATATATATATATACATATATATATACATATATATATACATATATATATATATATATACATATATATATATATATATATTATATATATATATATATATATATATATATATATATATATATATATATATATATATATATATAATATATATATATATATATATAAAAAAAAAACACTGATTATTGTAATTGTAAACAAAAAATAGATTGCCCTTTAAATGGAAAATGCCTTTTGAAAAATGTAATTTACAAGTGCATTGTTTCCTCACAAAACAACCCTGATAAACAATATATTGGCTTAACCGAGGGGGAATGGAAAAAACATGCCAACCACAAACAATCATTTAAACACAAAAAATATTCAAAAGAGACTATGCTGTCAAAATATATTTGGGATTTAAAAGAAAAAAATAAAAATTTTAATTTACAATGGTCTATTCTAAAATCTGCCCCTGCCTATAATAACATTTCCAAAAAATGTATGCTATGTTTGCAAGAAAAATTTGAAATAGTTACTCATTTAAATCAAGAAAATTTATTAAATAAAAAATCTGAATTAATTTCTAAAATACGAAAATAAATACCTCTTAAAAAATTATAAAAACAAATGACCAAATTAAACTATCCCCATTCCAAAGAAAATTATTTCATAATTACTTTCTGTAACTTCCCGTTAACAAAAAAATATAGTAATTAAAAATATTTTATAATAATTTATAACTTCCTGTAAAATATTTTTTTCTATAAATTGAATTTTTTTTTAGATTTAGTAACTCTTCCTTATGATCCAGCAATGGTGAAACTTCAAGTCGAAGATAAAAGTTAGATAAGTGTTTTTTACTAATTTATTATTGCTCTGTTCTTTAAGAACATTGAGCACTCTATTTGTAAAATACACTAACATAATTTACATATATATATATATATATATATATATATATATATATATATATATATATATATATATATATATATATATATATACATATATATATACACATACAGTCCCTGATCAAATTATTAGCCCACGTTGCTATTTCTGTAATTTTTCTCATTCTAGTGGTAAAATTTGATTTTTTCTTCAAAGATACAAAAACAAATTTTTTATTTATACAAAATATAATTATTTTCTAACATAAAATACACAAAATTTTGATAAGAATATGTTTATTAAGAGAAATTCTCAAGATTTTGTTGATCCTCCCTTATTTTTAATCCTGCACGAAGGCGATTTGGCATACTAAAGAGAGACAATTTACAGCCATTTCTTTCAAATGTGCATTATGGTTGCAATGCCAAATAACTTTTTCAATCAATTGGGTCCTATTTGTTATTTTTTTGTAGGAAATTTCTCTATTTAATAACTCCCATACATTTTTTATTGGGTTTAAATCCGGGGAGTTCCCTGGCCAATCCAATAGTGGATTTTTTTGAGAAGCTAATAATTTTTTAATGAAATTTACTGTGTGGCATGGGATAACCGACCAAAACATGACTTTAGAATGATGTTTAATTGTTTGGATTATACAATCTTCATGGAATTTTTTGTTGACAGCCCATTTGAAATATTGAGCCTTTTGAGTCATAATTTCTACGGTAGACTCATTGCTGAAGCATACCTGAAGAAAATAGAATAAAAATTATCACAGAATATTAAGACTGAATATATAATATATGGAATTATAATGACATACCAATTTCCGGTCATCAAAAGTGAAACTATGATACTTCTTCGCCCAATCCAGGCGTTTTTCCTCTCTGTGCTTTGGTTAATTTTGACTTTTGTGCTGGCCTTCTACTTCTAATGCTCAATCAATACAAACTTCGTCGAACAGTGATTGTCGCTACATTTATTCCCACATTGAACTTGCTGGTTATTGCAGAACATGTTGCAAATCTATTTTCTTTTACTATTTTTACTAGCATTCTCTTATACCTGAGTGTTATTTTCTTTTTTCGACCGCATTTGCCTTGTCTCCGAACACATAATGGGAGGCCATTTTTCAATTTGTCTTGGATTCATTTTACAGTGCGTCTTGATATATCACATTTTCTTGATAATTCACTATGCGGTAGTGGTGTAGTAGTAAACCACTCGTTTCATAAGCAAGAGGTTCCGAGTTCGATCCTCACCACGTCCCTGGTAGTACTGCGCTCAACTTGTTTCTCCGCGCAGCGGCCTTGTTCGTCAAGGTTCGTGTTTCGGAGTTATAGAGTTGAGAGAGGGTTATAACCACTATTAAGTAGCCTCCTCATGTGTAGTGGCCTTATCGGCCTTGAGAAGGTTAATAACAAAAAAAAAAAAAAAAAAAAACTTATTGAGGAATGCTTGTTAGTCAAAAGATATTGAATAACTGCTTTTTTTTCAGAACTAATATCTTCTTTTTTTCCCATTTTGTAATTTCGAGCTTTAAAACAACTTATTTCTACTGAAACTATTTTAAGAAATAAAAATTGTTTTTTATAGAAAAATACATAATAAAATATTGAAATAATTGCTTATTGCTTAAAAATTGTTCCAAAGTACAAAATACAAATCTAAGTATGTTATAAACAAAAAAATATAAATTAACTAGTAACAATATTGCAATCAGATTTAAATGGCACCAAAAACATTAAAACGTCAAAAATTAACAAAATTGATAAGATGGGCTAATAATTTGATCAGGGACTGTTATATATATCGGTAGTTACATAGATTAGATTGTATGTAGCACTTTTTGCGTTTTTGAAGTTTGTTCCATAAAATGCTCAAAACAGTGTAATCTTTGATGTGGGAAAAGGATTTATCTCTAAATAGTCGGAATAAAAAATAAAGATGTAACTTATTGACATCAAGAAATATTGTTTTTATCAATATCACTAATTGCCTTAACTTTAAATACATCCAAATTATGTTTTAGTGATACAACCTATTGCCATATAACTACTGAAATATGAGTCTAAGGGAAAAACCAGTGATGTCACATATAACTACTGATATATGAAGAGTCTAAGGAGAAAACAAATGATGTTACATTTTAAAATTTTTTGAGTTATGAACAAGAAGATCTTGCTAAGAATAGTAAGTGAATAAAATTAAAATTGCGTTATTTATTCATAAAAAAGAATTTCATTTGCCGAAAGCAGAGATGTTTTATGCCAGAAAGGTAGAAGCACATTGTAATGCAAAAACTGGCCATGTAGCTGTGCATCTTCTTCTTAGTTGTCTCCTTACACCTTATTACATCTTTCTTACATCTTATCACATCTACTTAGCTTGCTAAAAATATGAGTTGTCCTAATATTTCTGTAAATAGTTGTAGTGGTAAAGCTTCATAAGCAGAAGTTTCAAGTTCCATCCCCACCATGTCCCTGGTAGTACCACGCTCAACTTGTTTCTCAATAAACAAGGTTTGTGTTTTGAAGTTTCAGAGTTGAGAGAGGGTTGTAACCACAATTAAGTAGCCTCCTTGCCTGTAGTGGCTTTCTCAGTCTGGTAAGGTAAATTAACATTATTAAAAAAATAAAAAATAAAAGAAAAAGACGTTTATTATTTTAGACTATGTACACATTTAGTATACAGTGCTTAGAATCAAATAACGCTCACTTACCTTTTTACAATGAAACTTATGGGGAGAAGAGAACAGATGATGTAGCATGCATGCCGGAGCACTATTTTGACTACATTTTACCGAAAGATATATCACACTTGCAGCTTTTTTTTGTGATATAATTTAATATAAAGAAACAAAAACAGTTTCAAGAAATCAAACTATCCTGATAAGGGGCTACCGCTGCATGAAATGTGACCATAATATAGCATTAACTACCCAGAAAAGTTGAGCAGAGCTACCAGTAAATTGGATGGAAGAGTTTCATTCCATTCATAAGAAACCTTTACCATTTAAAATTATCAAGATGAACCTGAACATGTTCCATAATTTTTCTGAACATATCAAACCAAACAAAAACATATCAAACAAAACATATCAAAAAAATATGTTACAATAAAGATTCAGTTTAAATGGATCTTTTGAAAGAGTTTTTATATTATAAGGTTTCGCAAAAAAGTAACAATTATTAAAAAAAAACCTCACATTCTTGTATAATAAAAGACTGTCAATCTGCTGCACCAAGTATGCTGTACCAAGTTCTAAAATATTTTTAGCATGCCTGAGGCCTAACAGTTGTTTTAATGACCTGTCCCAAAAAGGTCAGTTGAGCAATGATGAATTAGTGTAAAAGTTGAACTTGAGTGTATACTTATTACTTTAACAGATAATGATATTAAACAATATTAATTAAGAATTCAAAAAAAAATTTTTTGAATTCTTAATTAATATTGTTTTTACATATTTTTTACTGTATTATTTTAAAAAATACTTCTTTTTCTTTAATAGGACTAAAAAAGAGAAAATGATTTTTTCTTTAAATTTGACCCATTTAAGCTTAATTTTATAAAACTGTTTCTTGAAATTTTAAAATTTTTTACATTTTCTAACTTTATTGAAACAAATTTAAAAAAAAGTTTTACACAGTTTTTAAGTATTAAAAAAAGAATTGCTTGTAAAAGTAAACAACTCTTTTAATTAAATTTTTATATTAAAAAAAAAAATCAATTATTTTATCATTAAAAACTCTTTTAATTAAAATATCATTAAAACTCATTTAGTTTTTAAAATTTAATTATTGTTTCGTCGACTATTGTATTATTTAATTGCTATGTAACCATAGAATTGAAATGATAGCGAAACTTAAAATCTCAAGTTTGTTAGTTGACCTTTTTATGTAGTCAAAATATTTTCAAAATGATAAAAAATGAATAAAATTTTTTGTAGTTATCTAAACAGTTTTTTGATTAAATCTATTTTGATAAAAAAAAAATTATCCATTATTAATTATTAAAAAAAATTGTTATTTGAATACATAAAGATATAACTCTCCAAACAAAAGAAATTGCTGTTAGACAAATTAAAGTATAATTTAATGTAATTAAGTTATTAATCAATTATTAAAAAAAAGAAAAAAGTCTAATTAATACTTTTAAATGTTAAGTATAAATGCAAATAGAATTTTAAATGTTTTGTATGAACAAAATTACCAATTAAACCATTTTATATAACTTCTCTTGTTTTATTTAAAGTATTAGTGCGCTGTTTTTAAAAGTTCAACAACTTCTAGTTTTACAAGTTATCAGGCAAATTTTTTTTTTAATTAAATTTATGGTATTTATTATTTATAACTTCAATAAAGTATTTATAATTCCTGTATTATGTATTGTTCAGTTACTTAATATTATTAAAATATTTTTATAGCAATTACCATCGAGCCGTAAAAATTATCCATTAATTTTTCTATGTTCTCCTAAACATTCAATCTTCGTTTGAAATCTATCATTACATTTTTAAGCAACAATATTAATGCTGATAAAAACCAGACATGATTTATTCTATGTTAGAAGTTGTTATAAAACGTAGAATTTTTATATTTATGTTCCTTCAAATCAAGCATGATAAAATTCCACAGGTCTTTTTAGAAAAATCCAGCATAGGCTTTAAGGAGCCAGCACACCACTGTAGTAGAACAAGAATAGGGCACATAGATGTTCCAAATCTAAAATCCAAGAAATAATGAAACTGTTCAGCTAATGTCACTTAATTTTAGTGAAATATTGATTGTCCATTAATTTGTAAATTTGTACAGTTATTGGTCCCCATAAGATTTTTTGATGTTTTAGATATGACACTCTGAGGCAATTCATTGACATGTTTTAAATTTACTTAATAATCATTTAGCATTGAAAAATTATGATTATGTTAAATTTGCAACCCCCTCATCTTTAAAAAGATGAATATATTTACATGGTCATAACTTTCGAACACTAGAAGATTATTAGATGAAATTTAAAATCTGTTGATGAATTCATGTTAATATAAGATAGAAAAATTAAATACTATATTAGCTTATTATTCTCAAACTTAAGCAGGATCGGTGAACATTTTTTGGATATTTTTGTCTTCAGGTTCCAATAACTGTAAGTTTTGCTTAGCCTTCTTTCTTGACATAAGCATAAACATACTTAGTTTAGAGCATGCCCAATGGCCAAAAGTGTCATATGTGAAACATCAAAAATCCTGTGGGTGCCCACGGATAAATCCTATTGAAAAACTTATAATTCAAATATGTGTAACAATGGTCTGTGATTTTCAAAACGTTAATTACTTTATTTATAAGCAATGTTTTTAGACTTATTTAAGCATTCAATTATCAAATAATTTTCTATTTAAACAAATTATCAAATGTTTTTATGAAAGCTAGTAGGTAGATGAAATATATAAAGATTAGGAATTGAGCAGCCGTGGGGCAGTGGTAGTGCACTTGCATCAGAAACAAAGGATCCGTGAATCAAACCCCACCTCTGGGTAAACTTTGCAACCCCAGTTAGTTATTAAATACTCATTCGCGGTGCTCTGTGATGAGAATGTATAGACCTAATAATGTAAGCACCTAAAACCTAATAAAGTAAGCACTTAAATAAATAAATAATAAAAAAAAAGAATTTAACTAAAAAAATCTTGTTAAAGTTGTTACAAGTGTAATCTAAGTTAAACATGGAACAAGCCAATCAAAACATGGAACAAGCCAATCAAAACATGAAACAAGCCAATCAAAACATGGAACAAGCCAATCAAAACATGGAGGGTTTGAGCAGGGAGAATCTATGTGAGAAATAAATCTACTAGAAAAAATATTTTTTTTTATTTTTCTACTTTTCTAAAAAGAAAATGTCTGGAAACGCACAGAATATATATTTATTACTGTGAATTTAAATTTAATAACATGATACTAGTAATAGCGATAGAATTGTATTATACACCACATCAAATTCTATAAAAAACTATTTGTTTTTAAAAATCACTAGTATCTAACTCATTTAGTAGAAGCAATTATAAATTACTCCCAGTCCTTTAAGTGTAGTATATATTTATTAAGATACCAGATCCCAAATATTAAGAAAAATTTTTTTATAGATATTTATAAATATATATTTATGGGATATTAAATTTAAAGAACTACATTGTTTATGTTTCATATTTTAAATATTTAATGATTAATTAGGTGTTTACAAGGTAGATTTCACACTTTAGATTTATAATTGCTCCAACAAAAAGTAATTTAATGTTACCTGCAACTGTAGATGTTGTGTATAAAAGTTCCGCTCAAAGGATATCAGAGATTTTTGTTCAGCATTAAACATTTTACGTAATCCTTCTTTGTATCTTGTTTAAATTGTTAAAGTCTCCATTTTAAAATTTTGTGATTTGTAATTAGACTATGCATAAAAAACAAAAAATTGTAACAAAAAAAAAACACACACACAAAACACAGAAAGGATACTTTTCTAACTCCAATCGAACATCCTTAAAACACAAGTGAAACAAAAATCAAATGTAAAATCTCATAAAGAAAAGTTACAAACTTTAAGAAAGAAAAATAAATGTTGAAACATACGTCAGGAAGCACAACAGTTGAATTATGATGTGATATGGGTAATATTAGGAGATGGTCATCATTAATTGCGCCTTTGGCAACTGCCATGTAAGTCTTAAAAAATTTAAATATTTTATTTTAAGATATGAAAAAAAAAAAAAAAAAAAAAAAGTTTGAAAACTCACTGATTCTCCAACACTAACAACCAAATGCTTCTCAACATCTTTGCTGCCCAAACAAAACCAACAATCACTTGTTAATGTTGCTAAATAACATAAGAAATTTTTTATGGTACATATACATACATAAAATGATACATGTATATATATATATATATATATATATATATATATATATATATATATATATATATATATATATATATATATATATATATATATATATATATATATATATATATATATATATATACACGAATAATTTAAGTGTGTTCTACAAAATAGAGTGGTCAATGTTCTTAAAAGAACAGAGCAATAATATATTTTTTTTCATTCTACACTGTGTTTTATCAATTAAAACTCATCAGAAATCTGATTTCTCATACAACCTTGTTTTAAGTTTCTTTTTTTCTCTAAAATTATTACAAAAAAAAATTCATTTTTCATATTTCAAAAAAGTTTTCACACTTTCAAGCAGTCTATTGTAGCTTTTTTTAATTAAAAAAATGATACTTAAAAAAATATCATTTTTTAATAACTTCGATATTTGACCCCTTCACCACCATTCTTAAAGTATTTATTTCCTAAAATAATGCTAAATGACAAGTTTTTTTTTTTTTAACCAAAATTTTTGTAGAGTTTTATATGTAGTTACTTATAAAGTTTCCATCAGTTTTTCAATACTCGTATTGAGAACCAGTATTGAACTAAATTTTTCTGATATTGAAACTGAATCACAATAACACTTCTTTTTTTTTTTTTAACTTAATAAAGATAGAAATCTTTCTTCATTTTTCAAACTTAATAAATCTTTCTTCATTTAAAACAAAAAAGCCAGAGATTTTAATTATTTTAGTTTTCTGATTAATTTCAGTTTAAATAAATATTTCGTTTTAATCATAAAAAAAATGTAACTGTGTTCCTTTTTTTTTTGTGTTCAAACTTCATTATTAACATTAATAATTTCATCAATAGTATCATTCTTCATTTTGTGTTATATATGAGGTTTTGTCAAACTTCATATATACACTCTGACAGATTAGTTCTACTATACTAGCTTCGCTAATTTCAATTAGATCTTCCATTATCCCCTAAAAATATTGCATTTAGTTATATATTAGCTCTGCACATTAAATCTCAGTATAATATATAATTTTATATTATAAAGATCAACATGTTCTGCAAAAGAATGTCTTTACTTGAAATTCTAAAACCTTTTGTTCTCAGCTTAGTTTTTTTTCTTCTTCTAATCTTCTAAAATCTTCTAACTTTTTATTGTTGTACCATAAGCTGCCATTTTTGAGAAGTTTTACAAATCTTTTAAAAGTTTTCGGCTCAGAAATTAAATATTTTCAAAATCTGCAGAACTACAACAGATCTACTATTTTTCTGAGGAGACAATTTTTCTCTTTCTCACTGACATGTAAGATTATTGTTTCATTACAAATCAAAACATTTGACTCTTGTGCAAAGTTTGTATTTTAAATAGAACTGATAAGATATTAGTAAAACTCTTTAGGTAAGGTGGCAAACATAACATAGATGATTCAGATAGATACAATAGCCTTTTTTAAATGATGATAAAAAGAAAAGAAAGCAGCCTCTTTGACTCTAGTGGACCCTTTGGTCTTTGGTTTTGGTGAATAACAAAAAAAAAAAAAAAAAAAAAAAAAAAACAAGAAGTAAAACTATCCTTGGTAAAATGATGATGATTAGGATTATATGGAGTATGTAAATAATAATAACATATAAACAATAACATAGAAAATTTATACTGAGATAATTTGTAGTTATAAGAACCGATAGAAGAAAAACTAGAAGATAGAAAAAGGTGTGAAAAAATATTGCTATTGGTAGTTAATTTATGCATTTTATTATGCATATCTAGCAATTTTAGGCATACATTTTAGCAATTGTAAAAAAGACAGTAGGATGAGCTATAGGCATAGTAGGATGAGTCATAGTAGGATGAATTAGATAGATAGTAGGATGAATTATAGAGGTAGTAGGATAAATATTCTTATAATTATCATCATTAAAAAAAAATTTATACTTTTTTTTTTACAATAAAATCTTTGAAGTTTCTCAAAATACACTGGTCTTTCTTAAACTACAATGGTCTTTCTTAAATTTATAATTTATAAATCTGAAGAGTCTTTACAGACAATAAAAAAAACTGATGAGTTATTTTTAATAATTTATTTAAATTTAAAATTATATATATATATATATATATAAAATACAATTTTATATTGATTAATAATAACAACAACAATAACAATTTCAAATAGTAGTAAGAACTTACGTGGCCCCTTCGGTACTTTATGTTGTTCCTGACTCTTTTGATCTATTGTAATTTAAATTTGGTTGTAATTAAAATAATTGATATTATATAAAAAGAAAAAAAAAGACCATTAAAAAAAAAACTTTCTCACCTCCCTTTCTTTTGTTATCTTCTCTGAAAAAAAACTGTTCTTTTTTCTATAAAAATACCCAACCAAAATTGTTATATAAAAACACTATGATTTATGTTACTTTTCATTATTACTTGTAATATTAATATTTAAAAATTACTCAGTTTGGTTTCTTAAAAAATAAAAATTTTTCTTTTCTTACTTGATTTTCTATAGTGTTTAACTTGACATCATCATAAGGGAATTCTGTGGTATCAGAAGGTTGCTTTATTAGCTCATCACGCGATATGCAACTTAATGGCTCAATCGAAAAAGCGTATATTGACTAAATAGCATTAAACAATGTTTAAATAACTGTGAAAAATGACAATCATTTCAAATCAGATAAAGTATAGTATTAAAACCTTTTGATTGGTATCATTAAATGAAGGTGCAAGAGCTATAAATCTTGAAACATGTTGCAGACTACCTCTTAAAACTTTATGATTTCTAGATAATAAAAATGAACAAAAAACAGCAGGAAGAAAAAAAGAAGATTTTATTAAAAACAATTAAATGTTAGTTTTACCTGTATGGTTGCCTCTCAAAAAATTTTTCATTGTGAGAACTGAAGTGATACCTAGGCTTCAATGATGAAGCAAGAAATGAGATTGAAGGTGATTCATTTCCTGAAGATAACTGGATAAAAAAAAATACCAGAAAAAATAAGAACAAAAAATAGAAAACATGAATGTTTACAAATAAACTAAAAAACTCACACTTGATTTTGTATATTTATTTACACCTTGAGGCCATGATGATGTTAAGAGAATATCAACACCAATAAATTTGTCATCTCGAATAAGTTGATCATTCAAAGAAGAAACATCAGCTTGTAAGGAATTCTTCATTGTATAAAGAAAAATAAAATTTAAACATTTTATAATACATATTCACTGCTAATAAGTAACTATGGCAAATAACAAGTTTCTATGGCATCAATAAGCAACTAGCATGCAACTCTTTACTAAAAAATTTACTTTTGATTAAATAAATTTCGAATTCAAACTTAAGCTAAATTTATATCAAATGTTTAATTGTTAACTTCTAACATCCTAACTTGATATAAAAAAGAAATGAAAGAAAAAGAAAACAAATGAAAAAAACAAAAGAAAAAATGACCAAAAAAATAAAAGTATGCTATTAATTAAATAACAAACTAACCTTCTATTTATATAAATATTATTTTTTTTACAAACAACAAACGTACAACTTGCGTGTTAAGGTTTATATTTTTATAATTTTTTTTACAGTGCCAGTTTTCTTACCAACACTGTAAAACACTTTTTACAGAGTTGGCAAGAAAACTGGCCTGCAAGGCTAAAAATTTAAATGCAGATATTTCCCTCAATTTCAGGGAATGAGTGAAATACTTTCAACCCCCCCCCCCCCCTTCTTCCTTCCTAAAAAGTATATATGCTTTTGAAATTCCCCCTCCCCCTCTTATCTTTTATGAATTTAAAAAAGGTTATAACTTTAAATTAAAAAATTTGAAATGACTTTTTAAATCAGAGCATGCGTACTTTTATAATTGACCCCCCTCCCTTTATGAATTTTTCAAACACGTTTTACAGATCTTAACTCTCCCTAATCACCTTATGGACAATCCTAAAGGTCTTGGTTTTGGCACCAAATCCCAATTTTGACCCAATTTTCAGGGCCAGAGTTACAAGGGGTAGGATTTGTGTGCATAAGGGGACACTATATTCTCTCCCCTATGCATACACTTTTTTATGTTTGTAAACTAAGATATTTAGTCACAAAACAAACCTTTCTATTGCTCAGCTGGCAAATTATTGGCAATGGTGAGACGGTAACTGTAATAGTTTAGTTTTTTTTTAAAAGTTATTTATTCAAAATCATTTAGTTATTAACAAATACTTGTTAATTGTGATAAATTAGAAAAACAAACATTACCAAGGAATATTTTTGTTAATTAGAGTGTATGTAATTTTGCATTACTTTTTATATGTTATTTTCAGACTCCCGTACCCCTATGAGCATATGTACTTTATGAACAACCCCTAAAGAGAATTGAATACAAGAAGGTTTCTTTTAATTTTTGTATTATTAAATGTACTAAAAAAAAAGTAAAATAGTTTGACAATGTCTAAGTAGTGTTTAATGTGGGCTTTTATTTTATATATTTTATTAAGCTCTGTACATGGGGTTATTTCAATTAAAATGCTTTTGAATGCACTGGTTAAATAGAGGTATTTTAGAATGTTTTGGTAACTGGAGTTTTAGGACACCACTTATATTTCTCCTATTATAAGACAGGATAGTTAGTGACTGTGTTGTGCGATGAGCGCAAGTAGCAAAAGGAAAAAAGATAGATCTAAAGACCAAAAAGAAAGTCAAGAAAAGTCTTGACCTTTAGTTTTTTTCTCACTTTAGCTCGTAACTTTTTACCTCATCTGATGACTGCCATATGGATTGCTGTTTGAGATGGTGCAGAGAGATCAACAGCAGCCATCTGAAGTTGTTGACACAGCAGCTTTGCTTGACTAACCAATTTAACTAATGCTTTACTAATTTCTTCAATTGGTTCTCAGATGTCTTTAATTGCTTTAAATAAAGATACTTATCTTCAGAATGCAACCAAAGTCTTTTTTTTTATATCTAATAAAAACTATAAGTAACTGATTTTTTCATTTCTATTTTGTTCTCTTTTTAATCAATTTTTCTATTATCCATGGGACTGATCTTTCATCAATTGTTGGAAAATTCAAACAAGTTCATAGTTCTAAACATTTATCTGAAATTTTCTTTTTTTGTCCTCTCACATTTTTGCAGATACCAAGCTGGTGAATTGGTTTGTTATTTGCCAATTTATTGTCATTTTTTTGTTCCTAATGATTCTTGAGATTCATTCTTACATAATTTTTCAATTTTCTCAAAGTGAATTATATATTTCGATGCGTCTCTTGTTTTTTTGGTCGCAGTAGAAATTTTGTTTGACATTTTGAATGTTGTGTACTAACTGAACTTGTAATGCCTTATACAACTTATTATTTGGTATTTAGAACAAAAAACATTTTTTAGAAACATTTACAGTCAAAGTCATAGCAGCCACATTAATTAACATAAATATAAGTTTAAAACTACTTTATTGCTCATTTGAAAATCTTAAAATAATTTTTATTTTAAACCCCTAGTATATATTCCTATAGTAAAGGCTTTGAATTTAAAGTTTATGATAAAAAGTGGCTCTTCACAACTCTTTGTTTTTAAAAATGACAAAACCAAGTTTCACATAATGAGGAGTGCCGCTACAATATATATATATATATATATATATATATATATATATATATATATATATATATATATATATATATATATATATATATATATATAGATAGATATATATATATATATATATATATATATATATATATATATATATATATATATATATATATATATATATATATATATATATATATATATATATAGATATACACACATATACGTATACATTGTGAAGGAAAGTTTAGTTTTATTTTAAAAAATAGAAAATTTACATTGCTTTGTTCAATACCACATTGATAAGCTAACGTCAAGCCAGAAGCTGTTGTAAATACCCCTTTTTTACCTAGAAATAAAAATTAAAAAGAAACTCTAGTAAGCCAACACTAAAATTATAAAACTAAGCTTTAAATATTTACTTAAAATGTTAAGCCTAAAAATTAAAAACAAAAATATATAATTTTATTTTCAAGTTATTCACCTTCCGGAGATCGCTTATTAAAAACAATAAATTTATTAAGCTATAACAATAAATTTGGTAAACTACAGATGAGGAGGCTACTTGTGGTTATAACCCTCTCTCAACTCTATAACTCCGAAACACGAACCTTGATGAACAAGGCCGCTGTGCAGAGAAACAAGTTGAGCGCGGTACTACCAGGGGCGTGGTGGGAATCGAACTCGGAACCTCTCGCTTATGAAGCGAGCGCTCTTCCACTACACCACTACCACATTTTCTTATATTAGTTATAATAAAGACAATCCTAAAAATTAAATTAAAAATTATTTTTCTAATAAAACTTTATTAATAATAACTTTATTATTAAATTTTATTAATAAAATAATTTTTTAAATCATAAGGCACTTGTATGAGTTACAAAAATGCTGTTGTATGTGGTTCATTCTATAAGACATCATAATTTCACCAGACAAGAAAATTAGATGTGTGCCTCATGTGTCATTAAATGATAGGACTACTTGAATTATGGGATGGTATAGAAGTGGGCCAAGTGTGGCTGTAGTAATTATACCACTTAGGTAGTAGCCACATAGTAGTGGCTATAACACTTAAGTATTATAAATACTTAAGTATAATAAGTATTATAAGATCTCCATACATGGCATCTACACAATGCCATCATGTTAAAAAAAAATTCTTTATCATGTTAAAAAAAAATTAAAAAAAAAAATTAAAAAAAAAATGTACCAAGGTATAATATATTTTCAAAAAGCTCCTCTCCATCTTTTAACTTTTCTTTGGAATAAAAAACTTCATGTTGTTTTAAGGTTGGCCCAAGGATATATACAGGAATTTCAACTGCAAAAATAAATATACAAATTGATTTACTATATATATATATATATATATATATATATATATATATATATATATATATATATATATATATATATATATATATATATATATATATATATATAAAATATTGTTATAGTTCTTTACATGGTAAGCGAAAGAGATGATAATAATCAACTTTTAATGGTCACTTATATGTTAAAACACTTAAATAGTTGTGAAAGTACATTATTTGCTTTTTAAGAAAACGCAATATATATATATATATATATATATATATATATATATATATATATATATATATAAAATAGTTACTATTAATGCAAATGTATTATATTGAATTATGAAATAAATAGATTTAAGATCATATGCTAATTAATACAATTTGTTTTCCATTTTTTCTTGTATTTACATCAATAATATAACTACAAAAAAAAAAGGCAGGACATAATAGTAGTATTTATTGTTTTTATGATTTATTTAAATTAATTATATAAATAAATAATGATACTAAATTAGTTAAATATTCAAAATAATATTTAATTGCATGCCCTCTATTTAGAATCACAGCTTTGCACCAATTAGGAAGTTGATCAGGTTTTGAAAACGCTTTGAGGAAATGTTTTTCTATGCATCCTGAACAACGCTCCATAATTCGCGCTTATTTCTTGGTCTTTCTTTAGTAACTACCTCTTTAACATCAATTTAAAAGTTTTTGATGGGATTAAAATCTGGAGACCATAAAGGCCAATCCATAACTTCAGCCCCGTCTACTACAAATCAATTTTTCATCCTACCACTGGTTCCTACAATGTTTTGGATCATTATCCTGCACAAAGACCAATTTTATTTTATTATAAATTTTTATTTATTTTATTATTATTTAATATTCTTTTTCCAGATAAATATGTTGTCCTATATTTCCATAAATCTGACAGCAGTATCTGCCACTAACAGAGATAGTGATGATGCTACTGCACATACTGCATACTATACAAAGGAGTGGTTCAATGATAATAATATCAAGACAATACCGTGGCCTCCATACTCACCTAATTTGAACCCGATTGAAAACATTTGGGCTTGGATTGACCGTGAATTGGCAAAGGTTCAAATTTGGCCAGCTGAAGGACGTCCTTAAGGAGACACTTGGCCAGCTGAAGGACGTATTTAAGGAGACCTGGTATAGGTTCCCAGAAGCAATGTGCAAAAATCTTGTTGAGTCTATGCCTAGAAGAGTTCTTAGTTGTATTAAAGCAAAAGACGGATACACAAAATATTGAATGGTTCATAAATAACGCCTTCTAATGTATCGTGCGTCTAAATTTATGAATAATTTTTTTTGACTTATTTTTTTAATACCATGTAGTTGTACCTAATTATTACTTAGTATTTGGACTTTTTTTGTAAATTTTTTTTAAATTTTGTATTCTGTATGTATTTATCTAATAAATAGAAAAAAAACTAAATCAAAATCTTTTTTCATTATTGTTTTATCGTTAAAAAACTAAAAATTTCTATTCTCAAATATGAGTGCGTCTAAATTTATGAAAACTACTGTAATAAGAAAGTCATTTTGTTGCCAAACTTTTTTAAATGTTATCTATATACGATGTACAGTTTGAATACAATATGTAACTTTTTTTACTGAAACATTTCTTATACTTTTATTATTGAATAAAGAAAAATTGCCTTAACTCAAACTAATATCAGCAAAAGTTTGATTTGCTTTAGTCAAATCTCTTTTCCTTGGTCTTTTGGAGGTTCAAGTTATTGGGAATTAACTTTATATAATATACCTAACAGTTAAAATAAACCTAAAATGTTTTGAATTTAAAAAATTGTAATACTTATTATATTTGTGTTATCATTAACTAACTGATAATTTAGAAAAATATTTTTTTATTACCTTTTGTTTTGCTTAACAAGAACTGTTTCCAATTTTCTACACATTGCGGATTTGCTGAGAAGAAATTACCAACACATAAAACCATCTAAGATAATGTTAAAATGATTGCTGTTAATTAAACATAATTTTGTTTTCAGCAAACCTGCTGCATTAAGAAATCAAAACTATAATAAATCAAAACAAAGTTGAAGTCTAAACTGTTGTCAGAGAAAATACAGGGCAAAAATGATAAGATTAGGAATTTGCTGATTCTCCTTTAAAAGTTTGTAAGCTTTTCTGTAAAAATACTTAAAACATAAAAATTACATTAACTACTTCTTTCTACAACAAGTCAAAAAATCTGTTTCAAAATAGTGTGTAACAACTAGTGATCGACTGAAATTCTGTTTCGGTTTTGGACAAAATTTTAATTTGAACCAATACCAAAACTTTGGTTTCTGTACTTTCTATAAATTCAGTAAGAAATAAAATTTTGGTTCAAAAACATACCAAAAGGCAAAATTACAAATATATGATTTTTAATTTTTATTCAATTTAGAAAAATAGTTTTACTTTTAGCAATTTCTGCAAAATATTTCTAAATGAAACTTGAAGCCTATTGCTCACTAGTTATTTAATTACTATATTTTATAAGCTTTGTTAGTGACCCCAAGTGCAAAAATTGTAAGATTTACAACAGAAAAGTTTTGCAGATCTGATAATCCTAAGTATCAGAACATGGCATTTGCAAAACTAACCATCTTATTATAACCAAAACTTTTGCTTTTGCTGAAATTTTGGTATTACTTTCAGTAAAATGTTTGGCAAAATGTTAGATTTGGTTTCGACATTAAACAAGTATACTCAAAATTTCCATTTATTTTGGTTTTGGCATATTTCCTATTTTGGTCAACCACTAGTATTAACAACCTGTACAACAAGTCAGCATTTTAGTCAACCACTAGTCAAACAACCTGTACAACAGGTCATTATTTTTGCTATTTTGACTAAATAATTTTCAAAACATTCTTTGATCCTAGGCAATTTTAGTGCTACACATTTTAATTTCATTGAATGTAAATTCTTTGTTTAATTCAACTATTTTTTAAACTTTTGTCACTTACATATCTATTGTTTAAAAAGAAAAAATATATTTTTAAATTTTCAAATTTTCTAAAATTATAAAACTATTGATTACATAAGCTGGAAAAATATGTTTTGTCGTTGTTGCATTTTTGAATATTTTTAAGAGAAAAAAATTAGAAAAATTACTTATGAAAAACTGTTGAGAAAAAATAGGTGGATGTCAACAACATGCGCTGAACATTTATTATTTAAACAATGACATATAACAAATAATATTAAAACTTTGTAACTAAAACAATAATAATATATTTAATAATAACATATATTTATAATAATAATAGCATATATTTATATATAAATATATTATATTTAATTCACTGTCTTACAATAAAACTATAACATAATTTAGGAGTAAAGTACTCACATTGCAAATTCAAAGAATTAGGTTATTATTAAGTGAAAATATTTTGTAGAAAGTAAAAAAAACTTAAGTAAAAATGAATCGTAGTATTTAATTGCAAGTAAGAAACTCAAGTAAAAACAAATTGCAAATAAAGTTAAAGTAAAGAATAAAGAGGGCCTGATGGTAATCAAAAATCACGCTTTGAAATTTGTTAAATCTTTTCAACATTTTCAGTTAAAAGTAAAACATGGTTTCTACTAGAGAAAAAAAATTATATATATATATATATATATATATATATATATATAAATAAATTCTTTTTATATGATCAAAATAAAGATAATGAAAAAAAAAAGCGGTATAAATTGCAACTATTAAATTATATTGAACATATTAAATTAACTTATAATATATTATTTATATTATAATATATTAACTTATAATATAGAATATATTAAATGAAATTATATTGAAACTAATAAATTACATTAAACAATTATATTGTCAGTGATAAACCCAGAGTTTATTTAAGGATATCATTTTTTTTTCAGCAATGAAGAGGTGAGGGTTCTTTATAGCCCCTCCCTTCTTTCCCTAGTTAAAACTGGTGCCACGACAATCATTTTTAATTATTACTTTGTATTTACCTTGTTTAGTTTATCCAAAGATAAGGAGTTGATTTAAAACAGCATCTTGTAATAAATAGGATTTCTTTGAACACATCGTTTTTGAATTTTGTAACAGGTTTTTAAATTGAGTTTTGTAACAACTTTCAATTTTTTAAATCTAATGTTTGGTTTGTAACCGAATGAGTTTTAAACATTAAACTGGTTAAATGAGTTAAAGTAATTATTTAACTCATTTTATTGTCCTGAAGAAAAAATGAAGCAGCTAAAATAAATTAGTCATTACTAATGCATTTGAAACCAAATTTTTTCTTCTTTATTCTTAATAAAAAAAACAAAAAATTTTTCTGGGTGCCCATACCGCCTCCAGAGATACCAAAAGGTCTGGGTTTATCCCCGACTGTATTAATATATTTAAATATAAAAAAAAATATTTATTGTAAAATTACTATTAAAAAATTTAACCAACCTCAAACGGACCATTTTTTTTGTTTATGCTTGCTATGCGCTTGAAAAACTTAGAAAAGTGACCATCAACACTTCCACACACTAATCTGAAAAACTTAGAAAAGTGACCATCAACATTCTATACAGTAATCTGTTAGTCTGAGTTTTTTAAATTTTTTCTTCAAGAAAATCACAAAATGGACTTTTTTAATACACACTGAAAAAACAGAAAAGTAGCTTCTTCAGTTTATATTTAAAAGGGCAGAGGCAGAGCATGGGACAAAAACATAAAGAAAAATTAATTTAATTTAAAAACTAAATAAAATTGGAAAGAACTACTTACATTTTAATTGGAGCCATTTTGATTTTTATCAGAATTTTTTCAGTTTTTATTTTGACTTGTTGACCTTCAGTTAAAAATAATTAATCTTATCACTAAATTATAAAGTTATTTTATTAAAGTTTTCAAACAATCGATATATTAAAATCAAACAACACATATATAAAAATGATATAAATCAAAATATATGAAAATACAAAAATAATATAGGGTAAACTGTTTAGTGGTCGATGTTTTTTTTTATTTAGCCTTATATAAATAATAATTTATCACTTGTTATTTCATAAACTATCAATCTTAAGGTTTTATTGTATAAAGGGATAGTCTGTAGCCTTTATGATTGTGTTTTATAGAAGTGCATTATATTTAGCGACTGATACGCTTAGTGTATCAGTTACTATATATAATACACTTCAATAAATAAAATACATTTAGCGTATCAGTCAACAGCCTTTACAATGCAAAATATCAAAATGCTAAGCACTGGATAACATCTTAAAATCGATGTTTTTATTCTTCAGTTTTTGATACTTATAAATTTTTTTAAAATTAGGTACTTAACACAAGTACTTAAATGATACATTGCAAAACAAAAAAGAATGTTTTTTAAAATTTACAATGTAAACTTAAAAAAAAACATACTTTGAAGAGAACATTGAAGTCTGTTTTCTATATTTTTAAGCGTAAGATGAAAACTTACAATTTAAACTAAATTAGAATACATAATTTTTCTGCTTTATTTTTATGGGCATCACAGCTTCACTTTTTTTTAACACCAGTGGTAGGTGTGTTTTTCTTCTTTTCTGCAGTTGCCAATTGTATTTGCTTGCAAATTTCTTTGGCAGCAATTGTTTCTTTCTTTTTTTGTCCGATATCCCCTAACATGGAAACTACTTGAGGTGTTGTCAAGACAGATGTTGCATGGAGTTCCTAAACAACTGTCTTAAATTTAGAAACAGTCTTTTTTGGTGATGGAAACTATCTGCAAATGATGCAGTAAGGCTTTGCTTTTAGCTGGTTTTTTAGAAAGTGATGTTGATGGAGTTAAGGTAAGAGGAGGTAGGAAAGTTTCCTCAATCATGTCTAAAGAAAAAAGAAATTAAAAATGCACGAAAACAATTAAAATTGGAGTGCCAGGGCAAATATTTATAGAACACAACTTAATACAGGCTATGCTATTTCAATAGAACTTAAAGGAAATATAAATATTATTTTCTACCTAGCTGTTTTCATTAACCTGGCTTCCCTTTACACGACTCATTGATTGTCTGCATTTTTTCTTTACTCATTGATTAACTGCATTACTTATTTGTAAATAATTAAACCATTTTATCCTAGTGGAAAAATGCAATGATTCTAAATGAGAACATTCAATGTCCAAGTCATCGCATCCAAATGAACATCTGTAAAAGATATGTACAAATTTAAATGGATTGAATATTTGTATTGCAATTGATTTAAAAAAAAAAAAATTGAATAATATTTTGAAAATTTGACGAGTAAAATTAACTTAGAACTTTATAGCTGCACCTGCTCCCAGTGATTCTATAAGATTAGTGCAACATTTATCAGATAAGATTTGAGTCCTAGCATTGAGTTTCTACTAGCGTATACTTAAAACTGATTATAGAATTAATTTACTAATAGGATATTTAAAATCTCAAACTTACCTCCTAATGTCTTTAATTGCATTACCAATATCTTTTTCAATATATTGGAATTTTGATGCCGTTCTTGAGCAGCTGCTTGTTTTAGGCGACATCTTGACTTTATTTTACTTTTAATTTAATTTTTTTTAGATCTAGAAGAATATAAACACATTTTAGGAGACATCTTGACTTTATTTTACTTTTAATTTAATTTTTTTTAGATCTAGAAGAATATAAACACATTTAATAACAATATAAACAACTAGATATTCATTTGAGAACTCCAAGGTTCGGAATTAATCACCAAGAGAATTACAGTGTTGCAATCTTGAATGATTTTGCAAATAGAGCTTTACAAAACATTTTTAATTGTCAAAAGAGAAATAATTTTGTGTAGAAATCACAACAATCAAAAAAGTTTTTTTAAAGTAACTCTAAAAATCTTTGCAAATTGAAAAATTTTTTCAGTTGATAAATAGTATGTAATGTTGTCAAAGACTGGAATAAAATTCAATAACTTATAGAAGTGCTAGTTTCAAACATAAACCACTTGCACAAATCACATAAAATACTGGATTTTGGCTCAGAACCCTTTTATACAATAAAGTTAGGATGGTAAATTTAATAATTTTTTTTTTTGTCACACTCTGAAAAACATAAAAAAATTTTTTCAGTCTTTAACACCCCTTCTACCCCCACTTCCCCTCTAGTGTTTTTATTTTAAAGGTTCGTACATTCATCTCATCTACTTCCATGCCATCATGAAAAAATTTCAATTATATTACATTTGTTATGCGTTTCTTATGTTTATCTGAAAACAGTTATAAAAATTACAACTAACAGTTAAGGGTATTTATGGAACTTTTGGAGGGCAAACAACTGGAGGGGCTGTCAACCACTGGGTAGTTTACCCTAAATAGAAACATAAATCTTCATACAATAAACATAAAAAGTATAAATAATAAAAAATAGGAACAATAATTATGTAACTATTTTTTTCATATAAAAAAAAAAGGACAAACAAAGAAAATTAAATAAAAATAAAAACAATTTAAGACAGTTCTAATTGTAAATAAAATCAAAATTTGTATCTTTGTATATATTAAAGTATAAAGTATAAGTTATTCTATCATAAGTTGTACATTTGTGAAATATCAAAAATATATAAAAACATAAACTAAAAATTTGTATAATTTGATATCTGTGGAAACTTGATAATATAAGAAACTAATTAATTAATTTAAATTAAGGAAAAAACAACAAAAAACAAACAAATTCAATAAATTATGGAAACATGGGTTGATAATGACAAAAAGGTAGTTAATGTGAATAGATATCAAATAGAAAAAAAAAAAAATAATAAGAAAAAGAAAATTAAGATTTAAAAGAATTTCAACTTACCTGAGTTACAACCAATAACAACAAAATCCTCGATTTACCATTGTTTTAAGCGGATTTACCATTGTTTTAAGCAAATTTACCATTGTTTTAAACGAATTTACATATGACTTATTATTTAGTTCATTCCATCGCACATTTTTGATGTCAAATTTTTTAATTGATTTTTCATGAACCTACTTTTAACCATGATTTAACTTAATTGATTGTACTGTTATTGGAAATAAATTTGTTTTTGCAAAGATACCATTTTGTTCCAATCAAGGCAGCTGGTTCCCTAATTTAGAACACTTTGATTCCTTTATCAGAACAGGTTGTTTGAAAATTTAAACAGTTCATTCAAAACCTATAAAAGGATTAACATTACCTAGGCAAATTGAAATTCCACAAAAATTGTATAATTAACTGTTATGATGTTCTTTTAATTTATTGGTTAAAAATCACTAAACAAAATTTTTAAGGTTTATGGTTACTACTAAGTATTTTAAAATTGCGCCTGAACTATTTCTACAGCCCTTAGATTTTATTACTGATTAAGTAAGGAAAACTTTATCGTTCCATTCAAAGAAACTTTGGACTATTTTGTTATATCACTGCAATATCATGCTTGCAATATCATGCTTGCAGTAACTTATAAGATAAGTTTATATTTTTTTTTGGATTTTAAATCCCATCGCATTAAACACAAAAAAACATAATAAAGCGCTGTTGCAATTTAGGCAACTCTCCCCTATATCCCAATATACTACAGCATCTACAGATAACAAATATAATATGCTTAAAGTTAAATCAAACATTTCTTTAAAATAAAATTTTTGTGAACAAATATAAATATATACACACACACGCGCACACACTATATATATTTTTTATCTATATAAACTATAGCATATATAGATAAAAAATATAATATGCTTAAAGTTATATATATATATATATATATATATATATATATATATATATATATATATATATATATATATATATATACACATACATACATATATATATATATATATATATATATATATATATATATATATATATATATATATATATATATATATATATATATATATATATATAGTATAGCATAAATATATACTATAGATAACAAGTTGTTACTAGTTTTTTACACAATAATTTAATAAATCATTATTAAATTTCAAATATTAAAGTATAAATGGAATGAAATACTTATAAAATAAATTTTACAAGTATTTCATTCCATTTATACTAACTCGCTATATTTTTAACAAAATGTATCTTAAACAAATTAAGAGTAGGTGAATGGTTTCTAAGATATCACCATTATGAATAAATTAAAGACTTATTTATATAAACAAATTGAAGACTTATTTATATGACCAAATTGAAGAATTACTTATAAGAACAAATTAAAGACAAATTTTGACAACTTAATTGTAGACTAAAATCAGACTTCAAAAAAATAAATGTGCTTAACTCAAAACAGATTTTAATTCAATTAGTACAGTAAAACATATTTACATTTGTAAAGATTAAAAAACACAATATTTACAGTTTGAAATCTACATAAACAAAAATTAACTTTTAAAAAACCAGCTAACTTTCATGAAACATTATCAAACCTACACAGATACAAAAATTAACTTCATAGCTGCAATATTACCTTCCATGAAACTTTGAAAAAAATGATAAAAAGTAAACAAAAACATTATCACTTAGTAACTAAAATATTTTTTATTAAACTGTGACTTTAGAGAAATGTTAGTCTTGTCTGACCATTTGTTGCACCAGGAACTCTTTCGTATGATAGCTTGCGTTTCTTTGTTTTTAAATAAGAGATTTCTTCTAAAGAAAATGAATTAAAAATTTATTTCATTAAATTTTTAATAACTTACACTATGTTACAAAATTTAAATAACACTTTATGATAGAAATATTTAGTATTAACCATTTACTTGTATATTGTACAACTTGAATATTGTTAAAAACACCTTTTAAAACTTTGTGGCAAAATGACATGTTATCATATCAAGTTAAAAGTTTCAACCCATTTTCCATAAACCATAAGATGTAAATAAATAAAAAAAATAAAATATTTGCCCAAGTATTTTCTATAGGATTTAGGTCAGGAGAGTTTCCTGGGCAATCAAGTAATGGAATGTTTTGTTCTGATAGATATTTTTTAACTGATTTAGCCGTGTGACATGGTGCCCCACCCTGCATGAAGGCTTTTCTTCCACCTGGACTAAACCATTCTGCCAATTGTGGCAACAATTTTTGATCCAGGATTTTTTTATATTGTAACTGATTCATTATTCCCTTTAAAATATAGAGCCTTCCCATTCCCCTTCCACATATCACTGATCAGATCATCACAGAGGTGGGGTGTTTAACAGTTTGAATGATGCAGTCCAATAAGTATTTTTCTCTTTTTTTTCTTTTTACATTTGAGCCTTCTTTGTTAAAACTTGGAAAGTACTCTCGTTGCTAAAGCATACCTTAAAATATTATACAAGGGCTGCTAAGTGAATATTTAAAGTTTGGTGTAAGAAAGTGGATATTTTAAATACATCTAAATTAATTTTATCAATTTCCAATCATCTTCCGTTAAATTCCTATACTTTTTTGCCCACTCCAGCCTTTTTTGCATCATTTTTGGTGTCAGTTTAGGCTTCTTAGCTGGACGTCATGAAATGTAACCAAGATTGTAAGCGATGTTGAACCATTCTCTTTGACATTTTGACTCCCAATTGATCCAGCTTATTAGTTATTTCATTGTTGGTAACTTGTCTATTTTCTAGAACAATTTTGGTAAGTATTCTTTTCCTGTGTGATGTTAGGATTCTCTTCTTTCCACATTTACCTACCCTCTTTGGCATCAAGTTCTCCATATTAACCATTATTTTGTGTTCATTTTGTACAGAAACCCGCAAAATACCACATTTTCTGGCAATTTCTTGCTGAGAAAGATTAGTATTTATTAAAAATGCCCTGATTTCAGCAATTTTTTGTGGTAACAAGTCCTTTTTTTTCCCCATAACTAAAATAAGATATCACATCTCAGTATTACAGTTAAGAATTTGCTTTGGTACTCATAACTTTAAATCAAATCGAATACAACTATTTTTACTTTAGAATAAAAAGAAATATTTAAGAAACAATATTTTTACTGATTTAAATAATTATTTTGACGATAACCTAATAAACGAATTCAAAACTCTGGTAGTAAAACTTAACAAGTGTACAGCAAAAAGATTATAATTAAGATGACATCATACAAAATGGCTGTCAAAAGTGACAGTGTTGCCAGTAGCAAAAAAAAAGTACTGATTTTATGAGTTAAAACTTTATTTTAAACAAAAGATTAACTTTCAATAATGAATTTTTACTCTTCATATGAAAAAAATGAGATTAAACTTCAAAATCATCAATATTCATAGGTGGCCATAATAAATTGTCACACGACTTTTTAAAAAGAGTGTTGTTAGACTAACTCATGTGAATAAAACACTTATAAAAAAAATGGTTTTAAATGTTGCAAGTTATTTAGGTTTAGACAGTTAATAAAAAAATAAACTCAATGCAGAAAAAATAAATAAACCATAGGTAAGTTTTTCCAGTGGTTTATTTTTTTTTTATTATTTATTCCTACATTTTTTGTAGCATTTCTTTGCAATTCTACAAAAAAAAAATGGTGTTTTTAAAGCAGTTTATTTATGTTGATTTTTCAAACTTTTTTGAGCTAACTCTTATTTTCTTATAAACTATCTACTCCAGCTTGAAGCAACTTAATACCAAAAATTGCTGGTGTATAATATATATACACATATATATGTGTATATACATAAATGTATATATATATACATATATATATATATATATATATATATATATATATATATATATATATATATATATATATATATATATATATATATATATATATATATATATATATATGTATATATATATATATATATATATATATATATATATATATATATATATATATATATATATATATGATATATATATATATATATATATATATATATATATATATATATATATATATATATATATATATATATATATATATATTGTTTTGATTATGTGATAATAATCAACTCTTTTTCGATTTGAAAGTTATCAATATAAAGTGAAATAATCACAAAATAGATCAATAAATAAATAAATGGTTAGATAAAAAAAAAAACTTTTTTACGGTACTTAAAGTTTCATGCTGTTTGCGGCACTCGTCAGCCATATATTTAAATCAAGAAAAAACCATTCAAAAATATAATTAAAAAGCATTACAAAACTAAAAAAAAAAAAAAAAATGGAATGAGTTCTGACATCAAATAATAATAGTAGTAATAATAATAACAATAATAATAATAATAATAATATAAAAAAACATCTTTTTTAAAGTCATTCTTTATTAAAGTCTGGTTATAAATGTAGTCTAACATACAATCCTAAAGCAATATCAACTCCAAAACGAAACAGAGCCCGCAACATCATTTGGTTTAACCCTCCATTTAGCAAAAACGTTAGCACCAACATGAGAAAATGTTTTTTGATCGGCTATCAACCCCTCCTCTTATAATTTTGCCAACCCCGGCAAGCAACCACTATTAAGTTATGAGTTACTTTTAAATAGAAAATAAGTTTAAATAGTAGGAAACATATAAATGAAGACTTAAAAAGTTATGAAAATGGGTGAGAGTTATAAGGTTTTTTTAATATTCAAGGAAAAAAACTGGATTAATAAAAGTTTTTTAATGTGAAGGAAAGATACAGTAAAAGGATGCAACTTGTTGAATAAATAGCCAAGCAATAATGAGATTTGGTGTATCGTTATAGAGATGATAGCTCGTTTGAGGATTGACCATGATGTTATTTGTAGAAAAAAGAAAGAAATGCAACCTTACAACAATGGGAGAGTGGCTCAAGCTTGGCAGATAAAGCAAGGCTAACTACATTTAGAATGTGTTTTTAGACATTGTCTGAGTGTAAGAGGGTTGTTATTCATCAATATAGGAATGCCAATAAGATTGCAATATTTTTTTGCAGTAAATAAAACGAGTTTTGTTGTCTAACAAAAATTGTAGATTTTAAGTCCAGAATTAAAATCCATAAGCCACTGCAAGCCTTAGGCTGTTACAGAAAATAGATTTAAAATCGGCTACTTGTTCAAAGTAATTAAAAAGTGAAGATTTTTTGTCAGGGCAAGAGTATAAAGTTCAGCCAAGTAAAGCTGAAATATTTCTTTAGTCTGTTGTTGATTTATTATTCATTTTACTGTTAATTAATTTTCAAAACATTATTCTGAAATATGGATTTCAGAATTTTATTTAGATAAGAACTTCATATTCTGGATCCTAGATCTGAATTGATCTGGATATTAAAAGTTATTTTAAATATTTATAGAAGTATTAAATATTTATTTCAAATATTTATAGAAGTAATAAGAATTTTGTTTAAATAAGAATTTCATATTCTGGATCCTAGATCTGAATTGATCTGGATATTAAGTTATTTTAAATATTTATAGAAGTAATAAATATTTATAGAAGTAATACTTTTATTATTGCTTCTTGCAATAATAAAAGGACATTTTCAAATTCCTTTCCACATTCCAAACTTTTATTCCAGAAAGAATAAAAGCTCTCAGAATGCACTTTATGCATACATATTATGGATATAAACATATCTGTTTGCTATCTATTTAGATGTTGGCATACAATACCCTTTCATTGTTATATAAACTTTGATATTTATATGGTGTAGTATTTGCTGAATGAGAAGATGATCAGTAGGGTTAAGACTTTTTTTCAACCCCACGCTCCTGTACTGTAGTTTGATTAACTTTTACCTAAAAAAGGCGAAATGAACTATTATTTGCATATCTTTTGAAAAAAGTTCACCCCACCATTGAAAAATCGATTTTGACATAAAATCAAAAACTTAACTTTATTAAGTAAAGAAATATAAGTCTCTCCATTGTGGATAAAATATAAGTCTCTCCATCATGGATAAAAAATCCTTGATCCTAACAACTTTCTCATTGTATTTACATATTTTTAAAATTAAAAAACCTGTTTAAAAGATTTTAAAAATATTTCAGACCCTCCCATTTATTAAGACTCCCCATTAATTTATATTTTAATTTAAATATAATTAAACATTTAAAATAAAAAAGTTTGGGGTTGAAAAAAAGTCATAACCCTAACCGATACTTATGTCAAAATCAATTTTTCAATGGCGGGGTGAACATTTTTCAAAAGATATGCAAATAATAGTTCATTTTGTATTCTTTAGGTAAAAGTTCATCAAACTACAGTACATGAGCATGGGGTTGAAAAAAAGTCATAACCCTAATGATCAGATGGATGTGTGGTGTGACTCTAGCAAGACAAGAAAAAGAGGCATAATCTTAGACAGATTTGAAAAAAATATTGTAAGGAGTGTTTGATAGAAAAGATTAAAGTAATTTACAGTATTGAACAAAACATGGTGGACAAACTCAAATTTAAAACAAAAGTTGATCATAAATTGAAAAAAAGTAGTAAAACAATTGAACACAATAGTTTTTAAGTAGTTTATTATGTTGTTAACAAAATTTAAAACTTTTGAATCATACTAAAAATCACCAAAAAAGTTTTATAACACATTTTCCTTAACAAACTAAACTTTTCTTTGGACAAAACAAGGCGGACATTCAAAAAATTGACTAAAAATTCAAAAAATTTCAAAAATTAACTTATTATTTTTCAAAAAACTTAACTTAATATTTGGTAGGACCTCCTTTACTTTCGATTACTGCTTTCATTCTTCGAGGCATAGACTCAATTAACGAGTCAACAATTCTCATATCAATCTCTTGCCAGGCCTTCTTGATTTGTTCAAATAATTCCTTACTGGTCTTCGCATTTGCACACTCAATCTTATTGTCAATTATTTCCCAGAAATTTTCTATAAGATTCAAATCAGGGCTTTGTGCAGGTCACTCCATTATGGTAATATTCTTGTCCTTGAACCATTGTTTTACAATTTTTGATGTATGTTTAGGGTCATTGTCCTGTTGAAAAATCCATTTTAGGGGCATCTCCCATTTAGCATGTGGTAACATAACATTTTCCATTACATATTTGTACATAAAGCAGTCCATAATTCCATTAATTTTGTGAATAGGACCGGTTCCTAGTGCTGAGAAACATTCTCAAACCATAGCAGACATTCCATGCTTTACACTCTTCTTGGTATATTTAGTATTGTATCTGGTGTTCTTTAGACTCCAGACTCGCTTCTTGCCGTAGCTTCCAAAAAGATTATATTTTGATTCATCACTAAAAAGTATGTTTTTCCACTGGTCTACAGTCCAATTTTGGTGTGCTTTGGCAAACACAAGTCTTAGCTTTCTATTTTAAAAAGAAGTTAGTGATTTTTTGGCAGGCATTTGAGAAAACAATTTTGCTTTGTTAGCTCTTCGTTGCACAGTGCGATTGGAGATGTGTAGTTCAAGTTTTTCAGTTAATTTTGTGGATGACAAAAATGGATCTTTTTTAAGCTCTTTAACAATTCTTCGATCTAGTGTTAGTGATGTTTTTCTCGGACGCCTGCCCCGATGGTTTGTTTTATAGCAGTCACAAGATCCAAATGATTTGACAGTGTTGCTTACAGTCAATTTAGCTATATTATATTTTCTACAAATTTCAGCTTGATGTTTTCGGCTTTTATAATCTTTAATAAAATTTTCATGTAAAATGTGAAAATTTTATTAAAGATTTAATAAAATAATTGTCTTTAATAATTGTTCGAGTTCGATTCCCACCACATCCCTGGTAGTACCGCGCTCAACTTATTTCTCCACAAAGCGACCTTGTTCGTCAAGGTTCACGTTTCAGAGTTATAGAGTTGAGAGAGGGTTATAACCACAAGAAGCCTCCTCATCTGTAGTGGCCTTCTCAGCCTTGGGGAGGTGAATTGGAAAAAAATAAAAACAAAAAAAAACATTTGCTAATTTGTTGTAAGCCATTTTAAATCACAATTTTTTACGCAATATATCATGAGTTAAATCTATTTTTAGTTTAACTGAAAAAATCTATTTTATCATTTTAGAATACTGTTATAATAAAAGTGAAAACAAAAGAATACGGTAAATTAAATAAAGACAATGAAATCTTATAAAAAAGCATCATTTTGATTTCTCCACCTTGTTTTGTCCAAAGAAAAATGTAGTTTGTTGAGAAAAATGTGTTATAAATTTTTTTTTGTGATTGTTAGTATGATTCAAACGTTTTAAATTTTGTTAAGAACATAATAAACTATTTAAAAATTAATATGTACAATTGTTTTACTATTTTTTTTAAGTTTTTGATCAACTTTTGTTTTAAATTTGAGTTTGTCCACCATGTTTTGTCCGATACTGTAGGTATCAGCATGTAGACAAGTATTATTTTGAGGACAGGTTTTCTAATTATGTTCTTTCTTTTAAACAAAATTCAAAACACATTTTAAATGTTGTTGGAGCAGCTCTAGTAGCCTGGTTAGAAGCCTGTCAATCTTAAAGTCTTTTTCCAGTAACTTTGTTGTATTTTTTAAATTATTAAAAAAAAAATTTTTCTTTACATTTAAATTTTCTATGATATATATGCACATTTTAAACATTCACACTGATTGTCAACTACCACCTTTAGAATAATATTCTTTGCTAAATTTCAATAATTTATTTTATATTTGAGTAAATTAAATGTTATTTGGATAAATTATAATATATCAAATACTCAAGAGTCAACATTAAAGTATTACAAATTATTTGTTTTTGAAAAATTTAATAAAATTCAACAATATTCACTGTATCACTGCTTTATTTTTCCTTATTATTCACCTCAACCTTAAATATTAGATGATATTCAGAACGTTATAAATACAAAACCACTGATTTAACATTCCTGAAGATTTCAAAAATTTAAGCAAAGCGTTTTCAACTTTTTCAGAACAGTATTAAATTAAATCTTGTTATATATATATATATATATATATATATATATATATATATATATATATATATATATATATATATATATATATATATATATATACAAACTTTTATAAATTGTTTACATTGCAATAAAAAGCTGTGGAAAAGAAATTTTGTTTCTCAACAACTCGTATTTCTTTTGTTTTCAATTTTATTTTTTACCAAGTGTAACTTAAAGTAATTATTAACTAAAATTAAAAATGTAAACATCACAAACCATCAGAAGTATGAAAATTAGATGAATTCTCTTTGGGTATCTAAATAAAATTTAACACTTTATAAAAATGATGATGATAATGATGATGTAAAAAACTGTCACTAACACTGATAAAACTAACCATGCTAAAAGGTTGACTTGCATGGTGTTTTCTATTGATATAATCTTTTGAAGTTATTTTGGAAGATGTACAAAAATCAACTTCATTAAAGTTGCTCATTTGGCTTCCGTGTATTTGAATGGCTTTCACCGCCTGTCTAAACAATAACAATAGAAGCTAATCAAACACATCAGTTTTATTTTTGCATTATGTTGTTGTTTTTTTCTATGCACACAAAAAAAAAATTAAAAAAGCTATTTCAAATAATTTAAAAATTGAAGTAGTGAAATTTTCTGAATATGTTAGTACATGTATTATATGTATACATATTATATTTTATATGTATGTACATGGTCATTAGTTGTTCAAGTTTATTGGACAAGCAATAATATTGGACAAACATATAACAATACATGCATGGCTGTTATGCTTTTTAATTTCCAGTTAACAGATTTATTTTTAGAAAAGTATATTATAGAATATGAAACACAACATAATATTAATGTTATTGCCATGAGGGATAAAAAGAAGGAAGTAAAGATTTCTGTGCTATTGTGTCACAAATCACCAATGAAAAACTATATTTATAAAACTTTATACTATATTGCACACCAAATTAATCCCTTATGTATATTTAAATAAAGATTAAATATAAACTCAAAGAACACTTCCTCACTTGAAAATATTTTACTAAATTCTTGTAAAAAATGTTAACATATGTCAAATTTTCAAAAGAATAGATTTAATTATATTTTCATCACCCCTCTAACCCTTTTTTGTTTTGTTTTTGGATCACTTTAAATAAACAAACTAACTTGAGAAAATTGAAAGTTGTAATGAGAAACAAAGTCCCTGGGATCTGTTAAAGATCAGTTGTCAGACCATTAATTTTTGTTATCTATATAAATTACCTGATGCAATTAAAATCACATTAAAATTTATGCCTCCAGTTGTGTAACTACTATGCTACAAAGAAAATGTACTTTTATTACTAAGAATATGTAGATGCACTTTTATTATTTTCACTTTGATTATTAAATCTGAATAAGCAGGGGTACTTTTACATAAAAACTAAAATGCAGTCAGTAAGTATGACGTAATGCCTAATCCTCTGTGAAATTTTTTTTTCTTTAATTAACATAATCATATTTTATAATATTTTTTTTATTTTTAGTTTTTTTTTATGTTAGTTTTAAATTTTTGTAATGCATAACTTAATAAAAACACTAAAAAAAAAACCTTTTTTTTTTAAAACTATATTCAACTTCCCAAAGCAGCAGGGGCCACTTACCTTCATAAGTGGAGGTAATGAACTTTTTAAATAATTGTTGCTCTCTAAAACCTTAATTCCAAAACCCAAGCTTTGACACACTGGACTGAAAAGTGAATTGCTTCACTGAGAAACAAGCTAAGCGTTGTACTACCAGGGATGTGATAGTGATTAAACTCACAACTTGCAGCTTATGAAGCAAGTGCTGTGCCACTACACCATTACCACATAACTTGAACAAAAATGTTGATATATGAATTGAAGCATCCACATTTAATTATCAGTAGCCCCCTTAATTGTGCAATATTTTTGATTTTTTAATGTTTTTCTTTAATTTCTGATATTGCACTAACTAAATTAAAAAATTTTTTTTACTACTATAGCAAACCATTTTTAAGCAAACATCAGAGTTTTAATCTTAGTTAGCAAAATATCTGTTTTTAACCTGCAGAAAGCATTTGTTGAACATATAACCTGCACAATTAGAAAGTATTTGTTGAATATATAACCTGCACAATTAAAAAGCATTCATTGAATATATAAACTGCACAATTAGAAAGCATTTGTTTAATATATAACCTGCACAATTACCTAAAGCATTATGTTGAAAATAGACATTGTAAATAAATAGATTTTGCGAAAATAGAAAGAACCTAAAATTATTTTAAAATATAATTAATTACTTTATTAAAATAATCAAAAAATATGTTGAGTAAAACAAAAACTCAGCAACTATTTTGTAATGAATGAATGAATGAAACTATTTTGTAATGAATGAATGAATGAAACTATTTTGTAATGAATGAATGAATGAAACTATTTTGTAATCAATGAATGAATGAAACTATTTTGTAATCAATGACGAATGAAACTATTTTGTAATTAATGTTTTTCTCTATGCTTCACCTTTGATGGAAAAAAAAGATTAATGTTTTTATTATTTTTATTGAAGACTACTTTAATTAAAGTTAGCTGCAAAAATGATTATATCAAAACATGCATACAACTCTGAGCATAATGTGTAATACTGACAAACATCATACTGAGGTAGCCCAAAATCAGGTGCATACATCAATTAGGACAAAATTATTAAGGACATCAATTACAAAAAGAAAAAATATATTTTTATTCTTTTTTTTAAAAAAAAAGCAAACTAAAATGAATATTTCAAAAATTAAAGTGGGCAGAAGTTAGTTAATATGCCAACCTTAATCTAAAGTAACACAAATATTTTCATACAATATAGTATATATGTATTTGCACCAATATACGCATGCCAATAAACATTTACACACCCACAAATAAATAGCATGTATAACATAAAGTAATTAAATTATCTATGAATGCCTAATTAATACCTGGGAACATTACGGGAATTGTTAGACTGATTTAATGGCTGTCTCCATAATGGTTTACAAGAATTAAAATTTTTAATAGGTACACAACTTTCTTTTGAATTTTGCTTGAAACTCTCAGCAGCTGTTTGATTTTTTGAGCTATATAGTGATGAATTTAAAAACAAATTTTGTGAATGCATTTGCGAGTTAATTTTATAAAAATTGCTGTCTGACTGCGGAGAAGTTTTATGAAGTTTTAAGAAATTGCTGTCTGACTGTGGAGAAGTTAAATTAAAAGAGAAAAAATGAGAATTATAATTTTCTGCTTTGTTTAAAAATTTCTCATTTTGTTGTTTTAATTTTCTATCACTGTTAATTAAATCTTTTTGACTATGATTCAATTTACATATTTGTGATGCATCAGCTGCACTTTGATTGTCATCATCTTTTTTAAAACTATCATTGTCACTTGTATTCCAGTTCACACTTGAATTCCAGTTTGAATCAAGTCTTTTAAAATCATTAGTTTGAGTTTCATTAGCGTAGGGCGCTTCAAAAAAAGTAAATTTTTTTTCAGCAGCTTGAGACTTTTTTTCCTTTAAACATCGAAAATTTTTAAAAGTCACTGGATTTATTTCATATGGATGATAATTTATTTCTTGTGACATGTATTTTGCATCATGTTCAAGGTGTTTTGTTTTTTGTTGCAAGTGATTTATTTCTTGTGGCAAGTCAACTACTTGATATGGCAGGTAACTTATTCCATGTGTCAGGTAATTTGAATTATGTGGTAGTTCATTTCCTTTATGTTGCACGTGTTTTATTTCATCTTGTTTGTAATTTATTTTGTGTGGCTGTTTATTTATTTCATGTTGCAGGTACTTAATTTCAAGTGGCAACTGATAGTTAAACTGAGAATCTGGTCTAGAATTGAATTGCGATTTCTGATGATTGCTTGATTGCTCAAACGTTACACTGATATTTTTTCTTGTTTGAGATGTGTTTTCTTGTGGCATCACTGTTTGTGAGTTGTTTTCTTTGGAACAGTCATTTGTACTTATTTCATTACTAATTGGAGTGTCAAATAATAAAGATATTTTGTTATTGTCTAATAAGTTGGTTTTTCTATCATTTGAAGCAAAAATGTTGTTTGTGGTTAAATTTTTTTGAACACTAAATTCAGGTTGATGAAAAAATTCCTCAACATTATGACTTGCATTGTAAAACGCCTAAAAAAAAAATATTCTATAAAACAAACTAAATTATTCAAATAATAAAAATTTAAAAAAGAGATTTTTACAAATAATATAGCATAACATTATCCAAAATTGAGGGAAATCATTCAAGGGCCAAACATATTTGAAAAAATGCATTTTTTAAGACAATTTTGTATACTTTTAATATTTTCAACTTTAGTAAAAGCCAGTAAATGTGTCAGAGAGACAACAGTGTCAGGGTTAGGGGATTTCTTTTAATTAAATAATTTAAAAACTTTGCATATAAGAAAAGATTTTAAATATAATATGTAATAAATAAAAATAACTAAAACAAATCTATCATTAAAAACAAATATATCATTACATAATGGTTTGGAACAGGTACTATCTAAATATGATGGACTTTTTTAATTGTTTATTTTTTCTTTCTGAAAAGCCTGTTTAAATTAAAAATTTCATTTTAGATATGGAAAATATATTAGTCAGTACAAATCTACATCAACAAAAGTAAGAACACATTGCTTTGCATAAAATTTACTTTTACTATACTTTTAACTTGGCATCATTTTTATTTATTTTATTATGTTGTTTTATTTCAATATAATGATTTTATTGCTTGAAAAAATGCAGCTTTTATTATTGCAGGGTTGTTATAAAATATATACATGGAAGCTTATTATAAATTATATACATTAAAAATATAGCTCTTGCAATTCCAAAATTTAACATTTTGAGTTTTATATTAAAAAAACAACAACAAAAAACAGTTTCTTTTAAAACCAGGTTCAAGTAGTTAATATGTATACAAAAAGTACTCAACAATCTCCATAAAGGTCAATTTATATAAAAGAATTTTGCTCAGTTCTTAGTCATACTTTTGCTTAAAAAGAATAAAAAGAAGAATAAAAAAATTATTTTTGCTGTTGTTGTTAAAACTTTCAAGTAACCTCTCATATCTAAAATCGTTTGCTAAAATTTATTAAAAAAAAATATATATTGCGTAATAATAAAAGGAAAGAAAAAATTTTCACCTCTATTATATGTTGAGGAATACACTTAAGCAAAACTCGTAATTCATTTAAGGAATATTTCATCAAATCTGAGAGCGAATCAATAGCTTTTACTATTATCTGAGCACTAAAAATTATAACATATAAATATAAATACCAATGGCTAAGGAGCTTTACCTACCTTTCACCTAATATAATATTTCATCTATTTATCAAAATTATAATGAATATATTAATTAACTAGAAAGAAATCCTTTTTAGCAATTAAGTAATCTTGAACAAAACTAGTGATGACTTCATATATAAAAAGTATGTTACATATTTATTGAGCAATTATATATTAAAAATATAATTTATACAATTATAAAATATTCTATATAAATTATATAAAAACATTGTAAATTATTTTAAAAATCTTACCAAAATGAATTTATAAATGGATAGGAAAGTAAAAACTCTTCTTCCTAAAAAAAGATGTAAAGATCAAAAAAACTACTTAACAACAAAACAAAACAAAAAATACTTTTGAGATATAAACCTTAGAAATATCTTCTCTCAGCCATTGTCTTGATACCCATTGTTCTTTATCCCAAACTGTAGATGTTTGTTTTGCATTATCACATAATAAACGTACAAGTGAAGCAAACTGTTGAACTGAAAACACATAATGAAGTTTTACTGATACTTTAAACTGCTCCATAACTTTTGCAATCATCACAACAATTTGAGGGCAAATGTTAGTGGAATCCAACACACTGTTTTGCAAGATAAACAATTTTAAAAATATTTTCTGTTTTTATTTTTACACTATGTATGTATGTATATACAATATATATATATATATATATATATATATATATATATATATATATATATATATATATATATATATATATATATATATATATATATATATATATACATTTACATATATATATATATATATATATATATATATATATATACATATATATATACATATATACATGCATATATATACATACATATATATATATATACATTTACATATATATATATATACATTTACATACATATATATATATATATATATATATATATATATATATATATATATATATATATATATATATATATATATATATATATATATGAAGCACTTACTCATTTAAATAGCTAGTTAAAATAACATGGAACACAGAACACTTTAATGCCATTGATATAATTTTTAAATCAATTTGCATAACACAAGTGAGATCATTTGCATTTAAAATAAGAATCCCAGTTCGCTCATCTATTAATATGTCAGGATGAAAACAAAAGTCTGTGACACTTTTAAGTTTTGAGTAATCTTTGGTAACAACAACTAGATTTTCTTTACTCTCAAGTGCGATGAGAAGTTCATTATTTTTTACAACATTTTTACAACAAAGTACATAATGTTGAGTATATATTGAGATGGGATCAGCAAGATTAGATAGTTTGTCTAAAAATATTAAAAAACACATTTTTATATAAGTAAAATAAAATTTAGAAAAGGAAAAAAAGATGTATATCAAATTAAAAAAATTTTTTTTTTCTATTTATGATATTCTAATATGTGTGTGTGTGTGTGTGTGTGTGTGTGTGTGTGTGTGTGTGTGTGTGTGTGTGTGTGTGTGTGTGTGTGTGTGTGCACGCCAAAATGCCTAATAGTTATTATTATTTTTTTATTTGTTTAAAATGATACTGGTTAATATATTAAATAAGAAAAGTTATTTTATTTCTTATAAAAATTACCTTTCTTTTTGAAACCATGATTATATCTATTCATTTGAACTACACCATTGCATAGACTATTTTCTTGAGATAAATTAATTAAAACATTTAAGGAAACAAACTGTTGAAGATCTGGATTACTTTCAAAGATCAAGTCATGCCATTGTGATTCTAATCGATGTTCAAACTGAATGACAAACTGAAAATATTGCCAAGGACAAGTAAGCATATCTTCACTTTCAGCAGCTAAAATAACATTTGCATTCAAAAAAGTGCTAATATAATTCTCTTCACATATATTTCGTTGTGGATATAAGTTAACATTAAGAGCCTTGTCAGTATCAAGAAAAGCTTTTAGACAATGAGATAGACTTTCATAGTAGCGATGAAAAAGAATGATAACTTTACAATTCAAATCATTTTTTAACCAATTAACAATAAGCTTATGAATTGAAATAAACTTAGGGTGAAAATTATTTGCCTCTTCATTCTGGAAGTGAAATTTTGCTAACTTTACTTGTAAATGGTCTAAATTGTTCATTAAGATGGTTTTTTTTTCTTGTCCAAAAACTTTTAGAAAACCTAAAAACAAGGTAATTGAAAATAATGAAAGATTATTTTTAATTAACTATAAAAAATGATAACTAATAATTAAAAAAAAATTAGAATAATCTGCCTTCACATGAGAATGGTTATTCAACTTTTTAAAACAACTTTTATTCAAACATTAAATTTTATGGTTTTTTAAAATCACAGTTAATCAAACATACAAACAATCAAACAGTTGACCAAATTCAGACAAGTTTAAAAAAAATAAGTTTCTCACAACAATTAATTTTTATCTTTTTAAATTACTTTTGATAAAATTGATTAAAAATGTACCACAAGCAACTTTAACACTGCAATTAGCAACCAAATTTGCGGCTTGAACTAATCCATACAAAGTACAAACATTGCTGAAAATATGTAAGTCTAAACATTGAAAAATGTAAATTAAAAAAATAGGATTCACAAGCACTTTTGAAAAAACAAAGTTTAAAACTATTAAACCTTTGTATTTAGTATATACACTATTATATTACTTTTGTTTTTAGTATATACACAATTATAAAACTTTTATATTATTATATACACTATTGTATTACTTTATATATTTAGTATATAGAGCAATCAATTAAATGTCTGTCATATTTTTAACCAAAAAAGTTTTCATAACATTTTAATTGTTCTAAATTTTTACAGATGACACAACAGAGTAACTTGAATATCATTATTTTAGTGATCAAAGTATAACCGACATTACTGATGAAACACACAAAACACCAGAGACCAGGTCTAGATGGCTACAAGCATAAATGCTGTACGATTTCTCTTTTCAAAACTTCAAAATCAAATTTTTATTATTAAATTTTTTTCAAAAATAAACTTTTCAGGAAGCTAAATAAGGACGAATTTTATAAGTGAGAAGCGTTGCAAAAACTGACATAAGTCCAAACTGGAATAAGTGCGAATCAGCCTAAGTGTAAACTGGCATAAGTGCGCCAAATAAATTACAAGTACAAACTGGCATAAATGCGAATTGGCATAAGTCTTGATCATATCTTGAATTTGCAAATAAAAACTTAATCAAATTTGTCAAATTTTTTGTTTGGCTTTTATAGCATTTAAAAATAAGACTGATAATAAGGGAGATAATAAGAAATAATAAGAGATAATAAAAGATGATAGATTTATATAAGATTCTCTAGTCTATATAAGATATAGCCAATAAGAGAGATAATTGCGCTAATTTAATGACTGACTTATGACTATGATAGGTAGGTAATAAAATTTTTGTTAAATATACTTAAAAAACTAAGATTAAACAATATGTTAGCTTCAAACCTAAAATTGCAACTTTGTTACTGATGATTGATTACCTATATGTACTTATATGTAAAAAAAAAAATTTTAATTTTTCCTTATTATCAGGCTTCTTTTCACTAAACATGTTTTAAAATTTTGAAATTAGAAATTACTGCTACTGCTTTTAAAATTTTAAAAAAAGAAATTTCTTAACTTTTAATTTATTGCATTAGACAAAATAAATTTAAAAATGTATATATAAATAGGCAGCAGAACCAACCATTTGCAGTCCAATACCACTCCTGTTCTATGCAAATTCATGGAAAAAAAGTTTGACAAGCCATAATTGATCATTAGATAAATAACAAATTGCTTGCCAAAATTCAACACGGTTTTATTTCAAAAAAAGAATTGTGCAACAAATCTTTTAGAAACATTGGACTTTTGAACTCATAGCAAATCAGGGAAACCAGTCAACCTAATTTTTCTTGACTTTGCAAAGGCATTTGAAAAATGCTAAACTGCTAAAAAAGCTTGAAATGTATGGTATAAATGACCATACATTTCAAGCTTTTCAATTAATCTTATATAGGATATTATTCTACAAACAAAATACAAAACAATATAATAATAAAAACATAAGAACAACAACATTAATAACAATAATACTTTCTTAACAAATATTTAATATAATTTCAGTACAAAAATATACTATAAAATGTTTAATATCATGTAAACACTCACCTTTTTCAACCTTCTGCTCTTCTTGTTTCAAAAGAAAGCGTGAAAAATCTGGTGTTATATTTAAAAAGTTCATACCCTTGCCGATGAGATGCAGATTTTTTAAATCTAGTAAAATTGACCATGAATCACGCTCCAAGGTATTAAGTATTGATATATACTCTGATGATAAAAAAACATCTAAAATCAACATGGCATTTGTGTTTAGTGAAGCAACAGCAGATGATTGATGAGAAAGTGAACTTTTTGGACAAGAAACATCTAAATTACAATTGTCTTTCAATTGATGTGATTTAGAATTATGCCTAGCTTCACAATTTGAAACATTATGCTGTGCTATATGTTCAGAATTGTTTATGTTTCTTTGGTTAATTGAACCATTACACTCAATAGACATAGGTTGAACTTTAACTGCACTTACTGTACATACAGCTAAAATTTAAGAAAAATAAATGATTTAACATTTAAAAGTTAAACAAATTAACAATAAAAAAAATAAAATTAATATTTAAATTTTTTTGTGTAAAACTTTAGAAAAATTAAAAAAAAAATAATTGAAAATTTAAATTTTTTTTTTTAATTCAGAATTTTATATTTGACAATTAAATAACAATTTCTAATTTTTAAGAAATTGTTATTTAATAAAATGAATCTAAAATTTGTGCCTATTTCTGTTTTGAACTTTAAGTAATAAAATTTAAGTAAAAAAATTCTTAACTAACTTTCTTCTAAAAAGAAATAACTTAAAATCATGATAGGATACTCATTAGTATAAATACTTCTTTTTATTGAAATCATTTAATACAATTAATATAATTAATTTAAACTAATATAATTAACTTTGTAGAAAACTTAATTAAAGAACTCAAACTAGCTCAGATTATTTCTATTATTAGACCATGGTTCATTTTCGTAGATTTTACAAGTATAAAACTATAAATAATCTCATTGAGAATTCCTTTTTAAAGTGTATATCAAGAAATAAAAATAAAAAATCTTTTAAAAAAATATTCAATATGTTATATCTGTAAATTAATAAATTGTTAAATTAATAAATAAATAAAGTTAAACAGGTTAACTCATTATTAGACATAAGTCACTCTGGCTCCAAACCACTCTAGCTTCCATTGCTAAAGTCATATCTCAATTAAACTCTCCTATGGCTTCTGGTCCAGATAACATTTCAATTTGTTTTTTTTATGTTTTTTTAATTCTGATTCACTCTCAATAAGGCTGCAAGCAACCACTATAAAGTTGGAAGTTACTTGAAAAAAAGAATAGAGCTATAGAGCAAGGGACTGGTTGACCAAAGACCTTAAAAGTTGAAGATTGTATGAGTCAAGAAAACATGGAGAGAGTTCCAAAGGGTTGAAGTATGAAGAAAAAAACTAGTCAAATAAAAGTTTTTGGAGCATGCAGGGACAGATACATTAAACAAATAAAATAAATGAATAAAAATAGGGACTTTTTATTTTTATTCATTTATTTTCTACAAGACTTCACTTACAAGATAAATAACAATTTTCTTTCTGATAATTGATTAGAATACTCTTTAAGGAAAGACACATGGAAAAGCAAATGTTTCAAACTTTTTTTTCTGAAATAAATTATGTAAAAAATCTTTCTAGTACAGAGTTTAGATTTTCTTGCTATTATACTCAGTTACACATTTCAGGAGATGCTTGGCATAATCAGGGTGGGAAGAATCTCGTTTGTACCTATCCCAATGAACCTTAAAGTTCGAGTGCAATGCTTCTGTTGCCTGCTCAGTGAAGAGGCCCAATCCCATTTTTTTCGTCTTGATGAACTGAGCCTCATGGAAAAACACTGCATGCGCTTTAGGGGTAACTGAAATCAGAAGTTTAATGTAGCTCTGTTCAAATTGAGCAATCTTGGATTTATAGTCAGGGTCCAAATTCTAGCCAAAGCAAAAAGTCACAACATCCTTGAATAGTGTAAGTGTTTGAATAAAGCCATGAACTGGAGCAAAATTTCCTTTTCTGAAAGCAGTTGGAGTTTGCTCACACCTCTCAAGAGCTTCATGCAGTCATTCCTATTAAAATAACCACCATGAAAAAGCTGGTTGGGAATGTGAAGTGATGAGGGCCATTCCTTGGTTTTGGGCTAAAGATCACAAAGAGTTTTGATCAAGTGATTTACCACACCAAGTAGCAAATGAAGCTCCATAGGTGGAATAGCCTCAAGGACGAGCTTATCATCTGGAAAATCGAGTATTGGCAAGTGAATAACATTTTTGAAGTCCTTTGATTTTCTCAAATATCCTCCTGCTCTGATGAATTCGGAATGTTGTCTTCTGATCTCACCAAATGTTCTCAGCTGGCCACAGTTTTTGAGATTTGGTGATCAGGCATCACACCAACAACATGGATGCTTGCTACTGTGAGACTGTATTCCACATAAAATATTTGCCAGCTTGAGATTGCAAGAAATGATGAGAGAATCTTTCTGATATTCTTCTTGAACTTGAATGAGATTCAAAATGACCTTCACATTATGGTAGCTCTCTGAAGTGTTTTGTGCAAGTGCTATCAGGATTTGCTGCTTTACACTTGTTGCTTTGGTTGAGGGTTGAGACATCAGTTTGATATTTTTCTGAACTGGGCTGTTTGGTGGCGTTTCATCCTCCTCCAAAACAATGTGAGTGAAGCTTACTTTCAGAAAGGAGCCTCCTCCAATAATTCCCAAATTCAAAATGGCAGATTCTGTTAATTTTCAAGCTGATTTAAAGGCTTCACTGAGACTTTGGCAATGAACCACCTGGCATGATTCCTTATTTTCTGCCAGAGTTATCCTGCTGACAATAAACTGATCATGAAGCTTTTTGGCCAGCTTGAGCAAAATTAAGAGGGAAACTTGGCTCCACCAATCTTACAGGACTAATTTGATTCAGGGCTGAGCCAAGTTTTCGCATTCCATTGTTGGACAGTCCAGTATTTTGCTGTATTTGAACCATATTTTCCGTTGTAAGAGGTTCTTTAAAGAGTTGCTGAGCTGATGATGGACCTAAACAAAAAAAATAGAAAGTTCAAAATCAATCAAGTGATTAAACTAGATAAAGATTTGAGAATTTAATTTACAACAAAATATAAAAAGAATATTTTTTAATTAAATAAAATTTGAATCAATTAAGAATATTGAAGGAGCATTTTTAATTTACTTTAATTTTGCCTCTCCTTATTTAGCCCTATTAAAATATTTGATTGACAAGTTCAAATATTTTTTTAAATTAAATTAACAATATCAAACCAGCACAGCATATCTCTTCTCATAGACAACATCTTTCCACTTAGTTGACTAGCCTGGTGGTTCCATTTGGAGAGGCACTTTTAGAAGCCAAAACTCCTGATGCAACTTGCTCTGCTCCTACGGGATCTGCAGCTGCAATTTTCCTCAGATTTTCATGGCGAGTTCCTAAAGTGCAGTTGTGAGGAAGCCCACATCCAATAATTGATAAGCATTTTGTGCAACATTTTTCAGCACTTTGAGAAACCTGCTGTGGGAGTTTGGGCTCTGAGTCTTGGAATTTGCTGAATGGATGCTTTTCTTTTCCCTTGAGCTTGGCAATTTGACAGAGTAAACACTCACAAACATTAGAAAAACGAGTTGCAGGTTTGATTAAAATTGTCTCAAAGTGGTAGAGTTTTGGTACAACAGTTGTTTTCCCATCATTAAGCTTTCCAATCTGAGATCGGCATGAGATATAAGTTGCCAAAGGCACTCTTTCATCATTGAAGTTAAGATCTTTCTGAATTTGTTGAAGGATTTTTGATTTGTAGTTTTTGGTCAGCTCTTGGTCACCTTTTTTCATGCAAATGACATAAACAGATTTTCTGCATTCTTCATGGGTCTTTGCAAACGTTGTCATCTTCAAACTTAACAAATATATTCACAAAAACCTTGTTTACAATTTTCTTTGTTTTGAACAACTGCCTCTTCCGGAAAAAACTCTGGATATGGACACAAGGTTTGAGCTTTCAAAAATGCTCTTGAATCAACATAATAAATCAAATTTTGAAAAAAGTTATAAAAATAAGAAAACTTAAATATTTGATTGGCAGCATTTCTTATTTTATTAATTTTTTTCACAGAGCATGTTTACTGTATGAAATTAGCACTGACAAAGTCCGAATTTAAATCATTTAGTTTATAAATACTTAGAGATACAAATTTCCATTTGGATGTTAATGAGGGATTTCAAAACACCTCAATATGGACTCCCATAGACATGTACTATTACCAACTAAAAGGATTTTCATAGGGTATTTCATTGATATTAGGACCCCAAATTTACAAACTGTGACCTCTAAATCTTGATCATGCAAATAAGTTTATTTATGCTTTTCTTAGCATAAACTTATGTCCACCGCTGTCACTGCATTCAGAGAAACGCCTTTTACAATGAGACGCTATTTTAAATCAACTCCTTATCTTTAACAAGATGAACACAAACAAAGACTAGTGCTGCAACAATGATACTTATAAATCATTGTAACTGGTAAAGATAAGTGGGGAAGCAATTACAAGAACCCCTCATCCCCCCCTCCCCCCACATTACAGAGAAAAAAATGGTTTTCTCAAATAAACTCTGGGTTTGCCATTGCTAGATATTTTTTTTTAAATCTATCTATTTAACCATAAAATTAAAAAAAATTACAAATTTATTTATATTTTACAAAATTAGGCTTAGTGTCACTCGTATAGTTAAAAACTAGTCATTGGAGTGACACCTTAATAAAATAAACAAATAAAGCAAAAAACAAACAAACAACAAAAAAGTAATAATATAAATAGTGACAAAAAAAATCTATAAAAAGAAAATCAATAACTATTCAAAAAGCAAGACTAATAACACAAAAAAAGGAAAAAGTGAATGAATATTCTATTCTGAACAATTTTTCTTTCCCTCCTTTATCTATTTTTCAGCTTTTTGCTGTAAAAAAAATACTACCTCTATTTGCGATGTCATTGTAAAGTAAAGATTCTACATTATTAATCCTTCTGATAATCTTACATCTAAGATGACTCTACTTGCTGACAACTCAATTTTATACTCCTGTCTTGAAAAAATGCCTTCTCTTTTTGATTGCTTAGAGCATGCCGATCTGGAATCTGATTTTTTTCTTTAAAAGCTTGGAGTTTGCAGTGACTTATGAATTTTAACTTCAACAAAACTCAGTTATTTAATGCAAACAACTCAATATTGTCAACATTCCTATATTGATGAATGGCAACCCTCTCACTGAGTCTTCTTAGATTATCATTCACTACTGGCCCCTCAAAGATCATGCTAAAGTTGCTTCTTGTTATCTTACTCCTAATCCCTCCTGTATGAAATACTGTTGTCATATTTCAACTGGTTCTTCTAACAATGCTCTTTCTCTTCTAGACAAGGTCCAAAAATGCATTGTAAATATAGTTGGACCTGCTTTATCTGCCAAGCTTGAGCCAGTTTCCTTGCTCTTTAACACTATTCTTTGTTTTCTAGTAACCCTCAACTTAACAGTGGTTGCTTGCAGTCTTGTTGGGAGTGAATTATTTTTTTAAAAAATACATATTCCATAACTTTATTTCAATATTCAAACAAATATCTGCAAACTTATAACTTTAATAGTGCTAGGGTTTAATAGTGCAAGTGCATACAAAAAATCATTAATTATGCAAAGCAAATAAAGCATACTGTTACAAAAAAAAAAATTTCATTATTTCATCATTATCTCATTTTAAAACAATTTCAAAATATTTTGCTAAACAACAAAATTCTTTATCTAAGTTTAATTTACTTTTGTATTAAGGTTAATGAAAACAATTTAAATGCTTCCATCAGATCCACATGATCAAATTATATCTTTAATAGTTTATTAAATCATTTAACTTGTCATGCAACAACTGCATCTTGTTTGTTTTTTCCCATCACTTTACAACTACACCAAAAACCAAATTAAGTTAAAAAATATTTGAAATGTTTTGCATACCACCTTATGATATGTGAACTCATTGTTAGTTCATTGTAACTGCAATTTTTCATAGCATAAACTTTTCAAAAAATAAATTATTCAAACCCACCTACCCTGCATGCTCAATATTAACAACATTAATTGAAAAAATCAATAATACAAATTTAAAATATTGTTTTAAATCTCATCAAATAATTTTCCCATTGATTTAATAGCAAATAAAATAAAACATACCTGGTTTTACAAATGCCTTTACCTTCTTTGTTGATGGTAAAGGATCAAATCGCCCAGTTCGTAACATCATAAAAGAATCTAATGGTGATTGATACACTTTAGGTGAAGTACACATCATTTTAACTTCTCTTTTTGTTGTTTCTGGTTTTTTAATTTTTAGATAATTTGTAAAAGAGAGTTTATTTTCTTCCTTCTTATTAAAGTCTATCATACTACTTTCATTGGTATTAAAGTCAATTATATTAGCTTTTTTAGTAACAAGGTCCATCGTATTGTTTTTTACATCATTAGTATATTTGATATTTTCACTCTTAAATGTTAAATGCTGCAAAGTTGAAAATTTTCTTCCAGCAAATATCCAGTCAATCACATTGTCCTCATCTAAAAAATTTTAAAATGTGTTTCTTTAAAATATTATCAAAATGCTTTTAAAATACCCACAATAAAATTAAGGGTTTTATAACAGAAATTTTCTGCTCCTAGGAAAGTTGCCACCTGCTTCAGACACACACATTTAGGTGTTTTTAACTATTTTCAGATTTTTAAACAGGTTTATAAATAATTTTGTCTACTAAAAGAAAAGAAAATTTTATTTTCAAAAAATTTAAAAAAACTTTTTTTTTCTAGTGGAGTAAGAATCCTGAGTAGGAAAGAACCCTAAAGTAATTCCAAAATTTCTTGGTTTTACTACTCAAATTGAATAAAACTTTATTTAAAAATCACCACTACCACACCACCTCCCACCCACCCTGCTAAGCCACAGTACTTTATATGAAGTGTTTTTTTCTCTAAATACTAAATCTTAACAGCTATAGTTTTTAATTAAAACAAAAAAAACTAGCAATTAGTAATTGAAAAAACATTTTTATATTCAGCTTAAAAAACACTGTTTAAAAAATAATCTTTTAAAAAAAGAATAATTGCTAAAAAATTTTTCATAAACTAAAAAATATATACACATTTATTTTATTTAAAATAGAATAAAATAAAGAAACTAACCATCATTTGGAATAATCTCTTTACTAAATGTGAAAGTGAAGATATTTGATAGTGTTTCATTGTTTAGAGTTGTAACAAGAGATTCTTCAGCTAACTTCATTTCTCTACCAAAATTAAACAATGGATCCCACTCAAGACTATCATCGTTTAATTTGCTTTCTTTGAAATACTTTACAGTAGGTAAAGAAAATGTTTCACTATGAAACACAGGTTCCTCCAGCACTAAAAAATAAACCAGCTTTTGAAATAACTTATTAACTTGTCATAAAAAAATGAACAATATTTAATAACAATATAAATTTATTGCAAAGAGCAAAAAACTTTGAAACAATCAAAAAATGTTTCAAAATCTTGCATACCTGGCAGTAGCAGCAATAACTTTTCATCATATCTTTTATCTGCATCTCTCAAACTTTTTTCTGCTTTCAATTTTGACTTTGGTGTCAAAATATTTCTAAAATATTTAAATATATTGATATAACATAAATATATTTATGCTTTATTTATGACTAAATTTTTTCTCTGTATTTTACTCATGCACTTTTAATTTTGCAGCATATTGTGTGTAAATTAAATTAGCAACACAAACTAATCTTAAAGTTACAATTCTGCGAGCATATTGCAACTCTTCTTTATCAAATGTTTGCGACTAAAAAAGTCCACACATCAAATATGCTATATATAAAAGTATAAGTTGAAGAATAAAAACTTTCGAAACAATTTTTCTAAATTTATGGCGGATATACATTTTTTTTACATGATTAAAAAACTGATTTACAATATGATTTATAAAAAACGGTAAAAATTACAAATATCAAAAAAAAATGATAATAATTTACATTAAATGTCAAAAAAAGATTTGCAACAAATGTCAACCAACATTTACAAAAGCTAATTAAAGGTTAATTAAAACTTAAAGCTAATTAAAACTAATTAAAGCTTAACTAAAATGAAAAGCTTAATTAAAATTATCTTATTAACTAATTAAAAGCTTAATTAAAATTAAACGTCTAATTAAAAGCTAATTAATGCTAATTAAAGCTTAAACTTATAAGCTAATTAATTAAAACTTGAAGTTAATTAAAACTTAAAAGCTAATTAAAATTTTATTAAATTAAAGTTAATTAAAACTTTAAGGTAATTAAAAATTAAAGCTAATTAAAGGTTATTAAAACTCACAAAACATCAATCGTTAAATTTTCTGCATGTAGATTCATATCAGGAAGCTCCATAAAACTTCCATAGACACTTTCAACATCTGATAATGGGGATTCTAAATTTTTATTAACTGAAGTTTCTATTTTCATTGGCTGCATATTATCTAGACATAATTTCAACACAAAAATGAATTTCACTTCAAAAATAATTTTTTTAAAATAATAAAAACAAGTAAAAAATATGTTTAAAAATGTGTTAAAAAGTTAAAAAATATATGTTAAACCTGTGGTAAGATTAATTTCTCCATCGAACAACTCTATATTATATGCAAATAAATCTGAGCAAAACCATTTTAAAGTATCTTCTAAAAAAAAAAAATTTGAAAAAATCTTTTAAAATGCAGTATTTAACATTTGCAAAATTAGGAATTTCAAAAAGAGGTTTTTTTTATTTTGGTGGATTTAATATTTATGATTGCATGATAAAACATTTATGCCTAAAATAGAATTATTCAAAATTCTAACATTTAAAAATAGAATTATTCAAAATTCTAACATCTAAAAATAGAATTATTCAAAATTCTAACATCTTACTTCTATAATTGTTTACATTGGTATTCTTTAAATTATATAGATTTGTGTTTCTTAAATTATTATCTTAGCAGCCTTAAATAACAAATGATAAATTGATAAGTCAGTTATCTTATTAAGTAAGGCCTTTTAAGTAAGGTCTTATTAAGTAAATATGACAAAACTGTAGCCAATAAAATTTTGACAAAATATCAAAGAATTTTGATATATATAAACTATTAAAAAAACTTTTTTGTTTCCAGGATTCCACCAATGGGATTCAAACTAAGTAATTGTAACAACCTACCATTATTTTATTCTGACTATTAACTTTTACCAGCTTATAAAGAATACCTTTTCAACAATTTCTTTCTACTTGTGCAAACATTTTGAATGTTTTAAAAATCTCTGCATTTGAGGGTAAATAAAATCTTGTTTAAGGTACCGCTCAAATTCTATGAGTTGATTGTTTAAACTGCACTAGACTTTCAGCTGACTGATTAAGTCAATTTCTGTTAATTAACTTTAAGTTAATAAGCAAAAATTGACTTTTTTTTTAGTAAAAAAAAAAATTTAATTTTTTTTTAGTAAAATGAGTAATGATGCTTATCAAATAAGAGATGCACAAGCCATAAAAATAGTATATTTGTAACTTGGCCTGTATTAGTTGTGATACAACCATTATCCTTCTATAACGATATCATTACATTAAAGATTTTTAAAATATATTAATACCTCTCTAAAATGTTGAACTTGTTAAAATTAAGGTGTCATTTTTTAACTGTTTATCATAGTTTACTAATTCAGATTTTTACACATTTTTTTTCCCCCAAAGATTCTGCAACTACAGATGTACACCACAGTTCACTTTTTTTAGCCATTGACTTTTTTTTGTATTTATCAACAAAGTCATAACTTTTATTACTCCAAAAACTAAATGTAATTTTTTATTGCTCTAAAAACTTTTGAAAAAACTCTTTCAACCATGTATTTATACTTGTATTGAAAAAAGAGAAACGTGACAGCTTCAGATAAGTCTTGCAGATGTGTTACTGAGTTATAAGATTGCAGATGGGATCAATTCTATTATGATTATCAATTATAATTATATCAACTGTACTTTTAAATGTTTAAAATTAGAAATTTTTGGAATTTTAAACTACTTAATATAAACATGTAAAATAGTATTGCTGTACTCACCATTAGTAATGATTCCTTCATAAGTTGTGTTATAAATTCACATCTCCATAGGCAAACATTGCTGAGCAAAGTTTGTCGATGGAGATGTGAATTTATATTATTTATTACATACTAAAAGAACAATCTATTTCTTTAGTGTGCACTAAAGAAATAGATTGCATTTGCATTCTCCATAACTTGAGGAATGATAAAAACATGTAGCATATGAAACTACTAGAGAAAATAAAATAAACAAACAAGCTTTTTCTTATATTATAACTAAAGTTCACAAAAAATATATACTCGACACTTCTTTCTATATATTGTATTGTCTAAATGGTATAAAGATGTCACCTTTCCCATCACAAATCTAATTGACATCACCCAATATTTTAGAGTTTTTAATAAACAATACAGCTATAGTTGAGAGTGGTTTTATTTTTGACTTTAATTATTTGTTTCCTTTCATAGCATTTTTTGTCTCTTAAAATACACTTTTATGTAAAGTACACAATTATATAATCAAATTATTTTAATTTAAAACTTTTCAAACCTGAAACAGTAACTGAAACATCAAGTATACTATTCAAGAAGTTTTTTAGATCAAGCAAAGGATCTTCAAACCTATTTTCCATAATATAATTTTCACAAAGAAACATGTCACCATTCTAAAAAAACAAAACTTTGTCACCATTCTAAAAAAAACAACAAAACATGTCACTATTCTGAAAAAACAAAACTTTAAATAAAACTAAAATATTTGTTTAAATTTAAAAAAAAGTTGTTTTTAATTTAGATTTAATTTAGTCTATCGATAATATAAAAAAGTGAAAAGAAATTATATTTTCCAAAATATATCATATTTATATATCAGCAATAATTACTATTATTAATTCATCTACCATAATTTTTATTTTTTTATTTTTTTAAATTTGAATTTAAATTAAAAATTTTAAGTTAGTAAAACTACCATGGATCCCAATGGCCAGCCCAAACTTTAAAATCAAAACAAAAAGGCCATATCATATCGGTAAGCTCTCTTATCAAACCTCTATTCCGTCGGTCTCCTTTAAGTCTGCAAACATGAAAAAGATTAACCTTTCAGTTCAAGACAACCTGCCCAAACCCGAACCCTCAGTCGATGTATGCACACTCACTGCGCCTATGGCTATATAAATTAGTTGGTGTATGTACATTGCAATGCGCCTATCCTTATATATCCCTATTTGCCTATCCCCTAAAAATCCCAGTTTTCCGACATCAAGGATGCTTAACGTCGAAACAGAGGTTTGAAAAAAGAGACAACCTATCATATCAGCTAAAAATAACACTTTACAAGTTATGTATCTGTATCCAAACAAAATTTCAGGCTATTTAAATAATGTGAAAACAATATCAAGATGCAAATACTAAAAAAACAATTTAAAAATGAAAAATTGACTGATTTTGTAAATTTAGACCCAATATTCCAAAAATTGCAATATTACTTTTCCTGGTTAAATACTGTCAACTTATTTGTTTTCCAAAATTATTCTAACAATTATTTTTGTTTATTAAAAAAACTCTTATTTGCAAAACATTTTCAAACCCTTTAAAATTTTCTCAATGATAAAAAATCAGGAAATGTTATCTACTTTCATATACTGAACAATTTCAAAGTTGCTTTTGATTGTTTCACCACATCCATAAACATGTGGTGGAATGATCAAATGTGAATGTTGACAACTAAATGTTGAGTTAGAAAAAAGATGTCTGTAGTAAAATTGAAGAATTTATTTGTTACTTTTTGATTTTTGATTTGATTCAGATTTGATTTGATTTTTGATTTTATTCAGTGGTGGTCATAGTTTTGTCATTTTTTCTATAAATAGTGATCTTATTTGATCACTAAAGAGAGATTTCATCTTTAGCTGTAGTAAGTTAATAAAAAATTTAATTTACTACTTCAAATATCAAGAATAAAATAGAAATATTGGTGAGTGACATTTTCAATTTTAAACATAAAAAGGTTAAAGTATATAACATACAATTACCCAGAAACCGGAGTTATATAATCCGGAATTAAACTGGAAAGATCAAAACCATCATTACAAATAAAACAAATTAAAGAAGAGGAAAATGAAAAATAGATTATTCAAAATCAAGTTTGGAGGTACTGTTCTAAATGCTTAAACAAAGCAACAACAAAGACACAATTTCTATAATAATAATTGGAAGTTTTATGGAACAATTAACTATTTGGAACAGGAACTAATTAACAGTTTCTTTTTTTAAAAAGCTGGGATCAGTTAAAAGTTTCTTTTAAAAAAAGCTAAACTAATTAATAACTAATTAATAGCTTCTTTTTAAAAAAAAAGCTGTAACTAATTAATAGTTTCTTTTAAAAAAAAAAGCTGCCACTAATAGTTTCTTTTTAAAAAAAGCTGGAACTAATTAACAGTTTCTTAAAAAAAAAGCTAGAACTAGTTAACAGTTCCTTTTGAAAAAAGCTGGGACTAATTGAGAGTTTCTTTTAAAAAAAGAATTTGATAGTTGAATAAGTAACAATCAATCAAATTAGCTGTAATAATGTAAGAAAAATTTTTTAGTTACTCACAACATGATATCATTTTACAAGAAAAACCATTCCTTAAAATCAATGCAACAAAAAAACACACACACAAAGAAAGAAAAAAAGCAGAAATTTGATAGCCCCATTCTATTTAGAAATTACATTACTTTAAATTATACTGTATGCATCAATCAATTTAGTTTTGCTATAACTAATGTTGTGTTTAAAGATATTTAATTCAAGGCAGTTGAGTAATGGTAAATTCAAATTCAAAAAAAGACTTGGGCTATCAAATTATAAAAATGAGAAAGAATTTAATCAAAAAACATAATATAGTGCAAGATGGTTGTATTAAAATAGTACCTCTGACAACAAATCTTTCTCAAACTTCAAAACTTCTTCTGAAACTCTATCAAAGCTTTCTGATGGAACAAACTCTAATACTAATTTAGATAATCTATGAAAACGAATTTCAAAGTAGTTGTTTATAATTTAAAGTAATTTATTACAAACCATCTGAGTATTTTCAAAACTCAAACAATTTATTTAAATTTCTTTTTATTGTGAATATAAACATTTCTAACAAAACTATTTTTTTGGTATTCACTTCACTATTAAAACTTAATATACAATGTAAACTGCACATCTAAAATATGAAAATAGAAGGAGATGGAACTTCTTTCAAAAATCATAATCAATATAAAAATAACTCATATTAAAATCATATTAAAAATAACTATGATAATAAACTTTGAATGTGGTAGTAATAAATATAAGTTGACTTTGGTTAAAAACACAGCAAAACATAAAAGCAAATAAATTGTGCAGAGCATGAATTGAACCATCTATTAAAGAAGCATGTTCAATTACAAGCCCCTGGACTTTAGAAAAAAACTTGTAAATAAATGAACAAGATTGAAACTATGTTTTAAACTCTACTAGATAATGTTATATCATTATATGTATAACACAATAACAACAACAACATCAACAATCGTCAATAATCATCATCATCATCATCATCATGATTATTGTATTCGTGCTGTTGTTTCAACACTTGTACTGGTCTAACAGTTCTTATAATGCTATTTCTCTATTCTTAAACATATTTTTTTGCTGAAGCAACCATCTCTCTACATCCTGATAACTGATTTTCCAGTTAATGAAAGAAGAAGCTCAAGATTGCATTTTTATGCTTTATATGGCCAAACAACCTTATACTTCCCGAACACATCCTATTAGGCGTTGCACTATTCTTAATCTCTGAATAAGATGATTGTTTCTTTTCTCATCTTGTTGAGCCAACCAACACATCCACTTCCACACATCCATCTAATCATCAACTTTTCTAATCCTTAAAAAAGCATCAACCTTGATTGCCCATATTTCACAGCCATACATCATAACAATCTAGATGTATGTGATATAACTTTTTTTAAAACTTTAGTGATGCAGCTCTTGCTATTAGAAGTGGAGATTATACTCTAAACAAGGCTCAGGCACATCTTATTCTTTCTCCTCATACCTCTTCTAATCCACAAGCTAATCCAAGATACAAATCTTAAGCCTTTCTGTTTCCATTCAATAAAAAATATAACAAAACACAGCAAAAATGTAAAAAATTAGCACAATATCAACATAATGATAAAATAACAACAAGAACATAATGATAAAATAACAAGAAAATAATAAAACAACATTAACATAGCAATAAAATAACATAATAAAATAAAAGTATTGATGAAAAGTATTTACTACCCATTAAATAATTGTCAACTTAACTCTTTCACTACCTCAAGCTGCTAACAGCGACTTTTAATTTTTTTAAATTTTGACAGCAAGCCACTGGTAGTGGCTTTCAAGTATGCTTTACAACTTATCTTGCTTTCTACATAAATTTTTATTCTAGACACATATAACTTGTTTTTTCTTAAAGTTTAATTAATTCTCTGCATAATCAAAAACAAATAAGAGCCATATTGTATAATTATAATTAGTTATCACTTGACAAAGTTAAAATCTTGAGTAATTCTTGATAAAAAAAAACTACTTTAAATTTAGTTTAAAAATAAAGCAGCGTTAACACTGTAAAATTTAACTTCTATAAGTGTATAAGTATTTAACTTGTAGAAATGTATAAGTATTTAGCAAAAGAGTTAATAAACAACTCTCAACTAATTTTACTTCCCTTATATAAGAAATACATAAGTTTAATGCCAATTGCTTCACGCTTGTGTGGTTTGAATGGGTTTCCATAATTTCATTTTCTTGTTTAAATATAGCATTATAAAAGTTAGAGTATTTTTTTACAACTAGACACCCTTCCAGACATTACTCTGCTTTACTGATCAAGGCTGAGTTCTTTTTATTGTGGCACTACCACTAAAAAAATTCAAAGTTTATCTCTCCTACACATTGCCACAAATGAATTGGGGTTTTTTATATCAGAGTTTTCTTTCTCCTAAGTAAGTTACCATAATGAAAGTTAAAAAGGCTAACCTGCTCCTAGGATAAACAATGAACTTATCTATGGGAAAAAAGAAAAAAATGCAACATCCAACTAATTTTACTTTAAATACATTAGAATTTTAAATAGAAAACTTAAAACTTTTAAATTTACAATTTTATATTTATAAATTTAATTATTTTTATCTATTAATAAAAAAACTACCATGATATTTTTATAATACAAAATAAAAACGCTACCAATAAAAATTTAAGAGCTTAAAAGATCTAAAACCTCTTTTTACTTTTCTCACAGTAAGAAAAACACTAAAATAGTTTTATACATTTTTTTCAAGATGAGGTCATAGTGAGTTATTCATACTAAAACGCTTCACCTACTCTGTTTGTGTTATTGATTATCTATTTATAAATAACTTTAGAACATTACTGTAAAGTTTTTGGAAATTTTACTTAAAAACAATTTTCAATCTACATACCCAGTGAAATAAGGCAATGTAAACGGGTCTAAAACTTTAACAGGTCTTAAACATGAAATAAGAGATAACAAAGATGCTGATGAATGATTTTCAAGTCCATCTTCAATTTCTTCAAGTAAGAGTTCTAAATTTATAATTTTAAATGATTACATTTACAAATCTATTTTATAATTTTTTATTATTTTTTGCTAATAAAAAGTTAATAAAGTTTAATACTTGCAAATATTATGTATGCAAGACAGCAACATATTTAGAGACGTGTATAAATTAATTGCAGTAATAGAAAATTAAATTTATATAATTTTAACTTAATTAAGCATAATTTGTTCAAAACAAAATTTTTATAAAAAAACTGAATAGTCTGATACTTAAAATTTCACACAAGGAGGAGTTTCTCAAGACAGTTTACTAAAACTGTTCAAATTTTGAGGTATTTTCGATGCAAAAAAGCCAATTATTAAAATGCATATTAGTGATATATAGCAGTACAGCCAAGTGAAAGTACAACCAGCACAAAAGTGTGGTAGTGTTAAATGTGTGGCACTTCCTACCCTATCCCAGGCCTTGTTACAAGATTTCGCTGCGTAACGAAAACAAGTAACGTATTTCTAAGTAACTCAACTTAGCAATTATATTTTGCATTGTTAGAAGTTATATTGCATCACTAGCATCTTTTCAAGTACCGCATTGTAATTAAAGTTATTTTATTAACCCGTTAAAAATCATACAAACAGTTACTTTTTTCTCACTATAACAAAAGTTACAAATAAAATCTAAGTTCCTATTTGAAAAATCATTTTCATTATTTTTTTCAAATATGAACTAAATTTTATTTTGAAAAAAATATTTTTTTTAGAAAACATAATATAATATTTGTTTATTTTCTTATAATTTTACAGTTGGTTTTTGGTTATTTTATTAACTGTTAATAAATCTTTTCTTATTTATTTAGTGAACTCTTTTTAATAATGTTTTTAAACAATAAACAGTTGTTTTTTTTATTTATCAGTTACCCATAACATATGATCATAATTTTTTTTCATAAATTAAACGAACGTCATTAAAACTTTATTTTATTGAATTAACAATAAACAAAATATCTTTTTAATAAAATATTTACATCAAAATAAATTGTGCATTTTTCAAATCTATTATGACAAAAAATAATTTTTATATTTAAAAGGAATTTATAAATTTAATTCCTTAAGATAAAATATAAAACATTTTATTTTTTTTAACTAATTTTTAAAAACAACAAAAAAATTACTAAACAAACTGTTTCTTTAACAAAAAATCTATTAGTTTACAATTGTGGTTAAATGTCACGTTACGATATCAAAAGATTATTTAAATATTCTAAAAGATAAAAGTTTTTGCGTAGCGCAAAACTGCTGAACGCTTAGGCAAATCGCCTTTTCGCAGGCAAAATGTGAACTGCGTAACGCTTCTTAAAAAGGCCTGCTATCCCATTACAAATATTTGATTAGGACAATCATCAAATTATGATTAATTGTCAAACCTTTTTTTAATTAGTCAGCAGTAAAGGAGGTTGTTTTTTTATAGTCAGCAAGTATAACTTTTATATTTATATATTAATAATATAATATTTTTACATATATATATTTATAATACATTTATATATTTATAATTTTAAAATATTCTTTTTGCGCAGTCCCTGTATACTTAGTCTCTTATAACACAAATGTATAATGAAATCTCACTTTTGTAACAAATTGAGGCTTGCAGTGGCTTGTGAATTTTAACTCCAACAAAACTCTGTTAATTACTACAAATAACCATCACAATACTGTTGACATTCCTATATAATAAATGGCAACCTTCTTGCTGAGTCCTCTACTACTGACCTCTCATGGAAACCGTATATACATATGATTGCTAAACTAACATCTGCTAAGGTTGCTTTTCTTACTCCTGATATTGTTTATATCTACAAATCTCTTATATGTCTCTGTATGGAATACTGTTGTCATATTTGGGCTGGTACTTCTAATGATGCTCTTTCACTTTTAGACAAGCTCCAAAAATGCATTGTAAACGTTATTGGACCTATTTTATCTGCCTAGCTTGAGTCTCTCTCTCATTGTCAAAAAGTTGCATCTCTTTCTCTTTTCTATAAATACTATCATGGTCTCTGCTCAATGGAGCTATCATTTCTAGTTCTACCAACCAAAACTCATTCTCGCTTGACTCCTCATTCAGCTCAAGTCACATACTTTAACTGTAACTGTCCCTGCATGCTCTAAAAACTGTTATTGATCTCATTTTTTTCCCTGCACTTTAAACCTTTGAAACTCTCTCCCGTCTTTATCTTTTCCTGACTCATACAACCTATAACTCTTCAAGTCTTTTGTCAACTGTTTTTTGCTCCTTAACTATATTCTTTGGTTTTTAGTAACTCCCAACTTAATGTTATTTTGCAGTCTTGCTGGAAGAGAATTAGAACTCAAATATATTTTTAGTCATAAACAAAAATTTACTTGTAAATTAATTATTTCAAGTATGGATATAATTTCTTCAAAAAACTTTTTATGTCATAAAAGATCTAGTCTTCTGATCCCAATGGAGTTTTAAAAAATGTCTTACTTTGCGCGTGAAGAGATTTTGCAATTTCCTTGCAATGGTTGCTATGGTTTTTAGTTGTCTTATTAGTTTACAACAAAATACAAAAAGGAAATGATACAGTAATACTTGACATCTTCGATCTTTAAAAAAGTTATTCAACAAGTTTCAAATCGTTTATCTGAGAGTAGACTTTCAGAAGCTTCATGTATTTCAATATCAGTTGATGGCAAATCATCTCGATTGTTGGTTTCTTTAAAATCTTTTGGAAAAATAAAAAAAGTAAAACAAACATTCATCAAACTAATTTACTGTTATTCAGTTCACCCACAATTCACCCTCCTTACTAACATTGATTTAGCGTTGAGTTGTGTTCTCATGGTGTGACATAAAAATCGAGGGTTTCTAATAAGTTTTGAACAATGTAAATTAAAAAATAATAATTACAGTGTGATACTTCAGTATTGCATTAAGCAAAATGCACTAATTCTAAACTAAATCAATATATACATTTTTTCCTCACTATTAAAAGTAGCAAAAAAAAGGTCTAGATTACCCCACCTCACCTTATTCTCTAATTCATACAAATATATGTAAGTTTTTAAAGATTTTAACAAATGCTGTTTTAATAGTTTAATTAAAGCAGAGGGTATTACTAGATAATAAAGTAGGGGGTATGACATATTAGTAGATAGTAAATCACTAAATTGAATAAAGCTTACGAACACATTTACTGTTCTTTTTAAGTAATGCTGTGTCTAGCGTAACCTTACCGTTGCTTTAATATTTATCTTAAAGTCACGGTAGTAAAGTTTGATTGGTTTATTTTAAGTCACGGCTGCAAATATTATAGGTTGATTTTAAAAGTTTTATTTGTAGAAGTTTAAAAAGAATTGCAGCTTTAGATTGTACATTTACCATTGTGATATCTCATTGGTTCATCATCTACGGGTGATCCAAGATCGAGTCCTTCACTGAGAATTTTATTTCAATGCATTCTTTAAATAGAGTTAAAAAAATCAGCCAATCAGAAACCACTACAGTGACTTTAAGAAAAAACTTAAAGCGACGATACTGTTGCGCTAGACACAGTGTTTAAGTTAATAACTTCTTTATTGAGCAAATTCTTTCTTATATCTTTGTATTGTTGTTTTAAATTAAAATTTTTGAAGTGGCTTAAAAAAATTAAAATAAACTTCAAAGTTCAAAAAAAAGATGAATTTGAAATTATTTAAGATAATACATTATTTTGTATCTGGCTATGCAATTAAAATATATATTTTTTAAACATTTTTAGTTTTATATGCTTAAAACATATACTTAAAACATATAAATTTATCAGGCATTGCAATTCTGAATTTAAAAAAAAACAACCATACAGTTTTTTTATACAAATATTTGTCTAAAATTTGTAACCTTTGTCTTGATGAAAAGTTTTATATCTCAACACATGCAAGGAAAAGTCTATTAAAAAATAAATTACTTTTTTCATTTTATGATACAAGTGATTAGCTAATTTTTACTAACTTTTTTTGGGGATGTTTTATGTTTTGTCTCCAAAGAAACATCAGATGTTGCTTTTTTTTTAATGTTAAATCACCTCCCCAAGGCCAAGAAGAGCACTACAGTCAAGGAGGCTAATTTAGTTGCAGTTACAACAAAATCTCAACTATATAACTCCAAAATATGAACCTTGACAAACACAGTCGCTGCACAGAGAAACAAGTTGATGGTGGTACTACCAGGGACGTGGTGGGAATTGAACTCGAAACAGGGAAGCTTTACTAACTTTTGAAATTTTAATAAGGATTTTTTTTTTAATTTATTTTGTGCATGGCTGATGGCTGTTGTGTAGACATAAAACTTATAGCTTCATAGAAAAAGTTGTTTTTTCTCTAGGCAAATATATGTCTTATTTTATTTGTCAATATTTTATTAATATATTTGAAAAGCTTCAAACTTTCTTAATAGTTATGTACTTTTAAACGATCTAGTTTTTGCATCATTATCATCGCAATACAATAATAAACATGAATCAATCAACAAAAACACATCGAGCCAACTACAAAAGAACAGTTTTACTTCAAAAATTGATTTAAAAACTGTTACCATTGTAGAAAACTAGGAATTAAAATAGTTTACGTAATTGAAAATAAATGTTTTCTTCATTTAATTTCAGTTCTAATAAATGGAGATTCTTCAAATCAAAACATTTTCAACAATTATTTTTTTATTTTCTGCACATTTGACACAATCATGTTTGTTTATAACTGAATGAATAAAAAAATTTGTTTTTTCTTGAATTTCTTGAAAACTAATAACAGTTTTACAAATAACAATTTTTAATTTTTAAAAAGTCAGCAAGTAATAAATTTAAAATTTAAAATATTGCAAGAAAAAAAACAAAAAATATTTAATTTTGTTAATATTTTATTTTATTTTTATTTATATTTATTTAATTAAGTTAATATTTTACAAGCAATTTAATTTAAAATTATTATTATTTTTTTCTTTACAAAATGATTAATATAAGTTTGTCTTATTAAAATGTGTTAATAACACTTGTGTTATTTAAACAACTTTAATGTAATTTGCACATATTTTGAATGTTTACAATTCAAAATATGTGCAATATTTATGCCTCTACATATAAGACTAACATGGTCTAATAAATATCCGTATGCTTGCTGGATTATTTTGATGAAATTAATTAATTTTCTATATTTTTTTTTACATTTCGTTTATTTTTTTCATATTAAAACAATAGATAAGTTTTGCTTCTGTAACTGAACATTTTGATTATTTTAATAAAAAAGATAGTTTTATAAAATTTCACACTTTTTTTTTATTTTATTTGAATTTATTAAATCTGTAAATAATGAGCATATTTTATGTATTTGTGATTTTTGTACTAATTTTTTTTTTACATTTTAGTCACAACAGTGTGCAGTTTTTAAAATGTTAACTACTTCATTAAAATACCATCAAAATAAAATATTACTTCATTAAAATAACTTATCTATAAATATCTATGGTATTTCCAAATGGTCTAAGTAATAACTAACTAATTTAGTAATAATTTTCAAATAAATAACAAGAAATTTATTTTCAAATAAATAACAAGAAATTTGAAAAATACCTATAGATATCAAAATATCTATAGTTATTAAATATTACCAAACAAAAAAGTTTTTAGCAAACTGCAAATAGCGTAATGCAACGTATGTCACACTTTGCGTACATGAAATGCACTATGCTTAACACACCACAAGGCCTGATATATATATACATATATATATATATATATAATATATTATATATATATATATATATATATATATATATATATATATATATATATATATATATATATATTCTATAACATATTTAGATGAGCATTTGCTCACTAGTTTTGTGTATCATTGTAGCATACAGCGTTTTCAGAAAAAGAAGAAAAAAACGAAGAACAATGATTGCTGTCCCATCCCAAACACTCAGTCGATGTAGCAGCACTTCACTGCAAGTCAGGCTATTTGTCAGTCGATTTTATTAAAATAGCCTGAGTCATTAAGATCCATTTAAAAAAATCTAATTATAAATTGATGTAAGAAATAAACTATACTTGATAAATCTAACTCTTTTGAACAAAGAGTTGGTACAAGAATGCTTTTTAAAACTTCACTTTTAACACTAGCACTGACTCCATCAAAAGAACTGCTATAACTACTATTGATTTCACAATCAAGATCTGAATCAATCTGCACAATGTTTCGATGTTCAGGACAATCTTCATAATTCTCAACATGGTATATAAAATTGCAAGATGAAATGTGTATATTATTGTCTTCTGTAAAAAGCTCTAGGAGAGTTAAAAAAAAAAGCAATAAAAAATAGACTTATAAACATAACACGTTCGCTGCCAAGATATTTTAAACTATGCTTTATTTCTTTGCCGAGCCATAAAGTCTGCAACGATTAATTTTTGCTTAGACTAGATATCAAAATTTCAATAAATAAAATGTTTTAATCGAAAATAATTCTAGTTTTATTCTGAACTGACAAAAAATAAGCACTACAAGTATACTCGTTGTTGGCAGCGAACGTGTTAAAAGTCAAAAAAAAATTTTCTTTGTTAGAAACTTTTTTTTATAAACTACAAACAAGGACAACTATATGACAGGACACACAAAATTGATTTTCTGACTTTGTTACCGAATGCAATTTTATTCTATTAAAGTTGAAGTGTTGCAGTAATATTTTTTTGAAAATCTCTCGCTTTTATTTTACTGAACAAATGTGAATTGTAATTGGGAATTATAATAAACCTAATAAGTGCCGTGTTTTTAATTTACCTAAAGATGAAAATGAGAAACCTAAATTTTTAATATGTAAAAAACAATGGCTTGAAAATACAGAAATTATTCCAGGTGGCTCAACCACTATGTGCACCAAGTATTTTTAATGCTCCTTTTTCTTGTTTACCAACATTAAAGTCAGTGCTTTGTCATCCTAAGCCTGAGGATTAGCAACTTAATTATTTTATTAAAAATACGGAAAAAATGAATCCTGACGATTTATTGTTACACAAAAAATATAAAAACAGTCATATTTTGGCAAAAGAATAAATTCATATGTATTTCAATGTCAAAGGATTTTAAAAAGAGTTACATGACAATAATTCTTCATGTGTACATTGCGTTCATCATTAACTTTTTCTGCTTTTAAACATGGCATTAGCTTTTCCATTAAATAATATAAAGAATACCAATAATGGCTTAGTATTCTACTCATAGTTTTTTGAAATTTAGTTTATAATTATAATCTGCATATTAATGATATTATTGAAAAGGTGACAATTATTCTTTCAGATTATGAATTTGAATTATAGGATGCTATCAAGCAAAAGAAACTGAATTTTATTAGAAGAAAATTCAAACTATTGTAAAAAAATTGTGTAACAAATGTTTTTAGCTGATTACTGCTTTGCTATTGAGTCTTTTTATAATTGAAAAATTTTAATTAAAAATGCTTTTATGATAATCGGTGAAATAAAAATCAAGCCAACAGTTGCTAATTCAGGTGATATTTTAGGTGGGATGGCAAATTTTTTATTAAGCAGGTTTTAGATTACTGGAATATTATTAATATGCAAAAGGACATAATACAAAAATCTGTGCAAGATAAAATTTCAAATCATTTGAAAGTATTTTCAGAACAATTTAAATCTATGTAATCAGGGCATGGACCTAAACGAATTCAATGTGTTACCCATGATACCAAAAAAATCTTTGTCACTAAAGGGTAGATGTGAAGGTCTAACCAGTTTTGAAGATGCAACTTTATTTAAAAACAATATCTTATAGGATTTATCAATTTTAATGCAGCCCCAGTCAGGTTTATGACTGGGGCTGCATTAATATTAATAGATCCTATAAAAGTATTGTTTTTAATTATAACTTATATCATAAATTTTAATTAAAAATAACATTTTTATAGGATCTATCAATATTTATGCAGCCTTGGTCATAAACCTGGCCCCGGTCGCGGCTATGTGTTATCAAACCTAGCCCCGGACATAGCCCCGGTCGCTTACTAAACACATTATGATTTTGGTTTACTATCAAAAAATCTTTTGAGGCATTTGGCAAATGTTCTTTTACATGGAATTTAGACTTTGAAAAAAGATCAAGCAAAAAAGGCATGTCTTTATCAGACATCAATTAAGAAGGCACAAGTAATATCCACACTTTACCAAGTAATATTTATTTATATATAGACTTTATTAGTATGTTGTTGATTTGCTTATGGAGTTTATTATACTGACTTTTTATATTTTAAAGAAATAAGTTTTAACATTATAAAATCTTCTAAAGAATATTTTTTAAAGATAAACTTTATCAAATATTTTATTATACTGACTTGTTATTCTTTTTTTAAAAGGTTTTCATTTTATATTTTATTTTTTATTTTGCTATTAAGTTTTTAATATTACTAAACTATTTTCACCTAAAAAAATTTTTAACAACGTTTGTTTTTTATTTTGGTTTAATTTAACTTTAAAAGCCATTACAGGGCTTGTGATGAAGAAAATCGTCAAGCGTGTTATATCGCGCTCGTAAAATTAGAATATGTTTTCATCTTTTTGTGTGCTGATTTTGTGCGCTCGAGATAACGTCAGCGAGCGCGATTATGAAAATTGCTAAAGGCGATACTAATAAAAAGCTTTTTCTTTTTTATATCTTTTTTTATTTGTTACATAATTTTTTCGTCAAAAAATGTTTGAATTAGTATCACACTTATGAAACTACTTCAACGAAGTAGATTTTTATACTTCCAAACTTCTTGTATATTGTCAGATCGCGATTTTATTTTTAACTATTTATGTTATAAAAAAATAATATCAAACAAAAACGCAACTTCTTATTGATTTAGTATTGAAGTATAATTTGGTGACTTAGTTTTGCTTCGTTGTTTTGATATATGTATTTTAAAATGTTACCCTGTAAACTTAATTAACGGTTAATGGTTTTTATATTTCTTGATATTTTTTATTCAAATTAATTATTTAATTTTTTTCTAAAATTTATTTTTTAAATTACGTTGTTTTTATCTTAAAAATATAACACAAGAATAATTTGAAATAATAATTAATAAGAATTATAACTTTTCATTTAATAAATATTGACATCATTACTTAATTTTCTTTTCGGATGTCCTTAATTGCAAACATTCTAAACAACGGAATCGTTTCAAATTTGAGTTAAAATAAAAAATAGTTAATAAAAAACCTATATATGAACAAAACTAATTTTAAAAATTACTCTTTTATTAATATTTATTTTTATTATAAACAATGTGGAATATTACAAACAATAAATCAAATAAATTTTACTTGACATTTTCACAAGATTAAAAATACTCCGCAGTTTTAAATTTCTTATAATGGTTTTCTAATATTCTTTTCTTATTTTATTTGCGCATTTTTGTATTCACATTGTGTTTCCACGTGCACATTCCATTATTGAAATTAGTGACGATTAACGACTTTAAACTGCTCATTCATTACGTTAGTGCAAAAGAGAACGACGTTGCGCTTTTTATATTTTATATCAGTTGTTTGATAACAGAATATCTTTAATAAAAAATCTTTTTTAAATATTTTATAAAAATAAAAACATAATCTTGAACTATTGGACGAGCGTTATTTTATACGCTTGTTATAATCTGAACGAGCATTGTTTATCGCGCCTAGAACGTTTGAAAATACCGTTTACGGGTGCATTTTACGAGCGGAGCGCGATCGCGCTCGCTTCATCACAAGCCCTGCATTAGTAGGAAGTATTAAATGGCCTTCGCTAGCAAAGTCAGAAAATCAACTTTGCGTGATTTGTCATATAGTAGTCCTTGACTACAAACTATAAACAACTAATAAATTTATTGAAGTAAAAATTACATTTGTCTACCTTTAGACAAAGTTGTAGCTTCAGTAACAACATAAAATGCATTGTCATCAATAAAGCTCAATGGATATTCAAATTCATTTGTAGTATTCAATAACATATATCTCAAAAAATCAGCACTGTGTTGAACATACTAAAATAAAAATTAAAAAAATTAAATAAATAAAAAAAATGTAATTATTAAAAGCATATATAAATATTTGTAATAAAAAAAGTTTCAGTGCCTAGAGCCTCAGTTTTCCTTTTAGCAGAGGATTGTTTTTACCTAGTAGGTATAATCAATCCTCCGCTAATAAATTTTTCAAAATAACTGCAAAATCCCACCTCGACAGATTCAGCAAAGATGAATATATTATTATTAAACTTTTTAACCACATAATCATAAATAACTGTAGCTTAACTTCAAAGCTCTCTGAATCTAAACTGCATTTTTCATCTGGTAAAATTTCTTGCAATTTTTGATCATGTATAATATAAGTAGAGATATATTAAATCTTTTCTTATACCTTCCTCCTTAATGTGGCTTTAAAACCTTGGTTTTTTTTTACTTAATATAAACTTTTGTGAATTTAAAGTTTGTTTTTAACTACCTTAAAAATGTCATCAAAAGCAACTGCATTATGAAAATTGTTGGTGTATTTTTGCTAACTGTTGCTTATTTTCCAATAAATATATTTAATAACTTTAAAAAACTTGATGCATCACTATCTGAAAAATAACTTGGAATAGCTGCAAAAGTAGTAGGATCAATTATTCCAATATTGAGTAAATGGTACGCTTTGTATCTCCTGTATCAAGTGATTTCCAAGATAATTTGAAACTTTTTTTTTTCAATATTAAATCATATACATTGTGAAGTAACTTCCATGATTTATCACCAGCATGTGTATTAGGTTGTTGTTATCTGCAATGCAAAAATTTCAAGTTTATTTTTTCATTTTCTCCAACCAAATGGATGATGCTTGTTGCAAAGACTCCATAGCCAAAACATTTTGTAGATAGCATAATATTTAGGAATTGCACTAAATGCCATCTACAAAACCTATTTGAAATTTTGCTTAGATACAATTTTTTTGATATTTTTGTAAAAACTTAAAAAAAACTTTATGTGCGCAATTCTGAGGCATCATACTTGTTAAATTAAATACTCAGTATTTATGGTTGTATTAAATAATTAGCAGACATTTTGTCAATTGCTTGTTGTTTTTAGAAACTTTAATAAAAACCAGATTCTTTCAATTTTTTGTGAAAAGTTAACTTCTATTGATGACTAAAGGTACAGTTATGATTTTTTAAGCTTATTATACAAATAGTATAACAATAAACAATATGAATACATTAGATAGTGTTTATAACTAATTTAGATTTTTATGACCTGTTGTAATTTGTATGGATTTTTAAAAATAAAAATTGTTATTGGGTGTGGTTAATTTTAATGCATGTTTTGTTTCATATTATTTAGTCTTCGAATCTAAGTATATCTTTTGATGTTATGCTGATCTCAAACTATGTGGACTGTGAAGTTTTAAATAATTTAATAACTTTTATAGATTGAAGCTGTTGTGGAAATAAAAATCACTTGAGTCTCACATTCAATTTTGCTGATTGGTAGTACAGCTGAAAAATTCAAAGCTTCAAAGCTTCGTTTCTATGTTGAAGTCTTGAGAGTATTATTTTTTTACCATGACAGTGAAAAAATGAGTTTGAAGGACAGCATAAATAAAACTTCCTTGCCTCTGCTGCAAATATGAGAGCTTGCAAGAATTCCAACTAAAGCTCCGAATCACGTTGTTGAACATAAACAAAAATTCCACATGGAATGGAAACTGAAAAAGCAACTGAAAAAGCTGATAAACCTAAAAAAGCTGATAAGTCTGCAACTCATTTAGCAAACCAACATTTCAGAAAAGTTTGAATGACTTGTTTGAAATCACCCCTCAAGATGTGATTTCACTAAACAAAATTAAAGAAGTCAAACTGTTTCTTCAAGCGCAGTATAGGAAGGGCCATAGAGGTACAATCAGATTTCTTTGCCTCAAAGCAGAACCTGCAATAAACCAAAGGCGGCTGTATCATATTATGCAGCTAAAGTCTACAAAACAATCAATGAAAATGTTGATTTTTTTGTTCAAGAAGTCGAAGATGATGGAAGTTCTACTGAAAGTATTCTTTAGTTGGTATGTCATCTAAATCAGAAACTGAACAATCAACATGAAAATCTCAAATAAGAGATTTAAAAATTGCAAATAAGAGGAACTGCGGTTACTCCAGAAGTTGCTGCTGCACTTGATCGAACATCAGCCACAGAAAAGCTGCACACATATTCTTTGCAATGGCTTCAAGTGGACAACTTAAACCAGATGAACTGAAAACTAAACATTGAGAAGTTTTTAGTTCAGTAAAAGCATCTTTCAATCCAGCAATACCACTTATATTGCATAGGGATGGCAAAATAATGGATGATTTCACTGGTCCAGGAGGACCAGTGAAATCATCTTTCACTATCCTGGAGCAATACAACTGGATCATGTGTCTCATGGCCCTTCATACCTTGACAAAATATGAAATCATCTATGAGAGGTTTGCCTTGTTGTTACTGCTATATATATTCAAAATTGATTTCAAACACCATCATCTACAACAGCTCCAAGAAATGACCTTGCTTTACTCTGCACTCTGGCATCATACCCAAACAAGGATGTAGCAAAGGCTGCTACAATCAGCTTTTTTTTGAAGAGTCTGAGAATCCGCCAAAATGTATCCTGTTATTCGATGAACCAACAACAACAAAATTACATAATTTTGGGACAACATCAACATTGAGATTTTTCAAAATATTCAGCTTGTCAGAGGAATTCTTGCATTATGATCCTGACAACTGGAGACTCCAAGATGCATACAGAATAAATTTGAAACTTGCTCTGTCCGTAAAAGCGGTCAATGATTTAGCCCAGCAAAGGGTTGCCTTAATCCAATGATTTAATGCTAACACGCAATAAAGAACAAAAGCATTTTTTATTGCAAATTGTTGAAAACCATAGTAATGTTGTTGTAACCATAGTAATCCCAACCAAAGCTAGTATTATTGAATAATCTAAGGATTGGATAATTTGACTGTTTAACTAGAATAGCTCATATAACTGTTGATAAGTCAACAATTGTTTAGTTCATATAGTTTGTTAATTTTGTATTCTGTATCATTATATAGAATATATAGCCTATTATTATCTAAGTTAGTGTTGCAAATACTGCATTTTAATAATTTTTGGCCAATATGTCAAATAAGTGTTGTTTTTCAATAAAATGTCAAAACTTTAATTAGATTGTGCAAGTTCTAAATATTATTAAATCTAATCAATACTTTATATGTGGCCATTAGACAGCTAGAATAATAATGAGATTACTTTTCTAACACTTTCATTTTTTAGACCACCCTAATGTACATCAATAACATCATAAAAATGTTCAAAATGAAAATATAAAATTATTTAAAACAATGATTTTAAGATAGACAGTCAAAAATGTATTTTTTTGTATAAACAAATATACAGTCAAAAAATGCCTTTTTTTGTGTATACAGACAGTCAAGAAATGTATTTTCTTTTTGTACAGACAGATAGACAGTAAAAATTTTCTTTTTTGCATGATGATTATTACTATTAACGTGGTTGTTTTTTTGTTTTTTTGTACTTAATTAAATTTCTTTTAATCAATCAAATTTGAAAAAACAGAAACATTAGTTGAATGATTATCAAAAATTACACCTTGTACATGAAAATGGGAACATGACACAACCAGTTTTACAGTAAAATAAATCGCAAATATTAACCATATTGTGAATATTTATATAAACTGTTTTAGGAAACTTTTGAAAAACTCTTAAATCAAAAAGTTACCCTTTAAATTTTTTGCTCTGAATAGCAAAATATCTGAGTGTATAATTATATTAGACAATTACTAAAAAAATTCTCTGTATAAATATAAAAAAAAATAAGCTTAAAGCTTGCTTCTCAATAAAACACTTGTTATTAAACAAACTCATAATTTTTTTTCTGAGCTCTGATATAAAACAGAGCCTAAATTTAAAATAAAACCATAATATTCTAGGCAAAGTGTTTATTAAATATTATTCAGGGTTAGGGTTGGCAATCTTAATGTCACCCCTAACCTTTATCAAAAGGTATATACACTCACTGTCCTTATTTAAGTCAGTTGATGTATGTACACTTCATGCATGTTCTCCTTATATAGGTCAGTCAATATAAGTGCTTATTCATAAAATCAGTTAAAAATCATTCACAATGAAGAAAAAAAACAAAACAAAAAAAAACAATGTAAAATAACAAAGTTCAAGGTGTGAAATATCATTCCACAGTAAGAAATATCAAAATTTACAACGTAAAATATCAAGATAGATTTTATCAGGCTATAAAATAAGAATAAAGGGGAAGGCAAAATGACAATTCATTTTTTTCATAAACTGCAACTCTCTTTACAAGGAAGCTTTTGTTATTTTTTAAATTCAGTAAGTAGCTTGATTGAAACAACAAATTGTTTCATTTTTTTATTTTTGCTTTTTATTTTTTGTTCACATATCTACTGATTTAAATGGGTAAGCATAGAAAGGAGTGTACATACATTGACTTACTAAAATAGGGAGAACACACAAGGAGTGTATATATTAGGGGTATCCTGGATAAGCTATCCGGCTGGCTATTTGGCCAAATAAGAGTATTATTCATTATCTGATACTTGGCTGGATAATAAATTTATCCTTTTTTATATACCGGATATTTCATGTTAATGTCATTTGAAAATTAAAAGAAATCTAGAAATGTTATATTTTCAAATAATCTAATGTTAATGGTTTCTATTCAACATTGTTATTATGATTATTAGAATACTACTACTAATAATAATAATACTAAAAAATATTAAAATTATGTATGTGCAATAAATACATCATTTTATTGCTCATTTCTATTTCTTTTACCTCAATGTGGAGTAATTAACATTTCTAGCCTTGATCACATAAATAATGAAAACAACCATCTGAAAAACCAGACGATGCAGGTTTTTTTGTATAATAGAGTGATTAAAGAAATCAACTCCTTGAAAGAAACTCCTTGAAGAAAAACTCCTTGAGCAGCTTTTAAAAAGGGGACTTGATCAGAATTCAATACATTTTGAACTTCCTTGTGCAGCTGAAGAATTCAATATTGATTTTTTTTTTCCTCTTCATACAATTTACAATGAAATTTTTTTTGCGTGATTATGCTGTGGAGTTGTGCAAAATGACTTCTGACCAGATTTATTACATCCCCTACTTATCTGCTTTCCACATGGAATACATATTGCTGTGAAACAACAGCTAACATTAATTTTGAAAAGCATCCAAACAAAATTTGCCGTTTTTTTTGTTTAAAAATTATCTGGCCGGATAATTTTTAAGTATCCGGGTATTCGATATTCAATCAGATAATAAAAAAATGTTATCTGGGACACCCCTAGTATATACATCAACTGAGGTTACATCAACTTATATCATCATTTTTTGCAATTCTAGTTGACAATCCTAACCCTATATATATTCCCTACATGCTCTCCCTATTTAAGTCAGTCAATGTATGTACACTCCACTGCACCAATTTAACAGTACAAATGAATCAATTAATGCAGTGGAGTGAATTTTCATATTTTGCATTAATAAAAAAAATCAAAATATTAAAATTCATGCAGCAAAATATCAAGGCTATAATTATTATTGCTATTATATTCAGGCTCACAGGAAAGCTTGTATAATTTAGCAATAATAATTATAATCCTAAAATTTATAAACAAAACATGGATGCACATTTTTGTTTATAAGTATTTATAAACAAAACATGGATGTGCATTTTTGTTTATAAATATTTATAAACATAACATGGATGTATATTTTTGTTTATAATTATTAGGATTGTAATTGGTAATACTAATATATACAGGCTTTCCTGTGAAAGCCTGAATATTAAGCAGTATTATAAAAGAAGTAATTAATGTTAACATATTATAATGCATTTACACAAATGTTGAGAAAGAAATTAGTTAATAAAAATTTTTAAAAATTTAGTTATTTTTTATTTAATATTTAATATATTTAATATTAAAATAAAATATATTTAGCAAATAGAGAAGTAAGATTTAATAAAGATTAATGTAGATAAAAAACAATATGGATCGGCATTAAATAACTTTTGTTTATATTAAATATTATAATGTGATAAAATATTTATAAGAAGATAAATAATTGAAAAAAAAATTAACAATACCTGATTTAGGTAATCCTTTGCAAGGTATTTTGGCATATTTTAAAACATCTTTTGCATCCACATTTTAAAAATACAGCTAAATGTGTTAAATACATATTTAAACTTTTAGTGTTTTAATAACATTAATTATTTATAAATTTTTACTTTTATAAATTTTATTTATTGCTTTTAAATATCAAAAAACTATTTATTATTACATAATAATAAGAGAGAAATAAATAAACAAATAATAAATATTAACAGCAAGAGAGTTAATTTATCTGAATAAACTGCCAAAATGTACAAACTAGCATTACCCAGATCTACAATCCACTAATCAGCACATCTAAACCATGTTCACTTTTTATATTAAATGCATAATTAAATATAAGATTTTTATTTTATTTTACAAAACTATGATTTCTCTTATACTGACTTTAACTAAGCAATTAGGTTTGCACAGGTAACAAAGTTTTTTTTAGAAAAAAAATAACTTTGTTTAAACAAAAGCCTATGATTTCTCTTATACTGACTTTAACTAAGCAATTAGGTTTGCACAGGTAACAAAGTTTTTTTTAGAAAAAAAATAACCTTGTTTAAACAAAAGCCTCTACAGATGGCAATTTCAGTATGATGTCATCAGTGAAGTTTTTGTGTAAGCCTATATATACAATATTATATATATGTATGTATGTATGTATATATATGTGTGTGTGTGTGTGTGTGTGTGTGTGTGTGTGTGTGTGTGTGTGTGTGTGTGTGTGTGTGTGTGTGTGTGTGCACAAATATACATATAAAATGGTAAAGGTATAAGTAAGAAAACTTGGAGAGAGTGAGCGATGTACAAGTGAGCTACATATGGTATGAACAAGCTTTAGTTAAAGAAAAAAAGATTTATTTATATTAGAGAAACAGTAGAAAAAGGGAAGTTTAATATTGATGATGACAATGATGATAATGATGATGATGATGATGATGATGATGATGATGATGATGATGATGATGATGATGATGATGATGATGATGATGATGATGATGATGATGATGATGATGATGATTACAATAATAATGTTAATCATGATGATGATCACATATAAATATACATGTATATATATATATAAAATATAACATGAATTGTGAATTAAAAAAACCAAGGCTGCATAATTATTGCATCAATATTTATGTAGCCCAGGTCACAAACCACACCCCAGCCCTGGCTATTTTTTATCAAACCCAGCCCTAGCCTTGATCCCTAACATATTTTAACCTGGGTCACTTACTATATACGCATACATAAATACAACTAACAGCAAAAGCAAGCACATTAAAGTTTTAGGATTATCAACTCAACTTTGCCTTTGACGAGGACCTAAGTTTTATATTAATTCAAAGTGTGTTTTATGTTGATTCAAAATGTGTTATGGTAATTTTAAGTATGATTTATGGTACTTTTTAAAGGAAATTATTGATTTTATTTATAGATTTATTATTTAAAAACATAAGCCTGCCATGAAAAGCATAATTAAAACATGCCTTTAAAACAATTATAAATAAACATTTAAAGATAACATAAATATACAATTAAAACTATATTTTCCTTGTAAAAAAATATGTACATAAAACGCACAATTTTTATATAAAAATATTTCCTTACACTATTTTATTATTTCAAAAATAATAACTGGTAATGTTTAAAAAAATAACTCATAATATAATTAATAACAAAAACAGAAAATGATATAAACGGCAATCTGGAAAAATAATATGTTAACAAAAAGAAAAAAAGATATCGATCTTGCACAAATTATAAAATCGAAATCTATGAAGAAAAAATTTTTAAGTTTTCTCTTACATAATTATTTAAAGAAAAATTTTATAATTTTTTAATTTATTTAAATAATAAACCAGCCAAAATAAGTGAAATAAGAAAGAATGTGAAATAGAAAGAGTGTAAAACAATTAACAATGTGAAATAAGAAAGAATGTTTGAAAAGTAATAAAAATTGCTTTTGATTCTCCATATCTATATACAATACAATATTAATATTAAAATTTTTTGCATAATAAAATATAATTATAATAAGTTTAAAAAAATGTGAAAAAATGATTTAAATGATTCCAAGATTGAAATCAAAATCAGGTTTAAAAAATATAAATTTTCTTTCATAGCATGAGTATAAAAAATAATTTTTGTCTTCTACTTTTATAGAATTGTTAATATTTTGTTTAAAAAAAAACTGAAACTATACATACTACATAATTTAAAAAAACATCAACTTTAGAATATCAGACAATATACTAAAATAAAGTTAACCATTAAATAAAAGCTGAATTGGATTTGCAAAACAATTTTTTATTGTGATTTAACAACTGAAAGGAGTCTTTCTCCCCAGATATTGTATGGCGTCGCGGAATTATTTCAAACTCAGGTAAGATAAATGATTTTCTTAATAATTTGGAAATATTATGATATTCATTAATCGTACTGTCTACAAATTCTTCTTGGGGATGAGAAAATGGGATGCTATGAGAAGTTATAACATCGTATGATTTATCAAAACAGTTTTCAATTAAAGTTTTGTTAACATTGATTAAACGCTCTGTTTGAGAAAGTCGGTTTTTCGATTTTTGTTCTGCTGATGTTTCCAATAAAGACTGGACTTGTTTCCTAATTTTTACTAATTCAGTCGGACCACTAACCTGAGAAATGCTTTCACCTAAATTTTCATTGCATCCAATATTTTCATCATTTTGATTTAAAAACAAATCATTAGCTTGAGAAAGGCTCTCACCTAAATTTACTAACTCAGTCTGACTGCCAATCCGAGAAAAGCATTCACCTATATTTTCTTTGTCTCCAATATTATTATCATGTTGATTTAAAAATAAATTAGAATTGTTTTTTTCCTCTTGTTTTTCAACTTCTTTATAAACTGAAACATTGTTGTTAGATTGTGATTCAGATCCTACGCCTTCTCCTCGCATTTCCGAACAAACTTTTCGTTTCATTTCACGTGACTGATGAATATCGTCACTTATCAGTTCAAGATTATGGAGAATTTTTGCATATTCATTTTTAGAGACCTGAAGACCTTCTTGTACCTTTTCAAGGCGCGTCTTCTGTAGCTAGACAAGAATAAATTAAAATGAAACAAAATAAAAAACAAAAATATTAAAAAAATAATTTAAAAATATACAGATAAAGAAGTAAATAAAGAATTTATTTTCAATAACAAATTAAATTAGTTATTGAATTTAAATAATAAAAAAAAAATCAAAGTTTTTTTGATTTTCGAAAGAATAAAAAAACCAAATAAAAGTTTTTAAAACAAATAGCAAAAATTCAAATGCATACATCTAACTGCTGGTTGGAACTTGATTTCAAGTCAAAATAAGGTCTAAACAGTTTATAAAAAGTGATTATGCAATGTATGACTTATAATTATTAAATTTACAGTGGAGTGCTGGCCCCAAAAAGCCCATGCAAGATCTTTCTAAAAAGGTCAATTTATGGTTCATTTTATCAAATAAGTTTGATTTGAAGCCCTGTAAGTATATAAATGTAACTTAGAGTAAACTAATTTGCATAACTTTGCGTTATATAAAGAGCTTTTTATAGTATTGACATTATTGCTTAAAAATGTAAAAATGATAGATTTAAAATGAAGATGTAATGTTTAGAAGAATGTAGAAGAATTAGTTAATAATTTTAAGAATGTAGAAAAAACAATAGATAACTTTTATCGCTTGAGGGTAATTAGTAAAACAATTTTTTTTTATTCAAAAATATTTTAATAATGTTAAGTAACTGAACAATAGATAATCCAGGTATTATAAATACTTTATTGATATCAAAACTAATATATACCAAAATTTATTTGAGAAAAAAAATTTACCTTACTTGTAAAACCAGAGATTAAGTATTTAACTATAGTTCCGAAAATATGTGCGTTAAAATTTTGAATAAAACAAGAAAGGTCAATTTCTTTTGTTAACGGGACTATAACTTTATTATATTTTTTTTCTTTTTTATAATTGATATTAGATAAATTATTTTTCTTTTTCCAAAGTTTTAATAATAAACTTTTTAAAAAAAACATTTTTTTTATCATTTTAAAAATATTTTGATGCATAGAAATGTCAGATAATAAACTTGAGATTTCAAATGAAGGCATTGTATTAATTGCATGGATACATAATTAAATAATCTATACATGCAATAATTAAATAATCTGGTGGTCTGTGCATGCAATAATTAAATTGCAATAATATTTTTTTTCTTTTCTTTCTAAATGTTTTAATTAAAACAATTTAATTGAAAAAACTATTTAATTTTTCAACCAATATTTTTTTACTATTTAAAACTAAGCTATTGCGATTTCTTTTAATTAAATAATTTCATAATCACAAATTCTCATCTCACAACCGCATTCGCTTAATTCAACTTTTGAGGTGGTTTCTTTAATCTATTACATTTGTTAAAAGCAATTTATGTGACGTAATAATAAACATTTGTAATTAATTTTGAGGCTGATGTTATATAGTGTTTGCAAGTTATTCTGTATTCTAATTTTCTGTAGTTTTTTCATTCAGGATTTCTTTTTTGTTTAACAAAGCATTATTGTGACCTTTTATTATTCTTTCCATATTTTTTTTGCAACTGTAGCTAACTTTAATTGTATTTCGATTAAAAATTTTATGTAATTTATTAGAGGGCGGGAAATGTTTATCAACCAATTTTAAAAATACTTTTCCTATGTTAGTTGAAACATTTTTGCTATATGGGGGGTTGAACCAAATTACATTTCTAGTGCTATTTTTTAAGGGCATCTTCAAATATTCTTTTTAAGGGCATCTTCAAATATTCGTTTAGAGGAATTGAATACATTTTCATTAGAGGAGTTTTGGTTTAGCCTGGTTATAATATTATTGAAATTGGAATTTGTTTTAGAATTTGGGGTGGATGATTTGAGTTAATATTAATATACAATAATTCATCGCTTGGTTTTTTGAAAGACTTATAAGAATTTTCAGAGAGATTAAATGTGACATCAAGAAAGTTCACAACTTTTAAATTTTTGTTTATTTCAATTTGAAAGCCAATATTTTAAAAATTTTTATAATATATTTTCTAATTTTATCGAGCTGTGGACCAGATTTTTTACGCATTACTATTAAACTATCGTCGCGATAAAGGCCTAAATCTTTTATATTGATAATTTTACTTAATAAATCTAAAATATATAGTCCAACAAATTCACAAAACTCTGCTCCGTCAACTTGGAAATGACCCAAAAAATCCCTTGGAGAGATAATTCCATAGATAATAGGGATCACTTTAAAGAAAAAATTAAAATCTTTCAATTACGTCTTCAGGAGAAAATTGCATTTAAAGTTTCGCCTAAATACACCAAAACCTTTATTTTCAAAATATGTTTGCACAGCTAAAAGTTCAAAAAAACACTTTTTTTGTCTTAAATTTTACAAATATCACAAACTAATATCCTTTAGATTCAAAATTATGTTTTAATAAAGACATTTGCATATACATTCCAATACTAGTATATCAATATACAATATAGTATATTAAATTTCTTTTAATTTTTTAGTAGGATAAAAAATCAAAAGAAATTGATATTAAAATTTTATTTATAAGCATAGCATTATTTAAGACAACTTCTTTCAAAAAGATGTGCATATATTTCTAAATACATATACACTTAATTACAAAGTAGCTTAAACCAATACAAACTTGAGAAATTTGTAGATATTCTTTTGATATCGAGACTGTAGATCTTCTGACAAAAATAAGTAATTACACACACAAATATATACTCTGACTAAGATTTTTCTCTAGAGAGTTTTCAATCCACAACAATTTAATTTCAAACGTGTTTGCTGTTAAGATAAATAACACAACCCAGAAGATTGTCCCCATATTGTTGCATTCATTTCTATTGAACTGTCCCTGTGATATGCTTGCATTTGAAGGTGCAAGAGATTTGTCCATTCTTGTGCTTGATTCCATATTTCAAGGAGTTGCTTGAAAATATGGTTGAAGATTTCAAGAAAAAGATGGAGTTCCATTGGAGGAACTACATCAAGAATAAGTTCAGATTGTCTGCAGGGGTTAATTAATGGAGGATGGACAACATTTAAATAATTCTTAGCCGACTGAAGTTTTGCACCTGAAGAGAGGAATCCAGCATAGCTGTTGCATAAAGAACTAAATGTTCTTGATTGGCCAGAGTTTTTAAGGTTCAGTTAGACTCGACATCACACCAGCAACATGGATGTTTGCTAGAGTGAGAATGGATACCACATAAAATGTTGGCTACTTTCATGTCACATGAAATTATGTAAGACACATCTTCATTTGTATGAGGTTTAATATTGTCCTAAGATTTTCATGTTTCAGGAATACCTTCTGCTGCAAAAACAATCAGCTGTTTTTTTACACCACCATTCTGGGCAGAAGAACTTGAGTATAACTTCGCTTGGAATATGTGTCAACTACGCTGAGGATAATTTTCAAGAATGAACCACCTCCATCAAGTCCTTATACTGAGAGAATATGTTTGATTAAGGCATTCAAGTTCTTGCAGTGAACAACTTTTTGAATTTGGTTTTTTATTTCTTTGACCAGAATGACAACATTTAACATCATGAAAAAATCTGCTGATTTTTTGTCAAGTTTTTGCTTCATGTTTGCCATTGAGTTGTTTAGAGCTGTGCAAGCCTTTTCACACCAACATTGGAAAGATTCGTACTGTTTTCAACTTGGACAAATGTTTCAGCAGTAAATAGCTGTTGCTTGTACTTTGCTGAAAGTCCTGGCAGAATTTTTAAAGATTTACCTCCACTTGCTGAACTAATTTTGACAGTACCTCCTGGAGAGGCATCTTTTTTAGAGATAAAATAAGCTGCTATTTGTTCAGCACACTTACGGTCCTCTATGGCAAGTTTCTGTACATTTTCCGCTTTTTATCTATAGTACAAAAGTGAGGATGTTCTTTTGCAAGTACTGACAAACTAATAATGCATCTTTTTTCAGCTGGCTGTGTAGGTTATAATAGGTTAATACAATGTTGCTTAGAGATATTTGCAACATTTAAGACAAAACAAAAGGTTTTTTTTAATGACTTCAAGCAGTGGAAACACATTTTGAAAATTAAGTTCCTTAGTGTATGTTAGGAAAAAACTTTAAATGAAATTTTCACCGGCGGACATAATTAAAAGATTTTAATTTTTGTTTTAAAGTGATAAATTTAGCCTATAGAATCACATCTCCAAGGGATTTTTATTCACAGTTATCCAAAAAGTACCCCTTTTTGGACAACTGTGTATTAATACTATATATTTATATATATTATATATATATAAATATATATATTTATATATTTTAGTTAATACTACATATATATTTTTACCAATAGAGTGCATGTTACTCCACACATTGGGATTTTACAAGGTTCAATTTGTTAAATTACCTTTCTCTGAATTAGTTAAATGAAAAAAATAATTTGAAATAACTTTGCAAAAAAATCAAAATTTACAAGATTTTCTTTCTTATAATTTTATTTATCATGCATTTAATCAACAAAAAAATTTCTCTTGCAAGATTTAATAAACACAAGCAGTAAGCGCACCGTTAAATTGGTTATTAGTAACTAAATTATCAATTACAATGTAACTTGATACAATATCTGAAAATATAACTAAATATATATTTATCTATGCTTTTAATTTCTGCATAGCCACTGTGGGGCCAGCAAGCCACTGTAAATTGATTTTACAGAATCATAAAATATTAATAAAGAAAATAACCTTGATTTAACAATGTGCTTTTTTAAAGAATCATAAAGATCCAGAGCAACTTTGTTTTTTTTCTCAAACTCAACACTCGCATTCCGATGAACTTCCCAAGCTTTTTGCGATTGGGCAGCAGCTTCCATTACCTTATTACACAAATTAAAATTAAAAAAGGTAAAATAAATAATTAAAAATATAATTATTTAACCTATGCAAAATATAATTTTAAATTTGATTAAATAAATATAAGATTAAACTTGAATAAATCCAACTGCAATTAAAATAACATCTTTTAATAAATTTAATTTAAAAAAATGGTTTTATTCATGTTTACCTCTACTGTAGCTTGATTGAGCATTTCTTGAAGTGCGGGATCTAATTTACGATCTGCGGAAGAAAAGACAATTCTTTCTGTATCAGTAACTAACTTTTTTGCATTAAAATGGCGTGTTTGTGCTTGCTCGAATTTTAAAGCAGCTTCATGAAGTTCACTGTGACTCTTGGTTAAGAATAATTAAAGATAAAATTTTACATATATATACACATATATGTGTATATATATATATATATATATATATATATATATATATATATATATATATATATATATCAGGGGCTATTCTAGAAAAATAATTCGGGCAGCAGTACCCTCCCCCCATGCTGGTGCCTTTCCGTAAGGAAATTAGCCATAGATAAGCATTTTTTTGAAAAAGAAAACGATATTTGCCGTATAAAAAAACTTACTTATAACTAAGGCTCTGGTCTTTTTAAAATTGTCAGCTCCAGGTTTAAATTAATTTCTACCAATCTCACCAAAAAATGTTTTTAAAGGTTTATAAATATCAGACAAGTTATAGACTAAACAAATATTCAAATTATATCAACTAAAACAGAAAACTTCTTTTACGAATAAAAAACTTTTCTAGAATTTTTATCTTAAAACTTAAACTTAAAATCTATCAAAGCTTATTTATTTTAAAATTTAAAGATTTAAATTTAAAGAAAAATTACTGCTAAGTCATTTTTATGTTTGATTGGTCATTTTAAGTTTTTATGTTTTAATACTTTCCTAATCATTCAAAGCAAAAATACCTCAATAAATTGTTATCAATTTAGTAAAATTTTGAGGTTTTACTTTTTAATGAAAAGTTCTTTCCATAAAAAAGTAAAAACATCTAAACAAAGCAAATTAAAATAATAAAACAGTTTCAAACAGATTTATATAACATATATATTCAAACAGATTTATATTACAGTCATTAACATAATGACTTATTATATACAATTATACATAAGGTTTTATAACTATAAAATTTAAATTACATACAATTTTTGCGCATTTTAATGCTTCATAATAAGGTCTAGATTTGTCAACTGCCTTTCCTAACTTTTGATGCATCACTTTTAAATGAAACGCAGCATCTTGCATTAATTGTTGAAAAAGTGCCTGCGCTTCCTAAAAAAATTTTTTGATACAAAAATACATAGATATAAAATTTTAAAATTACCATATATGGTCAGCGAAAATGAAGAAGCAATAGTAAAAATGAGCAAGAAGTAAAACTGTGAAATTAAAATTGATCTTTTTGATGAGTGCCTGAGTCATTTTATAAAGATCTGCTAATAAAAGGACTTGTATGTTATAAAATAAACTTAAAAAACATAAAAAATTTAAAAATATATACTTTATATATATAGATATATAAAAAATATATATACTTTAACCACTTAGGAGTAAATAGATTGTTTATTTTTTAAATACTCGTAAAAAGTTTCCAAAGTGTCACGATAAGTTGCAAGCCTCCTGAGGAGAGGCATGCGGTCATACGTGTCTCCTCAGGTTGCCTTACTGGCCACGCATACAATACTTTGTTTTGACAAGTTGGCATGATTTGATAAATAGCTAAACTTTATAATCAGTTTAATCTGGTTTGAAAAAAAAAAACTAAACTGAACTAAAAAAAAACCAAACTAAACTGAAGAGAAAATTTCAAGTAAACAAACTATAAACAGAAAAAAGAAACAAAAACTTTACAAATGATAAAATAAAACGATAAACCAGAATAAAAAACATAAAAATAAGATATTTTTTAAATTTAAAAACATCTTAATTAACAGTTCAAAGCTAATAATTTTTTACATAATTTGTCAGCATAGCACTTTAGATGATATAACATTCAATATTTGAGGCACGCATGTTAGTTAAGTATTGGGTGCAAATCTATTTAACAGACTATTTTTTATATTTTATTCACTTAGTAGACATGAAAAAATAACAAAGTTTAAAAGTTTTTATATAATTAAGTTTCGAAGTAACTAAATTTGGATTAAATAACTTTAAAGCTTCAATCTTTTATAAAGTCTATTAAATTAAAACACTTTTAAGTTAAAAACAAGATTTATACTTTATTTATTTTATCAACCATTAAGTAATACATTCTTTTTTTGTCAGCTTAGAAACTATTTTTTTTTTAAATCTTTTTTTTAGTTTAATTTAGCTTTTTCAATGCATTTTTAAAACATGCATTTTATCAAAATACACAAAGAGCTGCAACCAAGTTATTAAAACAAAATATTTTATCTGTGATAAAATATCTAAGAGATGCACAACCACATGTCTTTTCTCAGAAAGCTTGAGTTGTTTTCTTATCTTAAATAAACCTTATAAATTAAGATTAGAGTAAAATTTAGCATAACAAATTAATTATTAAGATATTATTTTTTTATTATTAAATAATAGCAATATGAGGGAGATGGGAATAATAAAAGAAAATAAGATTATGAGTATTGAAGAAGCAGCATAATTGAAAACCACCCAACTAAAATATCTTGAAATTTATTTTGAAATTTCAGTAATATTTCAGTTACTTAATATAAAGACATTAAATATTTCAGTTACTTAATATAAAACTTACTCCAAATTCTGTTTCTAAATGATTTATTCCGTCTGTAGCAGCATTTAATCTTTCAAGTTCACACTAAAAATGACACTATACAATAAAATTTTTTAGCTATATAATACTCTATAGCAAATATTGAACAAGATTTATAACAAAAATAGAGCAAAGCTCTCTCTCTCTCTCTCTCTCTCTCTCTCTCTCTCTCTCTCTATATATATATATATATATATATATATATATATATATATATATATATATATATATATATATATATATATATATATATATATATATATATATATATATATATATATATATATATACATATATATATATATATATATATATATATATATATATATATATATATATATATATATATATATATATATATATACATATATCGATATATATATATATATATATATATATATATATATAAATATATCTATATATATATATATATATATATATATATATCTATATATATATATATATATATCTATATATACATATATCTATATATATACATATATACATATATCTATATATATCTATATCTATATATATATATATATATATATATATATATATATATATATATATATATATATATATATATATATTATATATATATATATATATATATATATGAAAAAATATATATTGAAAAAGTCCAAAACCGTGCCACCAAAGCAATTCCATCTCTCAAAGCGTTATCCAGTGAAGCCAGATTAGCACAAATCTTACCTCACTAAATGAAAGACGCAATCGAGGTGATTTAATCTACAACTTCAAATTTATAAATAATTTAGAAAATATTTATTGGATTAACCCACAAATCGGCTATCCATCTGTGCGAATAACTAGAGGAACTCTCATCGCCAATACAAAGAGTTTTTTAACGCTTCTGACCTTAATAACAACATGCATGCTATTTCAACTAGACTCAATTTCTTCCCTAACAGAGTAGTAAACCGATGGAACTCACTCCCACAAACTGTGATTGACTCTCATCATCTCAATGAATTTAAAAATCGTTTAGACAAACACTGTAGCCAACATATATATATATATATATATATATATATATATATATATATATATATATATATATATATATATATATATATATATATATATATATATATATATATATATATATATATATATATATATATACATATATATATATATATATTATAGTGTCATTTTCATTACTTTTGCCTTTCATCCAACTTATCTGTGTTGTCTTAAACCCAAAACTAAAAAAACTTCTTCAACTCTTCCTGATGATCCAGCAATGGTGAAACTTCAAGTTGAAGAAAAAAGTTAGATACTATTTACTAATTTATATATATATATATATATATATATATATATATATATATATATATATATATATATATATATATATATATATATATATATATATATATATATATATATATATATATATATATATATATATATATATATATATATATTATAGTGTCATTTTATTTACTTTTGCCTTTCATCCAACTTATCTGTGTTGTCTTAAACCCAAAACTAAAAAAATAATTGCAAAAGCTAATAAAACTAAATGTTTTTTAAATAACTGCAAAAACACAAACTTGATTTTTTTTTTGTTTTAATGCAAAATTATTTTGTTTTTATTTTTCTATTATTTTATACAGTTTTCATTATTCAACTTTATTTGTTTTATTTTTTTGGTATTATGTTTTTATTTTATTGACTGATTTATTAAGAGATTGGTGCAGCAGAGAGTACATATATCGAATGACTTAAATAGGTAGCCTATGCGATGAGTGTATATTTACTGACTTGAATAGGTAAAAAATGTGAGGATTTTTTTTTATGTTAATAGATTATGGTAAACCTTTTGAACAACTTTGTTCAAGAAAGCAAGAAATTTAATATAAAATTTTTCACTTGCATTTTCTAATTGAAAATATATGTAAATAATAGTTAAAAATAAATAAATTTTTATTTGCTTTTAAAAATTGAATATGAAAAATAAAAATATTAACTTTAAAAAATTTAGTTATAGAACTTTAATGTATTAGCATGCTTTGTCTATGTCAATTTTGAAAAATCAATAAAAGGGTAAATGCATGCATATTTATTTATTTTTAAGTCTATTGATAATTAATGTATTTCGTAATTTTATAATTAATTTGAAATTCTTTGTTATTAGTGTTTCTTCATATTTTATGCTTTTTTAAACTATTTTTAAATATAAATTAGTTATAATACAAAAAGTAAATGCATTTACTGATAATTAGAGGTTTATATAAAAAACTTTTTTCTCTGTGCAGCGGTCTTGTTCGTAAGGGTTCATGTTTCAAAGTTGAAGAGTTGAGAGAGGGTTAAAACCACAAAAAATGTTGCCTCCTTGACTGTAGAGGTCCTCTTGACCTTAAGGAGGTGAATAGCTTGAAAAAAAAGTTTACAACAAAACAAATTAGAATGGTCAGTTTTTCATTTATAAATATAAGTTGTGGTGGTCAAGCTAATATTAGGCACCCAATAAGAACATACAAAACAACTTTTTTCATAAAATCTAGCTCCATTAAAGTGTTTAAGATATATAGATTGGAATTGACAAACACATATCACACAATCAAACATCATTATAAAGTTGATAAAAGTTATATACTATATTTCAACTAAATTTTTGTCAGTGCAAACCAAAACTACTCCCTTAATTAAATCAAATATTGCCCCACATTCTTTTAATTAAATCAATTATTAAATCAAATTACCATATTCTCTTAATTAAATTAATTATTGCACCACATTTTTTTAATATATCAAAATAGCAGTTAAAAAAATAACTCTTATGAAATTGCAACAGGTACAACAATCACTGTTTATCTAAATTATTTTTCTTTCTTTTTTTTTTTGAATTCTACATATTTATATGTATAAAAGAATAGAATTTAAATTGCTAATGAAACAATCACAACAGTAACTTACTTTGCATTGACACATTAAAAGAACTGAAATTAGACTTGAGTAAATGTGTAGCTTTCTGCGCAGATAATACAAATACTTTGGAGTATTTAAAGAAACGCTAAATGTAAGATTTACTATAACTTAAGGTAATCAAACAAAAATATGCTAGGTATCGGTTGGTATAAAATGTCTTAAAAAAAATTGGAAAATCAAAATATTTTATCTTATTACATGTATGCATTAGGTAAAGCCAATTTAAACAAAAAAAGTTAAGTGTTGAGGGAAAAATAAACATCAATGCTAAAAATGCCTTAAGACAGGAAAAAGAAAAATACTACAAATAATTTGTTAAATTTTAATTATGCAGTTAGTGATTTTTACACAACTACATACAATTATCTTTTTTACTGCTTGTAAATATTTCAATAAATAAAGGAGTTAAACAATTTACTTCTATTTAATTAAAAGAGTAAAAAGATAATGATTGAAAAGTCAACAAAATAGAAAAAAATTTTGCTTTTATATGAGAAATAAGTTGTTATTTTTGAAATATCATTGTTAAAACTTTGAAGAATGCTTTTAAAACTTTTAAAAGTATGTCAGTACATGTTTTTTAATAAAATTTACCGCATGTGTAAAACAGATCAAGCTACAAAAAGAGGTATAAAAGTCAAGGTTTTGTCATGAAATTAAGAGTTATGGAACTATTTATATTAGCATTCAACTATTAAATGTTAATATAAATATATTATATATATATACATATATATATATATATATATATATATATATATATATATATATATATATATATATATATATATATATATATATATATATATATATATATATCATATATATATATATATATATATATATATATATGTATGTATATATATATATATATATATATATATATATATAGATCTATAGTTTGTTGGCTTTGGGAAGAGCGGAAGGAAAAAAGTGATTCTTACGCCAACATATACGTCACTTTTAATTACTTTTAACTTTCGTCCAACATTTCCGTGTTGGACGAAAGTAAAAACCATTAATTTAATTACAAATTAATCGTTTTTTAAAAAAACCACAAAAACGCAAATTTAATTGACCGGAATGTTTTTAAAACGTTTTGAATGTTTTTAACAATATAAACAATGTTTTTATTTTTATTTTTTTTAATAAAATGTTTTTATTTTTATTTTTTTTAATAAAATGTTTTTATTTTTATTTTTTTTACTGTAAATCATGCGCGGAGTGATGCTACATCGACTATCTTATAGCCTGACTCGCAAGGGAGTGCTGCTACATCGACTGACAAATAGCCTGACTCGCAAGGGAGTGCTGCTACATCGACTGACAAATAGCCTGACTCGCAAGGGAGTGCTGCTACATCGACTGACAAATAGCCTGACCCGCAAGGGAGTGCTGCTACATCGACTGAGGGTTTGGTTGGGGCAGGCAGTCTATCATTATTAAAAAAAAAAATTCCGGTCTTGCATTTTAATTTTTACTTTTTGTCAACAAAATATGGAAAAAACTTTCGGACAACATCTACGGGTTGTATATATATATATATATATATATATATATATATATATATATATATATATATATATATATATATATATATATATATATATATATATATATATATATATATATATATATATATATATATATATATATATATATATATATATATATATATATATATATATATATATATATATATATATATATATATATATATATATATATATATATATATATATATATATATATATATATATATATATATATATATATATATATATATATATATATATATATATATATATATATATATATATATATATATATATATATATATATATATATATATATATATATATATATATATATATATATATATATATATATATATATATATATATATATATATATATATATATATATATATATATATATATATATATATATATATATATATATATATATATATATATATATATATATATATATATATATATATATATATATATATATATATATATATATATATATATATATATATATATATATATATATATATATATATATATATATATATATATATATATATATATATATATATATATATATATATATATATATATATATATATATATATATATATATATATATATATATATATTAGGGGTGTTCAAAGAACAACTTTTTTTGAAATGGTCTGCTGTCACCCCCTAAATGTGTTCTATGTAATAAATTAATACTAAATTTAAAAGATTTTTGATTAAAAAAAAATTTTAGGGGTCGCTCAAGACCCTTAAACATCAGGCAGGTCCCTAATATTTTGAAAAAATAAGTTCTTCAAAAGCAAATCATGTTGGGTCTTAAAGGAAGTAAAATTTTATAAAAATTCTAAAAATAATAATCATTTTATATAAAGATTACTATTTTAAATTTTATGGCTTAAAAACTACCATTTTTTAACTAAAAATAAAAAAGTACATATTTTCATAGTTTTTTTAAACAAACTTTTTTAATTTGTGTTTCCATAAATTTCACTTCTTTTGAGACCCAACATGATATGCTTTTGAAGAACTTTTTTTTTTCAAAATATTAGGGACCCGTCTGATGTTTAAGGGTCTTGAGCGACCCCTAAAATTTTTTTTTATTCAAAAAATTTTTTAATTTAGTATTAATTTATTACATAGAACACATTTAGGGAGTGGCAGCAGACAATTTCAAAAAAAGTTGTTTTTTGAACACCCCTAATATATATATATATATATATATATATATATATATATATATATATATATATATATATATATATATATATATATATATATATATATATATATATATATATATATATATATATATATATATATAAATATATATATAAATATAAATATATATATATACATATACATATACATATATATATGTACGTATGTATGTATGTATGTATGTATGTATGTATGTATGTATGTATGTATGTATGTATACAGTGCCGTGCTGTAACTTTTGGGGGCCCTGTGCAGAACCTGAAAAAAAAATTTTTTCTTTTAATTCGTAGTAATTTATGGTATTGGAGAAGTTTTTCTAATTTATTTAATAGGGGGCCCAGTGCAATTGCACTTGTTGCACTTGCGATAGTACGGCGCTGTATGTATATATGTATGTATGTAATGTATATATAATGCAATTCTATTATATTATGCTATATAATTTACTATTATGTAATATAATGAGTGTAAATAAAAAGAATTTTAAAGTATTATTTTATTGAAACTGTTAAAAATTTTTAAACCTTAATTCTTGGATCTAGTTCTTCTTCTTCTTCTTTTTCTTCTTCTTCTTTTTCTTCAAAATTGCTATACTTAGATTTTTGCCGTGCTTCATTCTCTTTTGATATCATCTCTAAAACTGACATAAAAGTAAAATCAATTATTTAGGTGTTGAACCTTGTTTTTAAAAAGAAAATTAAAAAAATAATAATTTGTATTTCTAAGTATTTTGTATTTCTGAGTATATCTGAGAAGTTAAAATGGCAAAATAACAAAAATAAAAACACATATAAGCTGCTACATTTTCTTAAAAACTATTTGGGAATTAAATCTAATAGCAGTTGTATACTGGTATAGTGTGTGCACATAATACCAGTGGCTGTCACGGTATTTTATAATTACTTATACATAAGCATTGTAAACAAATATACTGAGTATAAAAAATATAAACAGTTCTTAAAAAAAAAAGATAAATATTATTTTTCGTTGCAAAAAAATAGAAATAAATTTATTCGGTACATATTTGAAAGTTTTGTTCTTACACAATCCATTTCAAACTGATAACTTTGTTGACATTTCATGGATTTGTTTACAATAGGATATATGAATCATTAACAAACGACCAAGGGTGCTTAGTCGCAGTTGACCCGTACCGATAGCGGTGTAGTGGAATAGCGTCGCAAATTTTTCGAATGTCGCAATGAGTGGTTGTCGTATTTTTGGATTGTCAAAAAAACAAAAAAAAACAAAAAACAGATTAGGGAATAATACCGCAAACGAGTTTAATGAACAGCGTCTTAAACAAAAAGTGTCGCAAATGAATTTAAATCGACTGAAGGTTTTGGTATAAACAGGCAATCTATCAACTTAAATATATATATTTGTTACTATTTGTGACACTATTCTTTTTATTATTTGTGGCATTATTTTATTTCTACTATTTGAGATACTATTCCTTTTTTTTTTAATTTGTTGTTGCGAAATTTGGCCTTGGTGTTTAAGTACTGTCCCCAGTACCAAGATGGCTTGATTGTACTGCGCCATAACATCTATACCGACTTTTTTCTCAAACAATCCTTAAAGCTTATGCTACAGAATTAAGAACAGGATTCAAAGTGAGATATATAATAATATAGCGGTGATTAAAAAATATTATTTAACGAGGTGAAGGAGCAAAAAACTTTGATCTCTTTTCCAAATGTAAAGTGAAATAGATCATACCCAATGAGATTCATACCAAGAAAAAATTACCACTTTAGACTAAATCAAATTTTATCAACAAGTTTCATTAAGACAAGTTATTTTGGTTAAAAACCATACCCATTATTACCATAGTTATTATCATCAACTGCAAGCAATTATCATGCACATTATGAACTTCCTTGTAAAATGCTACTCTACGGTGCTCTGTAATAAGACCGTAAATACTTCTCGGAGGACCTAAATAACTTAAAAATAATAATAAAAGCAAGTTTAAACAAATCTTAGAATAGATAGTGTAACTAGTTAAAAGAACTCCCCCTTCTCTGCTCTCATCTAATTATTTAAATTTTTGCTATGCTAATTAACAAGAATTTATCATCGAACACTTAAATGCTTTCAATACAAAAGCATTCAAAAACACATTTGAAACACATTTTTTTATCATAGCATGGGCAAGCACCTGTTCCCTTTTTCTTATTCGCTTTTTTCACTTTACCCCACACCTGCCCCACTTTACCCCAATGGTAGATCCTCTATAATTAAAAAAGTATAGATCTTATATAATATAAAAAATATATACTTTGTTATAACCTGATATTAATTTTGTTATAACAAATGATGTTTGTTAGGCCATTGGTTAAATTTGCTGTTCCAGTTTGGTCGCCAATTTTGCAAGGTTTTCCTATTTAAAAGATAATTATTTTCAAAGGTGAGTGCAAAGGTGATCAACAAAATTATTTTCTTTTATAAAAATATTGATTCCTTATGATTTCCGAAGACGTATTTTAAACATTCAAAAGACGTCTTTTTTAGGTCCCATTTTTTTCCCCATGTTTTTAGGTCCCATGTCTACTGGGAAAGTAAAAAGAGTTTTTATGTAATTACTATTTTTCGTTATTTTTAGTAAATCTAAATTTTTTTTTTCATAACATTTTAAGTTTTTTTATAACAATAACTACTATTGCTATTATTATCATTTTTTTCATGTTTTTTATTCATTGTTACTATCTATTAGTTTTAAACTGTTTGTAACTGTGCCAACCTATAAATGTACAAATATTGTATTTATAAAAACATGCGACTTATTGTTATTATATTGTAAATTATAATTTTTTTTTTTTTTTTTTTTTAATTTTTTTGTTCTTTAATCCTTACAAATTCGTAAAATATAATAGAATCTTTACAGAGTAAGTAAAATTAAAAAAAAATAATATTAATAATAATTACAAAGTTACGTTATACAAAAAAATATATAATGTAAAACCGTAAAGTATTAGAAATTACTTCAAAGAGCGCGGAAAACTTACAGAAGACCGACGGTCTTGTCATTAAGAAACCGCTACGCGTTACTAATATTTATGGATGCTTTTATTTAAAATAAGTTTATATATATATTTTTTAAAAAAACAAAAAAATGTTATCGGTTTTCGGCAGAATGAGAATAAAATCCAAAATGCAAAAAAACAAAGAAAGCAAACAAAAAGTAGTTTTTAATTTTTTAATTTTATTTCAATAGACATTAATATAAGTAGGTACACGATTTGCTAAATAGGTAATATATAGTCGTTTGAGTGTTGATAAATAAGCCTATTATTTGCTTTTGTGTTTTTGTTATTGCTGTTGTTTTTGAGTTATTTAGAGTTTTTTGAATTATTTAAAGTTTTTTGAGTTATTAGAGTTTACATTAGTTTCGGAAAAAAGTTAGTTTTATACATAGTTTTAAATGTTTTTGGGTTAATAAAAATTCATAAAGTTGTTAGTGTTTAAAATGAGATCTTTTAATAACGTTTTCAGAGTATTTAAGTTATTCGATTTTTCCAGTTGAGTATTTTTTGATATTAATTTGTTATATAGATAAGGACCACGGTACGAAATGGAAAAGTGCGAGAGATTTGTTTTTTTAAAAGGTACGTTGAATTTTCCGGTTCCTCTGGTATGGTATCTATTTTTGCTATTTTGGAAAAAATTCTTTGAAAAGTAAGAAGGAACAAGTCCAAGTTTATATTTGAGCATAAATTACAAATTTTGGAATATATTGATTTGATATACATTTAATGCTTTCAAATTTTTTAAAAGTGGCTCAGCATGCGAGAGTCTATCCTTATTAACAACTATTCTTGCAGTATGTTTTTGTTTTCGATATAGTGTGGTTAGTTTGGATCTATGAGTGCTCGCCCACGCAACATTAGCGTATATGTAGTAGCTTTGTATAAACGAGAAGTATAGAAACTTTAAATTATCAGGAGACAGTATAGAACTAGCTTTATAGAGGATACCAATGATTTTTTATATTTTGGTATTTAATGTATCTATATGTGATTTTCATGAGATGTTCTCATCAATATGTATCCCAAGAAATTTAGTTGCTTGGGTTCTCTCTATTTTTTTATTTTTCTCTCTCTATTTTCAAATTATAAATATTGTTACTATTTCTTGCCATTATTAATTAATAGCAATAAAAAGAACATTAATGTAATTATAATTGCTATTGTTTGAGAACTTTTTTTGATAATACTGGGACCCACGTCACGTTCATAGATCTTAAGCAATCAATAAATTTTTTTACCTAATATTTAAAATCAAGTACCATTATATAAAATAAAACACATTAGGGGAGGGGGCGGTGGGTTAAGTTCAGTGCCGTGGCTAATTAGTCGGAGCCCCCCTCCTTTCATTAAAAAAACAACCTGTCAGTAACCCCCAATTTCTTCATAATTCAAAAAAAAAAAAAAATGCTTCTTAAATTTCCTAAAGGGCCACTAAATTTGTAAATGGACCTCTTAAATTTGCAGAGCCTGCCCGCGGGGTATTTTTCGAAAACAAAGTATTTTTAATATATATATATATATATATATATATATATATATATATATATATATATATATATATATATATATGTATATATACACACACACACACACACACACACACACACACACACACACACACATTATTGTAGTATTATCCCAATGTTTAATTCTGGTTTATGTTGTTTTTTCCTGTAATTACGCGACGCGTTGAGCTTTTTTTCACATTTACGTCATTTTATTTGAGTTTTTATTACTGATGGCAAAAATGTTTTGTTAGTTAAATGTTAATTCAATTTTTATTCACAGTTACGTCATTTTACTCAAGTTAAATGTTCAATAAAAATAGAATTAACATTTAACTAACAAAACATTTTTTGTCTTACGTAATAAAAATTAACTTGAGTAAAATGACGTAAGTTCTATCATTTAATTTAGTTTTTATTACATATTTACGTCCAAATGGAACACACGTTGACTACGGATCTTTTTGATATTTGATATGACTTTGATTGATTTACCTAACTCAAAATCATTATTTAAATTATTGCTTATTATTATTATTATTATCGGAAACTGTAAACAAAAAGTACAAATAAAAAATGTGCTTTCTTAAAGAAAATAATTTTTTTTTGAAAAAAATTTTCTTTGAGGAAATAATAATATTTTTTTTTATAAAAACAACATGGATAAATATTACGTCTTTTATTTTTTTTTTTAATTAAAAACTCTATTCAATAAATGTAAAGTAAATTAGAAAAAAAACTGCAACAAAACAACAACAATAATATAATAGTAATAATAATAATAATAAAATAGTGCTAATACTTAGCGGACACAACATTTATGCGTCGTCTTAACGTCTTAACTTAACGTCTAAGACGTCTTAACATCTATGCGACGTATTATGGATGTCACATCTCCTGGACAACATCCAGCGAACGTTCTGTGTCCGCTGGTTAAAATTTAAAAAAGCAGAAATTGAAAAATAATTGATATTACTGATAAGGAATTATAATAAAATTTTTTAAAAAGTTGTTTAAATTATTTTTGTTTCAAATAAGGAAATGAAGATAAACTTTTTTAATGTTGTAGTTGTTTAAACTTATTCATAATACAATCGAGACTCCTTCCATTCACAGATGCAGTAGTGAACAACGGAATGTTTCCCATTTCTTAAGGTTTTATGGGGAGGTAGATTTAATTTTTCATTGTTTTTATATATTAATGAAGTTTACTTGTGATTTAAAATGTATTTTAACTTTTATTAGTGTTGTCAGAAAATATTATTAATAATATTTTCTCAAATGTAACAATGTAAAGATCAATCAAATATAAATTTTGGAAATTTATTCTTGTTTACATTTTATATTTATATAATATTTTGATTATATTATTTAATTCATTGGAATAAATTTAACTTCATTGTTTTGTTAAAAAACGAACACTTATCTGTAATAAATATTGTTTTTAAATATTAAAAATATCCAGTGAAAATTCTTAAATGAATTGATTAAAATATAAAATACATTTTAATAAAACTCGAAAAATCTGTGGAACAAGTTTGGTTAATAGTTTTAAAAAATGTTAACGTAATATATTTCGGTATTTTTCAAAAAGAGTATTAATTGATATCATCTGAATATAGTGTTTGGATTCTATATAAAGATTAAAATATAAATTCTTAAAAAAACTTAGAGCAACAAAGCATATGAATTTAAAAAAACAAAAACGTTTAGGGTTACCTAAAGAATCGTACATTTAAGTAGTTTTAATGATTCTCAGAATGCCACAAATTTTCACTTTATCAATACGAAAAAACTCCAAGCAACGACTAATAAATGATTTTTTTGAATGTACTTGTTGTCATATTAAAGCATTTGTCGTCATATAACTGACAATGACGTGATGACTCTAATTTTGAATTAAAAAAAAATTTGCCGTAAAAAAATCTCTTACGTAAAAATGACGTTAAAAAAAGTTCCGAAGTTAAATTGACATTCTCTGTTACGTAGACCATACAAGTCAAAATCTACACATTATTGTATTATGCGTAGATGTATATCCCACTAAACAATGTCAATTCAGAGTTAAATACCTGGAAAGTTAACGCTTATTTGTGTGAAAGTTAAAGCAACTTGTGAGAAAAAAAGAAAAAAAAAAGAAGATATTTAACCAAGATATTACAACTTTTAAAAATAATTTAACATACTTTTAAATAATTAATACTTTCTGCTACTGTAAGGCAAATATTTATTTACTGCATATTCTACTAAAATTGCAATTTTCATACAATTTTTGTCGGCTAATCCGGCTTATTTTAAAACTATCCAGATTAGCGGATAAATTGGGCATTCCATGTGACTCTGACCTGAGGTAGAGAACAGAAAAACCCATTTGTAGTAACATGTAAAGGAATTTCGTCAGACCTGGCTAAGGTAACTAATGGGACATCTATAATATTGCAGAAGAACAAATTATAATTTTAAAGAAGTACAAAGTATAAATCTACACTGTAAAATTCAATGGTAAAAAAATTTTTTTTTTACCTGCTTTAATTTACTATTATTCTTGTTTATTGTTGCCATTATAAACCAAATAAATATTATATAAACTTAAAAAAAAATTATTCTTTATACAACTTTGTGTACCTTGTTAATTGTTGTAGAATACTGCGGAGCCGAATGCGCATATAATTATAGTTTGTCAAGTTCGAATATTGAAGGTTTGAGAAAATAATAAACAATAAAACATAACCATTATAAAACCATTATCTCAAAATTATCAAACTCAAAAAGCTTTGCATCAGGTTGAAACAGGTAAATGAATTGAAGTTTTAAGAAAACTGAATGAAAAACTTGTTTTAAAAGTATAATATTTGCGTAAATATTATATTATTATTCTTCTCACTAGTGCTATTGTACTAAACAGTCGATCTGATTGTACATTGAACTAGACAGTCAATCTATGATAAAATATATTGTAAAACGCCACCAATCCAATTTATTCTAAAATTTGGTAACTTTTTGTCTATTTTTTGAAGAAATTTAGTAATTTATTTTCAAATAAATATTGTATCACTTGTTCAATTTGCACAAACGAGTTTTTACAATACAAATTTTTTGAATCCTGTTTTTTACATAATACAATGTAAAAACTCAATTCAAAAAAGTTTAGCAGAATTTGTAGGAACAAATTGCTCAAGGTTGTTAACTTGTTTGTCAGTAAATCGAAAATTTTTACGCTATATAAAATTCTTGATCCAAAGAACTCATGTTTGCGATATTGATTTTTTACGCCGTAAATGAACTTTTTGACCTAATAATAATTTTAAATAAACTTTTTAAACATCAAACATTAAAAAGTCCAAATTTGTATTATGTTACTCTTCCAATGTGTAAAATCACGTCAAATAGAATCAAACAATCAGCTGTTCGGGCGTTGATTTCATATTTGACAAGTCCGAGGTTCCGTTTCTGCTCTACCTCGGTAAAGAAGGCGGCGTGAACTGCTTCGTTAAATGCTAACAGAATTAACATTTTAACGAGGAAGGTTACACTTTAACAAGGAGCTTAGTTGGTGGGCTAAATTTTTTTGGGGGGAGAGTTTTTTTTTTAAACGTTTTATTTTAAAGTTCAAATTTAAATAATTTATTAAAATTTTAAAAATGGAAATAATAATAATTTATAACAACTTATTATTTTCAAAAATAATTTTATTTAAACATATTAAAATATTAAATTTTTTTTTGCAATAACTAATCGGAAAGTTAATTTTCAAGTCATTTTTTGAACTCTTTTCTCGTTGTTTTTAATATTACAGTTAGCTTTTTCTACAGAGGCAGCAAGTGCATCAATTTGCTTTATTTGAGCATCCTGCTCCAATGAGATTTCCAGCGCCATTGACTTAACGCTAGTTAGAATTGAAGATATCTGCAAAGCAGCATGTTCGTGATTTTTAGGCTCTTCTAAACTTTTACTGTTTTTTGGAATTTCACAACTTTTATTTTCTAAAGGAAAAATAAATTTTGACACTATTTATGTTATAATTTTATATAATATTTTATAATCTATATATATATTACAAATACAATTATATAAGAAAAAGAAATAGAAATGACAGTGGTACAGCAAGCTAAAATAGCGCTCAAAACTGATCATAAACTTGCCCCTCTCCTCCCCAACAACAACACTAATTTGTTTACTGTATTGTGTGTGTTTGTGTGCCTATATACACTGCCGCTCATGGAAGATAAGACAAAAAATATTTTTTCAAAAGAACAATATTAAAATGTAATTACGTTATAAAATTATTAATTTATATTAGTAAAATTTATATTTATATAAAAAAAAATCGAGTTAAATAAAATTTGTATAAAAATTCTGAATTAAGTTATTTTAATGTAAATACATTAAAATAACATAAATTGTACACGCAAGTAAAAGTCTTATCATTTTAAATTAATAAAAGAGAACCCAGAAACACATTTAAGGTCACGTATGAACGTATGAAAAAAAAAACAGAGAACTTAGAAACATATTAAATTCACCTATGAACCTGTATTTTACATTATCGACTTAAATCTTAAAAAATCCGACCACATCTCCTAAATAAAAAAACTTACCAACATGATCCATTTTAATCTCTTTTTTGACCTCTCTCCATTTACCTAGAGTACATTTGTGACTTGAAGCTAATGTCATTTAAAAAAGGGGGGAGGGGGACTTCCAGGAGTTTTTTGAATCTTTAATCCTGCTAAGGGGTTCCCACCTCTTTTGTAAAGAGATGTAGAATATAATATGATAGTAATTCAAATCCACTTTTAGTGAAAAAAAAACTTTATGATATCATAACCTATTTCCATTATTTTGTTTTAAAAAAACTCCATCACTTTAGTTTTTCATCTCTTGGAAAACAATACACTTTAAATATTAAATGATAGTTGACATGCATGAAAAAACCACAATAAACTTATTGTCACTTTTATTTAATAAAACCAAAATATCAATAACGTAAAATTATTAATAAATTGCACAATGAAATTAATAACAAATTTGTGATTATTGCATAACTTAAAAAGTAATGTTAAAACAGACTTCATCAAATAAAACATATTCTTTTTTTAATTTAATTTAATTTTTTAATTCAGATAATTCAAAAATATTTCTTATAAGATTAAAAAAAAAATTGAAAAATGAAACTAACATTTTAAATTACTTAAAACTTTTTACCCATGCACAGTGGGCCAGGTATATGGGAAGTGGTGGACAAAACCTAATTATTACCCAATTGGTCCACAAACCTATTTAGATATATAAATAATCATTATATATGAAATAATATTTATTTTTAACAAGAATATTTTAATTTTTAATAAAATAAAAGACATTTAATTGGCTTAGGTAGTAAAAAAATAGTTTTTTTCAATATCAACCTTTTTTAAAAATCAAACAACAAATTGTGTTTAGCTACAAAGAAAAAGAAGAAGGTGGAGCTGATTCCCTCAGCAAAGCCAAAACTTCACTGGGGTATTTTTTTAAACTCTTACCATTTTTTTTATGACACTTTCTTAATGATGTTATGACAGGATCACTAGATACAAGTAGCCTGTTAACTAGGTCACGATTTGTGTCAATTCTGGAAGTCTTTCTACTGAAATCTTCCCTAAACTTTTTAAAATCCTTGTTACAGGCCTCTTGGGCCTCCTCTGACATCAGTCCAATTGGCAAGTACTGTCTAGCAATGATGGAATGGCCATGAACTAAAATTTTGTGTACTGATTGTGCCATGTAATACCAGGAATACTTAGATATGTAAAGTTTAAGAGCAGTAATACAGAACTCTTTAAATTTGACAGTGTCAATTTCAAATCCAGATGATAAAGTGACTAGTATGATGTAAAAATAAAATAAAAGAGTTTCATCTACTTTCAAAATTTTGGCAGTTGATTGATAGTTTGCAAAGGCTCGTCGGGCAGTGTTACCATCATCACTGGTACCTACAAATTGTATATATGTGATAGTTAACCTGATGATTTATATAAAAGTATTTATGTAATTTCACTTACCAGATCCTCCACTTTTTGGGAAATCCACAACTAGTCCCATTTGGTTCATAAATTCTGTCTGTATACGTTTCTTCACTTGCATAACATTTTCTTTATCTTCTATAGCTCTAGACTGCCACTTTTGAGTTTCTAGTTTATATCCAATATGCAATACCATCTCAAAAAAACCTAATCCAGGCATGCAGGCTAGAAAGACCATATTTCAATTCTAAATTATTAGAATTGTCCAATTTCAGCACCATTTCTAAATTATTCATGTTTTTTGGAGACACACCACACACAGAGCAACATTGAGTTGAGTTAGTCACATGAGACAGAATAGTTTGAATTTTGCCATCAATCATGGTCAGTTCAATAATACTTTTGACAACCAGTTCCTTTCCATTAAAAGTAAAATTAAAAACACCACATTTTTTGATTTCAGATTCTAAATATTTTGCTTCTTCTATAACAACTGCTTTGCTTTCATTTTGAAAAGAAAATCTTATTGGACGACAATATGCAGTAGATGATGGCTTTTCATTTCGCCATAATAGTACTTTTTTGTTATTACAGAACCCACTGAGTTCTAGTGGTGCTAAGCAGGTAATGAACAGAGATTCTTCTTTTTTTAAGTTACGATCTCCAGCTTCCTCACTACTAATTTGCTTGTACATGCTTTGCCCAGTAGCCCCATCAAACCCAGCCTTGCAACGCAAAGTCAACCGGGTCAAACCATCTAGCATTGTGCTGATCACAGGAGCTTGCACCTCACAAAGTCTTTTTACTGTATGTTTTAATAATTCTTGTAGTGGTACATGTGCTGAATAATCATCAACAAAGATGTTCTCTGGATAGCACTTAGCTTTGGACAATCTTATGTTGTTGTATGAAGGATATATATGGCAGTCACGTTCTTCAGCTCCATTTCTCATAAGTTGGTAGGTTGATTTTGACATGCCACCATCTATAATTAATGCCAGACCTTCATCAGGTGTATACTTTTTAAATTGACTAGAAGGTTCTGATATCTCAGCAACTTGCTTGGCAGCCTCATAATTATACTCATTTCTTAATTTAAGCCTTGCTGAGTGGAGCAACTCATCACTAGAAAAATTATTTATAATATCATTAAGTCTTCTCCTTTTGGTTTTGTCAGAAGCAACTTTAAAGGAACAACTTGGTCTTCCACCAATCTTATGTAATTGACTAGAATGATCAGGCTTAGATATATTATTACTGTATGTAGATTTAAAGTCCTGAGTCAACCAATTTTTATTTTTACTCTCAAACTTTATGTTTCCTCGTTTTGCATCCTTCCATTTCTTTTGATAAACTTTTAAAAATGCAGCACACCCAGTAGAACCCAAATTCATAGAGACTAAAATAGCTTCTACAGACAAAGAAAATGATTTATCACTCGGATTTAGTTGGTCATGCCGTATACGGTTATGGACATCACTTATCTTCATATCAACTACAAAAAAATTAATTTAAAATTATTAGTGTAACCACTATAAACTAATATAACATGAATATGGCCATTATTTTTATTTCAGATATATTTAATTAGGCCAGTACAATAAGCACAACACCTAATAATGACAACAAACCAAAAAATAGGTTTGTCGCGAATAGCATTTTACAACAGTATATATTTTTTAAATGTTTACCAAACCTAAAGGGGCAGCTATGAGCAGAATAAAACAGCACCAACAGGCTGTACATATATTGTATTAACTTATTCTAACATTAATATGCTGTTCCAGCAGGTTCTAAACTATATGAGCCACTTTTAACATAATATTTTTATACTATAAACAAGAATCTTACCTTTATATTTCAAAATAAAACTGTGACTTTAATACAAGACCTTGGAATTTGTTATGGTATTTTTTGAAAAGCTATCAAATTAAATTTTAATAATATGTCAATTAATTTCGCATATGTTAAATAATTTAAAAGTTATTTGTTGTTATAGTTATGTTGTTATGGTATATTAAAAAAAAATAAAAAATTAATTTATCATTATATTCAATTGTAAATAATAATTGTACATTTATGATGTACAATTAAACTACAAATAATGTTTTAAACCATACATTATGCTCTTATAAATATAATGTACTAAGTAGTTGGAAGTATTTCGAAATTTTTTTTTTGAGGTTTTGTCTACCACCTGGCCCACTGTGCCATGCTATAAAACTGTAAAAACATAAGATCTGACAAAATTAATAATTTAAAAATTATAAACTAAAAAAAAAATAAAAAATTTAAGAACTTACTTTTTAAACTGTTAAATTTTAAGAATAGTTCTTCAACATCTTCGTGTTTAGGACCAAAAGAATCAGTAGGTTTAGGGTCATCATAATTTACATGATACGAATGTGTTTTTTCAAGCAAATATATAACTTTTGGTAACGATGATGATATCAGATGAACTTTTTGATCAGGTTTACCAAAAATATGCTTTTTGAATGTCGCATTGTAAGGTGAATGAAAATTTATTTGAGAAATACTATCAACTGAACTAAAAAATAAAACATCTGAATTTTTATTTGTAACTTTAAGATAAGCGTCAACAAACATCACACACCCAGGAAAATGACTTTCTTCAGCATCATTTCCAACAAGAACATCATATACAAGTTTCTCAGCATAACATAGTATGTAATCATCTCTTAAAGAAACAAAATTTTCACTGACAAAAGTTCCTTTATATCTAAATGCACCAAACCAAGACTCGAGATCTCTTTGAATTCGCTTTGAGACTGTTAGATCATTGTGCAAATTATTAAACTTTTCAACTGTGTGATCAAGCTGTTTTCCTTGGTTGTGGAGAGACACAGCAGCATCGTTAAGTGTAGACTGAATATTAAGTGCAATTTGCACTATATCTTTATCAGGTTTTTGTCTAAAATGCAAGTAGTCACATTTATTTACTAAAAATATATGTAACAGTAAAATTATTAAAATGTCAGTTCGCTTATTTAAAAAAATTAAACATATGTTGATAAATACTAGGTATTTTCTAAATATTGAATCTTTACAATTTAAAGTAATTACTGTAACCCATATATTGCAAACAAATTTTTAAATGATTATTGAAATTTCTAATTTATTACAGTTTTATTTGAAACCTCTATCTAATTTACTAGATCGAGTTAAAAATAATTTGAAAATTTTGTTAAAATAATTAAAAACCTGTTATGCCTAGGGTTATGCACATTTCACTGTGCATAAAATTAAGGAAATAAAAAAATAAAAAGCAAACTATATTTATCAAACAATATAAATTAGTCATACTTAAAGTTATTTTTGTACATACTAGAATTTGTTGAAACACTCTAGCATCACAACAAATTCTTGTTGAGACTGACAAATTCTTGTTAAAAAAAAATTCTTATTGAGTGTCTCAATAAGAATTTTTTTTTAAATAAAGAAAATGCTCTGACAAATATTTTACTGTTGCAGTTGTGTCTCAGTAAACACCAGTGATCAGTCAACAATATAATACTATAACCAAGGATTACATACAAGGATTGGGGATTATATAGAGACACTAAAAGTGAAATTTTTATTGACTTTCACAAAAGTCTTTAAAAAAGTAAATCTGATAAGTATATGGTAATAATATTTTTGTAAAATGTATACAAAAGATCTTCCACTATAAATGCTGTCTTAAACCCAACACTTATCTAGGTATCAGTGATAGCTAAAAATACACTCCTATTGACTAATCCCTCACATGCTCTATCCTAACAAACTAGAGTTCTATTTCCATCTTTTCTTAGGCACTCAGTAATTTCTTTAGGTGGATTGAAACAGGGTGCTTCAATACAAAATAAAAAATCCACTTAAATATGATCTATAGAGGGGTAAGTAGATAAATTAGATAAAAATTGATGTTAAAATTACAATGAAGATATTAAAAATTATTTCTGAAAACAAAGTCATTTAAAGTAAGTGTAAGTATATATATATATATATATATATATATATATATATATATATATATATATATATATATATATATATATATATATATATATATATATATATATATATATATACAAGCCTTAGCAGAAATGGCAGATGATCTCTATGAAACAGCAAAATTTATTAGTGGTTTTAAGGTTGACTCATATTTTACTTACATAAACAAAGGAACTTTTTTAATACACAATATTTTTATAGTTGCTCTTCAAATTAGAAAAAATTCACAAAGAAAAGTAAGGAATGAACTTTATATATATGAAAATAAGTATAAATGCAAAAAAATATAAAATTATCAATCATTTTAATTAAAAAGCAATCTAAATATATACTAGAATAGAGTTTAAAAATATTTGATCAAATACATTTTTTTCTTAACTATTTTTCTAGAAAATGCTTGGATAAATAAATATTAGAAAATCATAAAAACTAGATTGTAACTAGCATAACTATTACTAAAACATAATAACTATCATAACAATTACATTTTCTCCTCAAGCTTTTTTATTAAAATATTAAAAAAAAGTCAGCAAAAATCCTGATCGCCTGTGCAAGCACTGTTTGCAAAGGCATATTGTTTACAGGCATTTTACCATTTGTGCAATCATTTACACCTGCCAAGGCCTCTCTCTCTCTCTATATATATATATATATATATATATATATATATATATATATATATATATATATATATATATATATATATATATATATATATATATATTTGTGTGTGTGTGGTTGAAATAGGTGCCGGATATAGCTGCAATAAATAAATTTATATATAAATAATATATACTATCTATTTAATGTGATTTTATAATTTAAATAATAGACGATGCGATTTTATAAAATTGTTCAAGGAGGGAGGAAAACATGGCACACATGTGTATCATTCTTATTACAAACCAATTTTTCTAATTTTTAGTTTCTTTTTAATGAAATTTTTCATTGAGAATTCACTATAACTAATTTGATAACCACACTCAAACCATAAAATTTGTTAACAGGTAAATTTTCTTTTCAAAGGAAGTAGCTACAAACATTTAAATACGTTTTGGTATATTAAAGAACCATTTTTAATACATTTTTTGATTTTACGTAAATTTTAAAAATGTCGATACACATATGCACCAACCACAGCAAAAGAGTTAACATGTATAAAACTTGGGGGAAAAAAATGTAAATAAGTGACAAAAAAAAATGTAAATAAGTGACAAAATATTCATAAAAATATTGCTGAGAACAAAAATTACAGATCAATTCTTTTTTATTAAAATATTTTAATATTTAAACGAAGCAATAACAAAAAAATTTTTTTAATTTTTCATAATTTTTAATTTAGAATTTTAAATGTATTTGAAAGTTTATTATATAACATTTGAATTTTGAAAAATACAAAATGCTCTGATCAGGTTAAACACAATAAATTAAATGATTTAGTTTGATTAATAAACTTCATTTACGGATCCAAAAAGCTTGAAACGCTCTAACAACACAAAGTTTTTATTTGCCTTTTTCCTACATTTCAATGTTGTTGGTTCTGGTGGAAAAGCTAAAATAATGACTAAAACCAATATTACCAAGTTGAAAAGCAAGATTGATGGTCATTCCACCCGACAAATTGCTCGAAAGCTCAAGTGCACCAATCAAAGGGGGAAGGGGGCAACCAACTTACAAAGATACAAGCATTCATTTTCTAATATGAAACATACATGATTCATTTTCTCTAATGAATATACAGTTAAGGCCATTAGATCTTTATTGTATTTTTTCATGCTTTTACCATAAGATTCGAATTTTGATAGTGACTATTAAAAATGTGTGCCAGATTTTCCACCAAATATATGTTATGGATTTAAAAGGGAATTAACAAAAGTTAATTAAATTACTAAAAGTTAGTTGGATTTGATTGGTGCCACCCCAAAACCCTTCCTCCCTCCCCCTTACCTTAATGAGTGGAGGGGGGGGGGGTCCAGACCACATAAACACCACCGATTACCTATATAAAATAGAATTTAAAGAAATAATGGTTTCATTTTGAAATTAATTTAGAGATATTAAGTATCTAAATATATAAATTAATTTAGAGACCTTCATTTAAACTATAATGAAGGTCTCTAAAAAGTTACTGCCCCTTTTATTTGTGCCCCTATCTATTATAAAGACCAGCTCAAGGAGAGGACATATATTTTGCCCATTTATTGCAAACAGTAGTAGCTAATCAGAAAACTTATCTTTTGGCATATTTTAGCAATTTTAGGATTTTTCCAAAGTTGAGGAGGTCATCATTTTTTTCTAATTTAACACAAGTTAAAAAAAACCACTTTTTTAAAGAGAGAACTACCCAGAAAAAATGAGACACTTGTTGAAAGGGAGAAAAAAGTTATACAGCTTTAAAGTAGTCTGTTTTGACCATTTGTAAATTGAGGGGGCCCACTGTGTCATGTTTCTAAAGCTATAATTTCTGTTTCAAATATTATTTTTTTTTAAGAAATAATACCGCTGAAACTTTTATTTTCTGAGGAATTAAAGTTTATTTCTCTAGTAACTAAAAATTGAGTTTTTCTGTTCCATGCGTGATTCGGATTCCAACTTAATTTATTCTTTGTTAACATTGCTAATGTTTACCATTTTTTGTTTACAAAATATTTATATAGGCTAGAATCAAATGAGAGTAAATTAGAGACTGCCAGTTTTATTATTATGAAAATAATAGACAAAATATATACGTATGATTTTTTGGAAATGCCCATAAATGTATATATATATATATATATATATATATATATATATATATATATATATATATATATATATATATATATACTACATAATATTAAATGTAATACTATCATACTTTAAATTTATATTCTTACAAGGTATGTTGTGTATCTGGATTATTCTTTTCAAGGCTTAAACCATTCCAAAAATGATGAACAATGTTGAAAACATTATTTCTGTTTATAAAGGAAGAAAAATATAAGCAACCCACCTTAAATTTAATTAGTATACAAGGGTATATATAACTTGACTTTCCTTTTTCGATAGCAAGAACTGTGTTAAATGGTATATGAACAACTTGATTTGACTTTAGTTCAACAAATATTAAACCTGGCAGATATAAATAAAGTTTTCCATTTTTCCAACATTTATCAGAGTCTTGATAGCATGAACAACTCCAGTTAAATAAAGAAAGCATTTCCTCTTGTAAAAAAAATATAAAACATATAACCATAAATTGTAAATGTTATGTAAGCAATTTGTTGGAACACACAACAATAGATTAGTCTTGCAGTATATATACAAATATGTGTGTATATATGCATGCATATACCTATGTATGTATATAAATATTTCCTTAAGGATCGTCCATAAAGTACATACGCTCGGAGGGGAAGAGGGGGTCTGCAAATGGCATATATGAGATGGGAGGGCAGTAATTATAAAAGAGAGGAGACACTAAATTTAAAAAAATATCATAAAATGTTAGATAAATGATTAAAAGCATAGGTACTTTTAGGGAGGTGGAGGGTACTCAAAAAAGCGTATTGCAAATAGGGGGAGGGGGGGACAAAAATAAGCGTATGTACTTTATGGACGACCCCTTACTAAAACACAAAACAATATGTTAGTACATAATTTTATTAAAATTATGTACTAACATATTGTATTTATAATTATGTACATATTATAATTTTTTAATTATGCACATTTAATTTTAACATATTATAACTTATAATTATGTACTAATATATAATATGTATTTTTTGTAGAGATGCTACGAATATTCCGGTACACTTAATTATATTGAGGGCTCCAACCTGCTTTGTTGTAGTGCATAAGTCAACTACTCTATGGGCATTTCTAAATAGGTTGTGTCACAGCATACATTATTTGTTGACCGATACACCAAATATTTTAACTATAGTTATGCCTAAAAGTTTCATACTGTTCAAACCATTCAGAAAAGTTCAAAAATAACCAGCTCAGGTATATCTTGCACTTCTGAAGTAATTTCAGAAAATGCTATAGATTGAATTAGTATAGAAAACGCTAAACTTATTAAAAATGTTATTTTCACAACAACCTGAACTTAAAGCATGGTTTAACTTTAATGGGAAAGACGATTAAACGATTGCCTTTTTTATTAAGTCGCCGAATATTCGTGACATCACTAATTTTTTGTATCAAAATTTTTACGATCTGTAATATTGTATAAAACTTTGATACAAAAAAAGATTTTAAATATCTGCTTTGATATACTTTTATATTGAAATTTTTATATTAATATTATTTTATATAATTTTTATTAATAACATTAAGTTATATAACATTTGACTATATAGTCAAAGTAAAAGAGTTTACTAACATAGAGTGGTATAAAAACAAGAAAAAAAAGCAATCACATTTATTTGATAGGTTTAAAATGATCAAATAAATTTTATATACCATACCATACATGATTCAATAGATAATATATACAATTTAGTGTAAATATATTATGTTTGTATAATAATATTATATATATTATATATATATATATATATATATATATATATATATATATATATATATATATATATATATATATATATATATGTATATATATATGTATATATATATATGTATATATATATATATATATATATATATACATATATATATATATATATATATATATATTATATATTGCTTTTTTACATATAATTAAAATATATTATTACAAAACACATTCAATAAGATATTGTAATAATTATAATATAATAATATTATAATGTTATTATACCAGCGCTCAAAATAATGGGCAATCAATATATATTATATATATATATGATTAAATATATAATATATTATATATATATTTATATATATATATATATATATATATATATATATACATATATATATATATAATCAATATATATTATATATGTATACATATGTATTTTATATATATATAATGGACAATCAATCAACATATATATATGAATATATATATATATATATATATATATTATATATATATATATATATATTATATATATATATATATATATATATATATATATATATATATATATATATATATATATATATATATTGATTGATTGTCCATTATATATATAAAATACATATATATATACATATATAATATATATGGATTATATATATATATATATATATATATATATATATATATATATATAATATATATATATATATATATATATATATATATATGTATATATATATATATATATATATATTGATTGCCCATTATAAAAATATATATAATATATATATATATATACATATATAATAATTTAATTATTATATATGTATATATATATATGTATATATGTATATATATTATATATTATTAATATATAATATATATTGATTATATATATATATATATATATATATATATATAATATATATATATATATATATTATATATATATATATATATATATATATAATATATTATATATTTAATCATATATATATAATATATATTGAATGCCCATTATTTTGAGCACTGGTATAATAACATTATAATATTATTATATTATAATTATTACAATATTATATTATAATCATTACAATATCATATATAATAGTATATATTATATATATATATATATATATATATGTTTTGTAATAGTATATATATATATATATATATATATATATATATATATATATATATATATATATATATATATATATATATATATAAATATATATATATATATGTATATATATGTATATATATATATATATATATATATATATATATATATATATATATATATATATATATATATATATATATATATATATATATATATATATATATATATATATATAAATATATATATATATATATATATATATATACATATATATATACAGGGCCGTACCGAGCCAATTTTGCGCTTCGGGCAAGAAAAGAAAATTGCGCCCCCTCATCCCCTTCCTTCCTCCTCCCCCTCCTTAAAAAAAAAAAAAGAAGAAAATTAAACGAAAAAAATGATTTATTGATCACAAAATTTATCACATCAAGTTATAAGTAAAATTTGTCATTAAGGTTGCACAATTTTTAGTTCAATGCCACTTTTCTGGCTTTTCTTGAGGCAAATTCACTAATGACATCATCAAAATCAATGTTGTTTGCCACTTCTTTTTCAATTGAAATTATAGTCAAACTAGACAAACGTTTTTGGCCCATTGTTGACCTCATATAGTGTTTTATGAGCTTAAGTATACTAAAACTTCTCTCACACATAGCAACTGTGACTGGTATGGTGAGGAAGATGCGAATAGCAATTGTTGTGTTGGGATAAGCATTGGTCAAAAGAATATTTATGAGTGAGCTGCAAAATGTCGATCGGGCTAGATTTTTTAAAGTTGTCTATCATTGCGGCAGCTTGATATTTAAAGCTTGCCATTTCTGACTGGAAATCGGAAAAATCTCCGCCTTGTAAATTTAAGATAAATTTGCAACTTTTTTCTTGAGTTCATCCACTGAACATTTAGAGAGTGAATGCCCACTGAGGAAGTCAAAATCAGAGGATACAGCAGGATACAGCTTCAAACCGCCACTCAACTTGTGTAATAATGCTGTCAAACACAAGGTTGCACTGAGATCCGAATTCTGTTTCTGCTGTGAGAAGGTGAGAGTCATCTTCAGCTTCATAAAGTGCCATCCGCTTCACTTTGCGCTTCCTCTTGATTGGAAAGCCACCATCAATTCCGCTCTGGTTAGCTTTTTCTGTGGCATCTTTGATAATGTTGTCCACCCCAACATCTTAAAAAATTCTAAATGGAAGCCTTCAATCATTTCATTTTTTTTTGAGGCAATGTCAATTGAAATGGTTTTTGACTGAAGCAGTTTGTTTTCCCGGTCAATTAGAGAAAGAATTTGACACCAGAAATCCAACAAACACAAAAAACTGAAATCAATTTGAATGAGAAGTTCTTTTGCACTGCTAACTGTGACAGCATTTGTCATGGGATTGTCGATAATGGATTCCAAAACTTGAAGAACATCTTTGATTTGTCTGTGCAATGGTGTAATTGCTTCTTTTTTGGTAGACCATCTTGTGTCACTATTTCCCTTTAATGAGATGGTCAACGTTTTCATCAGTTTTTCCCATCTTGACGTGAAGCTTGAAAAAAAGTTAAAGATGGCTTGAACCTTTCCAAAAAACGTAATCATGAGTGGGGAAACCTAAGCAGCATGAACACTAACAAGATTTAAAGTGTGAGCTGCGCATGGAACAAATCTTGCTGACTCGTTAAGAGAATGGACATATTGGCTCCATTGTCATAGCCTTGGCCCCGACAATCGGAAATGCTTAGACCATCCTTCTCCAATTTTTCAGTTATCTCTGTTGCAAGACCTTTTCCGGTTTTTTGGTGAGATTCAATGAAGTCCACAAAGCTTTCCTTAATTGTGCAGGTTTCATCACTGATGCGGACATACCTGATGATCTGAGTCATCTGCTCTTTGTGGGAGGTATCTGGAGTGCAGTCAAACAGAATAGAGTAGTATCTAGCTTCTTTGATGTTTGACAAAATTTCTTTCCTGACTTTCTGTCCAAGTAACTCAATCAGCTCATTTTGAATTCAAGGAGAAAAGTAGGATGTGGTTTTTTTTGCTTTAACGGACGCAATGTGCTCAGCCACTAGAGGATAATAATGGCTAATCAACTCAATTAAGCTCAGAAAAATGCCACTGTTTTGTTGACCGATGTCTTCTGTTGTTCCCCGAAGGGTAAGATTATTCTTGGCACAGAACAAAATTGCATCAATAATCACTTTTAAGATATCTCTCCGCTTTTTCATCTCTCCACTAATAACTCTCAACAGATCAGAATTCAGGGTCTTTCCTTCCTAGAGGTTTTTTTCAAGAGTTTTCCGATCAGAATAGCATCTTTGGTGTTCATTGTTGTTTTCATGCTCAGGAATTCTTGGGTTTAGTTTTTTCCAGTCACAAAACCCTTTAGAAATTTCTGAGAAATTGTTGGTTTTTGGTGTTAAAAATAACAAACAGCAAAAACAAAATAAAGAATCTTTTTTATTGCTGTACTGCAGCCAAGTGCGAACCAAATTTTTTACCATTGGGATGAATTTTTTCATACCATTTTGAGCTGAAGTGTCGCATTCTGTTGTCAAAATCACTCAGCGTGTTTGGGAAAAATTCTCTTCTGTCTTGCTCTGGCCATTGCTCAATCAAAAAGCATCTTGTTTTGTCCGTTATTTTAGGCCATGCTGCTGGATCCCTATGTTGAAAATTTTCTTCCGAGGGCACTGGAATTTCTGAGATTTTTGAATGAAGTTCGTCCTTGTCCATTTCAGCTGGGCCTGAAAGCTAGGCATTTTCATCTTCCCTGGTTGGATCTAAATCAGTTGTGCAAAATTCTTCTTGACTTTGGCTGATGAAAATCTCCTCTTCAATTAATTCCAAATGATGATCTGAACTCAATTAAAGTCAATTATAGGATCTGTTGAATTGTCATTAATTTCAATACAAATATCCTCTGAAATAATTTGTTTCTCCACTGAGTTTGTTACCAACCACTTTTTAAAACAGTTTTGTAGTTTCTCGTCACTTTCTTGGCGCTGTTTTCTTTTCTTCTTAAATTCAGCACCAGATAACTTTTGGGTTCGACTCATAATAGAATTATAATGCTCAAAAGTTATCAAAGGTATATTAATGTTATAGGGCGCTTTTTTATTCAGTATATGAGCTTTAATATTTAAGAGTTTGTGTCAAGAGGCGGAATTTTAATTAATTTTCTTATCAACAGCAGCGACGCCGTAAAAATTAGTTTCATAAACTTATTATTGTATTTTAATTTATTAAAGTTTGCACCCTCCCAATTTTGGCGCCGCAGGCCGTGGCCCGGCCGGCCCCGCCCGGGCCACGGCCTGAGGCCACGGCCTATATATATATATATATATATATATATATATATATATATATATATATATATATATATATATATATATATATATATATATATATATATATATATATATATATATATATATATATATATATATATATATATATATATATATATACAATAGTGAGGCACATACAAACAGTTAAAAGCTGATGATGCGTCAAGACCTACGATGGTATAAAACAATTATTGTAAAATAATAATATTAAGAATATATTTATATTAATACTAATAGTTAATATATATAAGTTAATAAACAAAGTAGTAAATTAAATTAGTAATTAGTAAATAGTAATAATAATGGGTAATCCTGCAGTTAAGCGGCGTAAAATAATTTTATCTTTTCGCTTGTTGTGGTCTCGTGATGAGACTTGCTCAAAGTGATGACTTTTTGACAAAGTGATAAATATAAATAATATTTATTGAATTCAGTAGATACATCGACTATCTTTATAGCAAGGCCGTAGACAACTTTTTTTTATGTTTGAGCTAAGCAACTTTGAAACATGAAGGAAATTCCATATTTAAGTATGTTCATATATATGAGGAATAAGGACGCTATGCAAAAAATTGCGGTGATTGGAGACTGGGAACAACAAAAACCCTAAAACGTCAGCACCCCCAGCCCCAAACAGGAGGGCAATGAGTCAAATTTGTTATTATTTTTTTAATTGTAAACTCTATTTATATTCATTGACAAATTTCAAGTTTGATTCAATAATCTTTTGTTGTTCGGCTTTTATGATCTTATAAAGTTTACATCCCCCTCAAATTGAGGGGGGGGGGGGTGTAAACTTTATAAGGTCATATATGAACATACTTAAATATATGAACCTCATATATGAACATACTTAAATATGGAGTTTTCTTCATGTTTCAAAGTTGCTTAGCTCAAACATAAAAAAAAGTTGTCTACGGCCTTGTATAGCCTGCTGCAACAAGGGAGTGTTGCTACATCGACTGAGGGTTTGGCATAAAGCAGTAATCTTTTTTCTTTTATTGTTTCAATTAATATTTCTAATGTTTAAAAAACTTCCACTGACATGAGCGCAAAAGCGAAAAAATAAAATTGTTTTGATTAGCAACAATAATAATATCAAAGGTATGGTAAAATAATATTGTATTATTAGTAAGAAGAAGACAAAGTTAGTAGAAAGTTAAGTATATAAAAGATTTTTTTTTTCAATCTTTTATTTTCAGAAGTGACGGCGATTTTTTTTTCAAAATTTAAATTTACTATATACTTTATCGAGAAAAATTTAAAATTACCTTATAAAATTTGCAGTGGCTACGGGTTCGTCTAGACGTATCTTTAACAAAAAAAGTTAAGATACGTCCAATCTTTCGGACGTGGTAAAGAAGTTAGGAGTATATTTTTATATAAATATTATTTTATGTAAAGACTTGTGAGCTTTCGTAGAGAGCCTATATACTCCAATGATCTATTATATATACTATATCATTGATATATTATATATAATATATCATTGATATACTCAGAGAGCGGACATACGGAAAACGGCGGCCATGTTTTTGCCAAATAAGCGCGTGACATATATGAATTTAAGTAAAAATTATTGTCAACACAATATTTTAAACAAAAATTTGTTTTGAAAATTTAAATATTTATGTTTTTTTTCTTTGCAGTTTTCTAATAAAATAATTTATTAACAAAAACCTATTTGGCAAATAAATAAATTCTTGAATAAAAATCGTCAAATTACTTGTAATTTAAAAGTATAAAATTTTAATTTGTTCATCAATTTTTATTTGTTCATCATTGACTTTCTTTTAAAGTATAGAATTACAATTCTTTTAGGAAAAAAGTTATGGCTAAAATGATCTAAATACTAACTTCATTAAAAAAGAAATGCCAAGTTTGTTTCATTAGCAAAAAATAAACTTTCCACATTGTTCTCTTTGTATGTAAAACACATTGTATAATCAGCAATTACTCAATTTTTAAAAAATTAAGATTCAAAACAAATTAGGAAAATTCTTTAAATTTCTCTAAATCTTTAAAAATTCTAGAAGTTGTATATATCCCGCATTATAAAAAAAACAGTTTTGCTCAGCATTACTCAAGATTAAACTTGAAGTTTTACCCAAATCTTTGAGTAATACAATGTTTTTTTTTTGTTGTGGATTGTGCCTTACTATTAAATAAAGAAAACACAATAAGAATCGATGGTCATCATACTATGGTATCGTAACTGCACTTTGATAATTTTTTTAAGAGTTGAGCAACACAAATAAGTTTTAAGTCATTTTTTTATTGAAAAGCTGTAGTAATAACTTGTTTTGTGAATGTACCAGTTACAAATATTTCTTTAAGTAATTCTGGATAAATCACAACTTCGTATTAAAAGTTTTTTTTCAAGAAGAAACTTAATTTGCAATATTTGTTGTCGACAAAAAAACATAAAAATCAAATATCCGATCAAAAACGATCACATATATGTCCGCTCTCTGAGTATATAGGCTCTCTGAGCTTACGTAGGTTAGAGTCAAAGGCGCGAAGGCAATCCAAGGAACTTAGACTAAGTTTGAATCTTGCGACTGCTCAATGATTTTTTTTTAATTGGTTATGTTTGTTAAAAATTTTATTAAATAGGTGCACATACCGAATGAGATGGCTGAATGCAGAGTGGAGTGTACATATATCGACTGACTTTAATAGGGATATCTTTTTTAAAATTGGTTGTTATGATTGCCTAAATTTTATTAAATAGGTGCATATATCTAATGAGATGGCTGAATGCGCAGTTAAGTGTACATACATTGACTGACTTGAATAGGAAAGATCAGCAGAGTGTATATACATTAGGCAGATCCATTTTTAGAGGTCGGAAAAGCTATAACTTTACCACTTTATTTTCCTATTCGTTGTTATACAAGACAATTCCAAAAAAAGTTTTGAAAATATTACAATATTCCTGACCTCCCTGAGGGTTTGAATATTTTTAAAAAAGCCATTTTTGACTAATTGTTCGTAAAATTGCTATATTGGAGCAAGGACCAACAAAACTGATAAAATTTTTTTTGTGTGAGTTGGCGATACTATTAGGAAGGTTGGTTTAAAATTTGAGTTCAAAATATTTAAAATTTCTTGAGATAACACATTTTGAAACATGACCTGGTTTCTTATAAAGACCTGGTTTTTACTATGTTTTTATTGTATATTTATCTAAATGTTCTTAAATATTCATTAAAAAACTTAATAAAATTTGTATTTAAGAAGTTTGTTAAATAAGGAATCTAAATAATGCACTTAATAAAGATAAAAAATAAAAGTAAACTGTTAAAAATGTGAAAGACTTTTACTGAAGGTTTCACAAACACGTTTTGTAAATAATATGCATAAAAAGTTCAGTTAAATTTTTCTTATAAAAAGTTAAACTTTCCTTACAATTTATTAAGTATTTCTTTGGATCAGTTACATTTATAAAATGGAAAATTAACTCTGTCTTCCTTCAAAACCAGTAAAATATATTGCAACTTTTTCTCTTTAATTGATGAATCGATAAAATTTTATAACCCTTTCTCGACAGTCATCGACACAGACTAATCTTTGATAAAAAAGGAACTATTTTAAATAATAGCCATGAATTTTGACCAACGTAATCATTAAGTTCTGAATTTACATTCATTTCTACATGACTTAAATTTTTTAGATTTAAAGATTTCAGGTAAATTTGTTTTAAACAACTGCTGAGCAACTTTTTCTTTAACTTTATTGTCAAGACTTTTATCAAATAAACAAAAGACAACTGTTTGTTTAGAAACATAATAACTGTGTCTAAGATAGCTCGAAATAAAAGCTTGAGGAACATCAGTATCAAAATCTTTCATTTTTATTATCTCTTTAACCGTACACAAATCATTATGAGCAGCAGAAACAATTTGACTTAATTGAAGAAAGTTTTTTGCACAAACTGAAGCTACATATATCGCAGCTTTTAAAAATACTGTACCTTCCTCTATGGTTAAAAGTTTTATGATTGGTTGAGTAAGCTTCATTGCCAAAATGTATAAAGCGTCTACCATAAATCTAGCTTCATGTTCAGCAGCTGGTTTTTGTATAATAAATCCAGGAACTGCCTCCCTTCAAAAATAATAAAAAAATATGTCCATTTTTAAAAACTGTATTACACTCTGTATTGGAGTCAATGCCAATTGGTGACAATTCAAAATTAGCAGATAAATACTTTTTGCATTCACCATAAAACACAAACTTTGTTTTTGGCCCCATGATGGCTAGAAAAAAAAAGTTTAATTTATATAAATAAAAAACAATATATTTAAATAATGGTAAATATAATGACAATACAATTGCTAACTACATTAAAACTATTTAGTACAATTAAATAATCAATATCCAACATCGTTATTGTTAGTACTAGTACATTCTACCCCTCCTCACTGCGAGTGTATCACATTATTGAAGCTTAAAATAGTTAACTAATTGGAGTATAGTATTAAGGTGTCTAAGTATGCTTTCTTTTTCAATAAAATTTGGCAGGTAGTAAGAAAAAAGGCTTTTAAGTGTGAGAGAATATATTAGAAAAATGAACCAGCAATCCTTTGATATATATTTCATTTGAAATATATATCAAAAATTTTTTCAAATTTCATTGAAAAAAAAAAGCATACTCAGGCACCTTAATACTATGCTCCAATTAGGTAAAAGTTTGTTGTTGCTTGGACATCAATTATATATCAAACTTTGATATATTTTCAATGACATGTAGTAAGAAAAAAGGTTTTTAAAATTGAGAAAATAATTAGAAAAATGAACCAGCATTCCTTCGATATATACTTGATGTCCAAAAATTAAGTAAACTTTTAACAACAATAAATTCAATAACAATAACAACAATAAATAAAACATAACTCAAAGAAATCCATGCAAAATTAAAGTTCCATAATACTAGTATTCAAAAAATATCTATGTCGATACATATTTCTAAAAACTAGTAGAGCAAAACAGATTCATACCATGCAACTTTTCAACTAACTTGAAAAAGCGTGTCACAGAATTTGGTCGAAAAAACGGCTCCGTAAAATCCGGATTTACGCGTACCTTATAGTATTTCCATTAGACGCTATATAATCGGTATCGTATAAGTCGATACCGAGAAGAATGGTCTCGTATCGCGTGGTATCGCTTATATACTAATGTCGATACAATCAGTATCGGTTCGATACCACTCGATACCGAGAAGGAAGGTCTCGTATCGTGTGGTATCGCTTATGTTCCAATGTCGATACTATCAGTATCGCTTCGATACCAAACGATACCGATAATAAAAAGAATCGTAAAGTATCGCATGGTCTCGAATCGAGACTCTCAATAAAACAAAAAATTAAAATCTAACTTATTGAATTTTTTATTAACAAAATACAAGTACAATTGCTTTTTAGAGATTTAGTTATTGTTTTTTAATAATCTACAATACTTTGGCTATTGTCCATTTGTTGTTTTTTTCTTTACCGTACTTTCGTTGGTATTTTAGGATTTCCTTCTATTAATATTGGCAAAGATAAGTCTGATTCATGTCCTATATCACTTTTATTTTCTTGTTCGATTGGCTATTTTTTAATGTAATTTTCAAGAGCGGAATAGTTCTGCATTATAAATACAAGCTTATCTGCCTTGTCACAATTGAGATTGTATCTACAATCAGTGATGACAAGGCCAGAAGCAGAAAATGCTCTTTCAGATGATGCAGAGGTTGGTGGAGTTGCCAACCAAGATCTTGCAACGCCCGAAAGGGTAGGAAGTTCCGCTGCATGCTGCTTCCACCATGCTAAGGTGTCAGTTTTTCCTCCATTTTTGGATCTTATTGTTTTTTGATATTTTTCTATTTCAAGTTTAATAGGAGGGTTTTCGTGTATATGATGTGAATTAGTATCTTCCTTATACTTAGCTAAAATAATATTGTACTTGTTTTCCTCCCAACCTTGTGCATTATCAGGAACGAAATCGTTGCTACCGTTGTTATTACTGGAGCTTGAGACAGACAATAAAGAATTCTCAAAGTATTCTTTGGTTGTGGGATGGTTTTCAACCAGTTTTTGAATATTTTTATCGTCAACAAGAAGATGTCCACGAAAAAATGGATGAAGGTAATGTCCTAGTGCAAATGCGGGTAATTTACGGCCTTTGTCTGGGAATCTCTTATTTAGTTCTGATAATAAATCCTCCAAAAATATTTCTACTAATTTGTTGTTTCCATGAGTAACATAATTATTTTTTTCTTTCTGGATAAAGTTGATGAGTGCTGTTACTTTCCACAGTGACATGTCAATTCGGATCTCTGTGTCAGAAGATAAAAAAACTGATAATTCAATTCCCTTTGAACAATCATTTCTAATAAGCGTTTAAAATAATTATTAACGATTGCATCACAAGCAATTCCCTTTGGAGAATTATATGAAAAACTCTAATTAATGATAGTTACAAAACTAATTCCCTTTGAACAACCATTTCTAATACTCGTTTAGAATAATCATTAACCATTGAATCACAAGCAATTTTCTTTGGAGAATTGCAGCGGTGGTTAAAAATTAAAGACCACTCATTTTTTAGTTGGTTTCTTAATCTTTAAGTTAAAATTAAGAAGATTTTAATTGACATATTAAATTTTTTTTTTAATATCTTGTTAATTAAAACATACGGATTAAAGTGGTATAATTTTTTAAATCTAATTCTAATTAAATAGCGTTTAACTTATTAAAAACTGATGAGTACTTATAAATCTTTAATTTGCACTTATTAAAAATAATAATCCATTATTTTTTTTAACTGTCATAATTGCTTATTACGTTGGCTATAAAATAAAATGTCGAAACCTGAGTTTCGATATCAAATAAACATTTATTTTTTGAATTGCAATAAGGATATAAAAAATATTGCAAAAATGCGTGCAAAGATCGAAGAAAAAGACAGATACGCGGCTCTTGTATTAAAAGAAGAAGGCTATAGCATCAGAAAAATAGCAGAAAAGCTCGGAAGGTCTCACTCTTGCATTATTAACATAATTCAACGATACAAAGAGACAATTAATGATCGTCATAGGACTGGACGCAATAAAATTTCAAATGACCGTGATGTTCGCTCGTTAGTGAGATTAATGAAAGAAAAGAGACAAGCATCATCTACAGACTTGTCTACGAAATGGACACTGTCAAATGGTCTGAAAGCAAGCCCTAGAACTGTGCAAAGGGTCCTCCACAATTTAAATTATTTATGGCGTGCTGCTGCAAAAAAACCACGCTTAAATAAAAAACAAAAATTTGCCAGGAAAGAGTGGTGCAAACTACATAAAAATTGGTCAACAGATCAGTGGAGCCGTGTGGTCTTTAGTGATGAAATGAACGTTGAGGTAGACAACAGAAACGGTCGCGTAATGTTGCGTAGACTTCCAAGCGAACGGTTCGATGAATCATGCATTTTGAAATGAACAAAGCAAGGCAGTGGTTCAATATGTATTTGGGCCTGTATGAGTGCCTGTGGAGTTGGCGTTTTTCATTTATTCGATGGTAGACTCAACAAAGAAAGGTACATCGAAATTTAAGAAAACTCGCTTATTCCTAGCATTGATTTATGGCAGTTGCAAGATGGATTTATTTTCCTGCAAGATAATGCGCCGTGTCATAAAGCGCATGTTGTTAGCGATTGGTTCAATTCTAATAAAATTCAAGTGCTTTCATGGCCTGCCAATAGTCCAGACTTGAATCCAATAGAGAATTTATGGTTGTGGCTTGATCACAAGCTTGGTAAAGAACAACTTTACAATTTGGAAGATTTGAAATCTTCTATCTCTCATCATTTGAAAAATGCGCCTGATGAAGTAATCGAAACTTTAATGAATTCAATGCCAGAACGAGTACAAGAGTGCTTGAAAACAAATGGAGGAACAACACGTTTCTAAATTATTTTTTTATTGCTTTTTGAAATATTTTTGAAACTGGTCTTAAAATTTTGTCCAATTTTTTTTCCCATTTATATTTTTTACTAGTCAGTTTTTTAATTTTTTAACATTATTTTGTAAAAAAATTATAAATTCTTTTATAATAAATATAAAATACAATAAAAATTCTTTCTAAAACTTTTTTTTTTTTTTTTGATACCTTTTTCCAAAATACAATTATGCTAAGGTTAAAAATAAATTTTGAAAAAAAAATGAGTGGTCTTTAATTTTTGGCCACCGCTGTATATGAAAAACATTCTTTAATGATTGCAAAACTTCTTGGAGATTATCCGCACAGAAAATTTTCGCTTGAATGGAATATATTCCCTTGGAGATTATATCCGCACAGAAAATTTTCGCTTGAATGGAATAAAAATTCGATAGAGTTGGAATAACGACATGGAAAATTACACATTGCAGGGGCTGATCCAGGTCATTGTTCTAAGGGGGTAGTCGGACCAAAAAAATATAAAAAATAAGGTTTGCGTTTTTTCAAAATAAAACAGCTGTTTCATTTGATATTTAGAATGATTTTAGAAAGGTTATAAGATAGTTAGTAATAGTAAATATATTGAATGGTTATGTAAATTCTTATTTTTTTTTATTTTATCAATAATATTTTGAAGTTTGACATTTCTTAGGTAGGGGAAGGGGGTAGTTACCCCGAATACCATCCCCCTCCCTTACCTTTTTGTCCGCCCTTACACACTGTTTAACATAATTTAATAACTTGTAAAAATTTCATATAGCAATAAATGTTGAAAAAATCTTTTCTTTCCTTTTAATCACGGTAGAAAAAGTTGTAATAAGGATAACAGATAAGAAATTAAAATACAGAAGTGGTACCACACAATTAGTTAAATTAAAACAAAGATACCAGATGAGAAATTAAATGATAAACATGATGTCATACAACCAGCTTAGAGAACTTTTTTTTATAATAAATGGGCCATATATATATTTCACTAATTATACGAATTTACTATTTCAAATTACAAATCGTTTATAAAAACAACATGGAAGTTCTCATGATGACCCGAGTTGCAATACCAAATGATACTATCGGTACCAAACAATACCAACATAACCGATAACTATTGATATTAGTATCGATATCGATACCGTAAGGTATCGCACCGAGACCAAACGATACCAACATAACCAATACTTTTGATACCAGTATCACGGGATCTCGATATCGATACTGTATGGTATCGCAGCGATACCAAACGATACCAACATAACCGATACTTTCGATACCGGTATGCGCGATCTCGAAGTCGATACTGTAAAGTATCGCATCGAGACCAAACGATACCAAACAGTACCAACATTAACGATACTTTAGATACTAGTATCGCGTGATTTCGATACCAATACTGTATGGTATCGCACCGATACCAGACCAGAAATAGAGGCTCGAGACCGATTATCTAGTGTCTAATTTCCATACTAATGACGAATCTGTGGTTGTTTTTTTAAATGAGCTACTCAGTTTAATGTTCAAGTATTTTAAAGAACTGATTTGTGAAATACGAGATTTTTCTCGATCCATTATTAAGTAACTTTACGATCCATTACTAAGTAACGTTACTAAGAAAAAGCGCATTTGCTCTTGTGGCGAACAGACGTGTTTTTTTTTTTAGAAGAGATTTATTTCAGAAAAAATACAAAAAACAAGCTTTTATTTTCAATGTATTTAAACTTTATGTTATATGGCACCAAGAGAAATTGGTGAGTTGTTTTTAATAATACAGTCGAATAACAATATTGTAGAGAACTATATAATAAATGTAGAGGAAATTTGTTCCCATCCAAAGAAAGTCATTTTCAATGGGCTTTCGCAATTTAAAGAGGCTAAAGTTTTTAAATTAAGAGTCGAATTGATTACAGAAATATTGGAGCGTTTTGACATAGAGAAGTTCTCGTTGCTATACATTATTCTAGACGCAAAAGACCCAGAGAAAAAAAATCTTAGAAAGTGGTATTAGATAATAGCGTGTCTTGATGATATTTATCTGATGTCGATTACTTTTGCGGAAAATCAACTTCATAAGAACTTTAACAAATTGCTTTCTTTCTCCAAACAATTGATCTTAAAAGAAATTATCGATCGCTTAAAGGCATTACAATCGGAAAATAAAAAAATCACTACGCACTACAAAAAACAAGTAGCGAAATTGTGAAAAATCAATGTGCGTCACAATATATTAACGCAAGTAACTGTAAACCACAAGAAGTTTTAAAATCTATTGTTTCAAATTCAATAAATTATCATTCCTCAAACCAAATAAATACACTGCAAGATGTTCCTGTATCCTGCATTGCAAAGGATTCTAGTTTGAAAGTTGATCGTAGAAATAAAAGTAGAGATTCCTACGCTACCGTGGTTAAATTGCTAAAGCCTAAACCGCAAAAAGAAAACGAATTTATAGCAGACTATCAAGAGTTCAAAGTGATAGGAAAAATAACAGAATTATAAATAGCCAAATAGATAAGCAGAGGATAAAACCCCTCTTTGGAAATAAAGTCGTTAATAACAGAAGCTCGGTTGCAGGGCAACGTATTATTTAATGGTCTCATATATTTGTAGGCGGCGTTTATAGTTCCTTATCTGAAGAAGATCTTTCAAACTACATGAATAAAGAAATTGGTAATACGCCTTTAGACATCAAGCTTAACAGAGAAAACATGTACAACCGATCCTTCAAAGTGAAAATCAAAAGTAGCGAAAAAGGAATGGTACTTAAACCCAATGTTTGGGATAATAACATTATTGTCAAACCGTTTAGAATGCACCGTGAAACACCGACAATCAAAAAAACACACCAAAATATTGAAAAACAATATCCACAATTCTTAAATTACTCCACATCATTCATGCGACAGTCAAATCATAAACCATAATGGGAGAAAAAGAATTAAATTTAACTAATACAACAATAACACTTTGTGAGTTTAACTGTCAAAGTTTTGAATCGAACTCGTATTATATCTCTAAATTATTAAAGTCTTTTGATATTATTTTTATGTCAGAGCACTGGCTGCTAAACATCGAGAGTTTTCTGTTAGATAATTTTGCATTACTAACACATTATGTTATCTTTAATGCGGCAGAAAAAAATACACGCGGTAGACCGTATGGAGGAAAGGCATTCTTTATTAAAAAAGATATGTCGTCTTTTCATATAATACATGAGAATGAAAACATTCTTGCAATAAAAGACACAATAAACAAGCGTCATTTAATTTTTTTGGGGTTTACCTTTCATGCTGTCGTAACAATAATGAATCGTACAACAAATATTCTTCTCAATTACAAACAATTACTTCGGTCATGAACAGCTATCTGGATGAAGCAGAATGTATTATATATGGAGACTTTCAGTCATTTCTTTATAAAATATATGATTTAGAATTTCGTAACAACAAAACACGAAACAATCTTTCAAAACATCTCTCAAATTTTATTAAATCAAACGAGTTGGTTTTTGTCGATATAATCAACGGTGCTGGTCCTACCTACACCTATCAACATAAAACTCTTTCGAATTCTTCATACATTGACCATATAGCATTTTTAAAAGATACAGAACTATGTTTTAAAGATTGTCAAGTTACTCCCCCTTCACCGCTTAACACTAGTGATCACCTTATCCACGAGTATCAACTTTAGAGGTAGCAGCTTATCTAACGAAATAAACAATGTAATGGAAAAGTATGATTCAGTTCCAAAACATGCATGGAAGAATGAATAGTTCATTGATTTTTGTAATCATAATCATATTTATAGCATTTAGCAATTACGCATTTATAGATAAAAAAATAGAAGGAGAAATTAAAATCACATGTTCTAAAATCAAAAAGGCTGCTCTCTTGGCAGTCAAACAGTATTTTGGACAATAAGAGACATGTAAGTATTCAAAACCTTGGTGGACACCAGAGCTTAAAAGATGTAAATATAACCTATCCTTTCACTATAAGCAATGGCAAAAATCCGATTATAACAAGTCAGTAGAATGCATAGTCTACAAATGATATATTTATTCCCGAAAAAACTTCCGTAAAGCTGTTAAAGCAGCACATAACAAAAAAATCTACGAAAAATATCGAATACCTACGCAATACTAATCCTCAAAAATTTAGGGACAATATTCGCAAAATAAATAATAAAAAAATACTCGACTCTTTACAATTAATAAATTGCAAAACAAAAACGAAATCGTTGAAGAACTTAGCCATCATTTTCAAAAAATACTTAATACGCCACAATATACAAATAACGAATTTAATCTTCAACAAATTCCACATATAAGTAAAGAGCCTAATTCAAAATTTATCTCAACAGCTGATATTGAAAAATGTATTTTAAATCTTAAAAATAATAAATCCTACGATTGTTTTGAAATAAGTGCTGAACATCTTAAAAACTCTAGCAGTAACAATCTTCTAATGTTACTCACTTCTTTTTATAACAGCATGTTAGCAAATATAAAGGTTCCCCAATGTTTATCAACCTCCACAATTATTCCATTAGTTAAGTCTTATAAAACATCACTGGAAAATCCAAATAACTACAGAGGAATCAGCATTCTACCTATTTTTACAAAACTTCTCGAATATCTTATCGTACACAAATGTGCAGATATCACAAAGAGTCATTCACATCAATTTGGGTTTAAAAAAATACCCTTCACGCAGAATTTCTTCTGAGTGAAACAATAAAAACTATAAACATAACAATTCACCTGTATATATTATAAATATATATATTTATATAAATATATTATTAGCAGTTTAGATGCTAACAAAGCTTTTGATAGTTGTAACTGGGAATTACTATTTGAGAAACTATATTATCAGAAAAAAATCCCACTATCGGTAGTTCATACTATCTCATCATTATATCGGGCTGGTACTGCTAATGATTCATATCTTAGATGCACTTCAGAAGAGTTTAGGTTGTCTCAGGGAGTTCGACAAGGGTCCATACTTTTGCCTTATCTTTACAATATTTATACTGAAAATCTTTCAGAGAAAATTGTCTTAGAATCCAAAGTAGGAACTTCAATAAATGGAATATACACTGGTGTTATTGCGTATGCGGATGATATAATTTTGCAAAGTTCAACTATATCTGGTTTTAAAAATCTTATTAACATCGTTCAAAAGTATGGAATATCAATCTTTATCAAACTAATAATACAAAAAAAAAAAATGAATTTTTAATATCTGGAGTAAGCTCAATTATCAATAACGTGATTTATTTTTACGACGCTCCTATTAAGTTTCGAAGCAATTTAAAACATCTTGGTTTTCTTTGGGATAATAAGAACAAAAATATGACGGCAACACTCCAAAAAACAAATATAAATGAAAGGATAACGCAATTTTTATCTGTTGCAAAAGCTCTTATAAGAAACGGAATTCGCTTTTGCCAGCCTGCTACGATTATTTATTTACTTAATTCCCTAGCTATTCCAACGCTATTATACGAATTAGAAATGGGCGGTTGCAACAATAGGTTTTTACAGAATATTGATAAAGTTGGACGATCTGTCTTAAAATCATTTTTTAATATTTCTAAGCATAGTAAAAATCACCTCCATTCTTTTTTCTAAGTAGACTCAGTATCGAACATTCTTATTCATAACAAATTAAACTTATTTATCAGGCTACTTAACGACCCCATATGTTACTCCATTATAATAACTCAGTTGCCGTGTATAAATAATCAAAGTTTATTTGTAGGTGAAATATTGCTAATATGCAAGCAATTTGGTATAAATATGCTCCAATCTATGATTGAGGGCAATAAAATTAAAACTGTACGCCCTAAGGAAGTGTTGGATGCCAATATTGCCGCAATTTTAAAACAATCTTTCCAGTTATGGAGTTTAAAGGAACAAAGACTTATATTTAGAACTTCAATGGAAGAGAACATTCCAAGAACAATACAATAACACACATAGCATTTTCTTTTTTTTTACCTACAATTTATGCAATTATTGGATGTTTAAAAGAATATATATTAATATATTATTATAAGTAATACAAACTCTGTTTGTGTTTAATTTAGTTAATTTTATTTGAAAAATTAACTAAATTAAACATAATGAAAAAAAGCCATGAATAAAAAAGGCAGTACTTAGAATATGAAAGTAGTGGCGGACGTTGATGTAATTATATAAAGGAGGGGTGCTTTGTTATTATTTCATCTCAGAGAAAATTTACATAGCAAATCAAAAAGCCACTCACACAAAAAAAAGAGTTCCAAATAACTTGTTGTTTTTAAATTATACAAGAGGACTTTAGGTTATTAAACTCTTCTCTTTTTTTTCCTACCAACCATAGTCGCTGTAAAAAAAAGCCGCCGTGGTAGCGCACTTGCCTCAGGAACACAGGATCCGCGTTTCAAAACCCCACCTCTCGGCAAGTTATGCGACATCGGTTAGGAAGGAGGCATGAACTTCCAATTAAATGCTCGTCCGCGGTGCTCTGTGATAAGGCCGTAAGGTCTTCTAGGGGCACCTAAATAGAAAAAAAACAAACAAAAAAAGTGACTTTGAAATCGGCTGCGGTTGAACATATTGTTCGATTGGCGGCTTATTAGTTGCTAATAACGCAAAATGGCGGCTGTAAAAAGTAGGTGCAAGTAGTAGCGGCTTCTCACTAATGGCGGCGGCTTTGACCTCTAGTTAGTCCTAATAAAAATATTTCAGTATTTTTACGTGTTGATGTTGCGATTTTATATTTAAAAAGTTATAAACGCAGCGCAGTTTCATAGAATTTATTATTGCGCGCTGTGGTTATAACTCCGCATAGGTCTGGCGATGCAAATTTGAAAAAAAAATTTCTCTAAAAATGTACGAAATATGAAATATTCAAACCCTAGGGAGGTCAGGAAATTTAAAATTTTTTAAAATTTTTTTTAAGAAAAGTCTTGTATAACAACATAGAATGGGAAAATAAGGTGGCAAAGTTGTAGTTTTTCCAACCCCTAGAAACGGACCTGCCTAATATACATCGACTAACTTATATAAGGATAGACGCAGCGGAGTGAACACAATTCGAAAGTTTGGACGTATCTTTAACTTTTTTTATTAAAGATACGTAGCCACTGCTTATAAAATTTCTATATTACAGTATCTTCAAAAATATAATGAAAAATTAAAAATTGCAAGTTTTTTTGATTGGTAGTTTAAGACCATAGCAACAACAACATTGCGAAACGCGGCGCGCCGCGAGCGTATTTGTTTCGGTCTTGTTATTTGTCAGTTATAACATCAAACTTTATGTTACTCATAGTATTCTAGTGTTTCTGTTACTTATATATATATTCATATATCCTTTTTATATATTTATATTATTATATATTATATTATATCATATTTATATATTTATATATCATTTTATAATATTACCATTCAATACAAGACTTTAAGGACACGCAAGGCCATCCTATGGAAAGGTGGGTCTTTGGTGTATAATAGAGAACTGCACGGGGCACAGTGAGCCCAGAGTATAAATTTCTTAATTTTAAATAGTAAATTTATGTTGTGTAGAACATATATAGTCCAGTGCAAACATTTTTTTTTGAAATTCATCAAACTATTTTGTTTTTATAGCTGTTTGAAGTTGAGCAGCCAAAAAATTTTACTTCCCCCAAAAAATGGGGGAAGGAGTAAAACTTCCGACAATATCAGTACAGTAAACAACTACGACTTAATCTATGACTTGAATCTATCTATATATAAATATCATGTAAAATATGTAAGAAAGTACTGTTGCAATTAGATGCTTTTAAAGAAATATATATTTATATATATTTTTTATATAAAGTATATTTTTATATATATTTTTAATTGTTTTTTAAAATGTACTTTCAAATTTTATATATTTACCCAGGGCTGAGACTTGAGCTTCTTTCGAAACTAAAGTTGTCAAGAAGAAATGATGTTGATACCTTTAAACGTACTTTGCTACCTGAGGAATTGAGCAGTAATGAGAAGAAAACTTCATCCCCTGTGAAAAGTGTTGTAAAAGGTACTGTTGAGTCTCTGCTTGATATATCCGGGCAAAATGGTAGATTTATTGTTAGGTGATTCTGCAGCTTATTTACGCTACTGCAATTATTCCTGAAGTGATACCAATGACCTAGTATGTAAACTATATGGGTTCACAATAGATAAAACTTACAAATCAGAAACAAGTTGTAAAGCAAGAGAGATATCGTTGCAAATAAATACACATGACATTTACTTATAAAAAGAATACATTCAATAAAAATAAAAAAGCCAGTAAAAAAAAACATGTGCAATGTAGAAAATGTGGAAAACTTAGACATACCACAAGGAGATGTAAAGTAGATGTCAACAATGTTCTTATTGAGGAAAAAATTGGTTATTTAATAATGTTTTCTGTGATCATATAAAATCTATAAAACTTTTCTGTGACTAAATCTGACTATATTTGTGTATAATGTTAAACTATTTTGAACTCAAATGTATTTGATTTGGAATATGATATGGTATCCTTTTCAAAAAATATGTTGTTTAACAATTACCCATATATTAGTCATACCACATGCCAGAATCATGTAAGTTTACCTTAAAGCAATATAACAAGGTAGTAGCTTGTTGGTCCCAGGGATTGTAGCGCTATTTGTTATACAGGGCGGGAGTGACGGCAGACAAATTTTTTAAAAATGTACATTTTTTAAATTTATATTTTAAAGTTTATTTGAAAAATTTATAAAAAGTGAGAGCATGACTCTCGGCACCCCTTCCCTCCTCCATCGTTGCCCCATTCGCTGGGTCAGAGTGCACACATAAAATTTAACCTCATAATCAGATTCTTTGACCCAAAAAAGTGATATGCTATAATTTTCACAAGATTTCATAAACAATTAACGAAGTTAAGAGTTATTAAAAAAAAAAAAACACATTCTGGGCAAACTGTGCGGGGATGAGTTCAGATACGTTAGTTAAAATGAAGATCTAAATTTAATTTGCTTGTCTCATCTCATTCATAACATAACAGTAAACATAATTCAAATTACTAAACACTTTTATTTTTTATCAAGTCTTTGTGATTCAGTCTTAAGACATGTTGAGAATTTCAGCCATATTATATTAATATTTTTACAAAATAAAAACTAATTAAATTGATTTAAAATTGTTAATTATTAGCCAACTCTGAATTAACACATTCTCTGCCTTGTTGGTCTTGGTTGAGTAAAGGTTAGAGATGGTGTCTCGATAAAAGTACTTATCTTGGGCAGACGTTAAATACAACTGGCTACAGTTTTGTAGAAGGCCTTCTAGACAAAGACTAAAGGGCTATAAAGATTCTATGTGTTGAACAGCTTTGCACCCCTGCTTTATCTATTAGGCTAGTGTAGATAGTACATATATAATACATTGTTTCCAGTTTAGGATGTTAAATACTGGATCAATTTAACTCAATGCATGGATCTTGCTTTTACTTCTTGTGTCTCTTGGGAATTCTGTTACCTCCTAATATAGGTACCGCTCTAAAACTCAATTTTATGGTTCTGAGGCCGGTTGGTAGTCCAGTTTCCAGAACTCTATGGTAGCTCTAAGAGTATCAGAGTACTAGCAGTGCCTTGTTGAGCATGGATGGTGTCCTTGTTCGTAATTTTGATGTGTATTGTCGAGGTAACATTTGAAGCCCTTTGTTATGCCTTAGGATTTATTAATAGTAATAAGGCAGTTGCTTGGACTATTAAATAGTGTACCGAGTACTACCTGTGCTTTTAGTCAAATTCTTTAACAAATCTAAAAATTGCTAAAGTACTAAAAGCTATAAAACACAAAAAAACCATCATCATCAGCAAGTTCTCTAATTCTATCATTCACTTATATTCGTGGTCTTCAAAGTAACTTTTTTTCAGTCGAGTTTTATCTCTTGCAGAGTTCACCAAACTTACTTGCTTTTTGTGAGATAAATTTGAGTTTAGCTGTCTCATTTTATGATTTTAGTGTTAATGGTTATCTTCCTTTAATTCGTTGAATACTTCAATAGTCACTTGCTTGGCCTGTGCATTTAAATTCGTAAAAGTTCGAATTTTCGATTAATGGTTGACATTTGTCAGAAAACTAGGTTTGAATCCACAGACTATTCTTTTCTGTACTTTCGTTAAGCGCCACTTCAATCTATCACCTTTCTCTTTGTTCTATATTGCTATCCTTCATCTAAAGACTGCACTCTTTCCGATGTTATTTTTGATGAAATTGACCGAACCCTTTCTCTTTATCCTTTAGCCAATACAGTTGTTGTAAGTGACTTTAATGCTCATCACACTGAATGGCTTGACAATAGTGTCAGTGACTTTGCAGGCGTTAAGGCTCTCAACGTTTGCATTTTTTCAACCTAACACAAGTAGTCAACTTTCCAAGTTGCTTTCCACGCAATCCGAATCATTTACTTTTTCTACTCGACTTATTTCTTGTTTCTGACCCTAGTCAGTGCTCAATTTCTCCACATTTATCCCTAGGTGCTTCTAATTACGGTTCTATCTCTCTAAAAACTATTATCTCATTGTTCTTCATTATCAAAATCCCCCTATAATCGTACCGCTCACAACTACTTTAAAGTTGACTGGGACTCTTTTCGTGATTTTCTTTGTGATAACTCTCAGGTAGAAATCTCTTGTCTTCCAGCTAAAAAACGTGCTTTGTATGCAACTTCTTAGATATAGAATGGCATAGAACTTTTTATTGCCTCTAGACAAGCTCAAGTGAAGCCTCACTCCTCTGCATGATTTTCCTCTCATGGCGTTGCTGCAATTTCCAATCGTAACCGTTACTTCCATATCTATCACTAAATCAATTCTCCAGAAAACAGACGCCGGAATCACCGCTGCTAATAAACAAGCTCCTGCATTAATGCATATGGAATATTAAGTTTCTCTCCCTGATCATGATTGGATCATCGCCGCAAAGCACAAGCTCACCCCGTCTCTCTACACACGGATTGAAATTAAACCAGATGCTTCTGTCGCAGTTTCCTATTTTGGTCCCACATAACGGGTGATGCGGAAGTTATCGGACAAAATAAAAACATCAATAATTTATTTATAAATAAAAAAACAAACTACTATTATACTTTTTTTAAATAAAGCATTTATCTTTTAATAAAAATATATTATTTTTTATATGAAAAAACACCACCATCTGCCATTGATCTCAATTTTGCTCTGATGCCTTTCATATGCGACTGTAAAAAGTTTAAATCAATTTCTTGTAGTTTTAGTTTAATGCGATCAATCAAAACTTGCTCTGTTGAAGCTTGCCAATCTCCCCCGTAAACCTTCTGTGCCAAATGTCCCCAAAAATTTTCAATTGGTCGTGCTTGAGGGACATTTGGGGGATTGGATTCTTTATCAACGTAATAGACATATTGGTCCATCCAATTTAGAGAATCTTTAGAATAATGAGAACTTGCTAAATCTGGCCAAAATAAATAGTTAAAGTCTCCATGATACTTTTGAATAAATGGAAGAAGTCGTTTTTCTAAACATTCATTAATATAGATTGATGAATTGATCGCTACAGCCTTGGAAGTGCGAAACAATGGCTCGGACATACCACGGTCAGATATGGCTATCCACATTAATAATTTTTTTGGAAATTTTTCTTTTTCTATAAAACGAATACTTTCTGGGCATGTCTTTTTGTTGCTTGTGTAGTATCCAGAATTTCCAGGCATGTTGTCCCCTGCAAAACAAAAGTATTTTTCGTCAACTAGAAGCGATTTTGTGTTATAGAGTTGGTTAACTAGTTTCCTGCTTCTTTTCTTTGCCTTTATTTATTGTTCTATAGTGTATTTTGGAGTCTTTTCACGTTTTCTATATTTAATATTCATTTTTTTTAACTGACAACCAATTGTCGATTGATTTACACCGAATTTAATGCCTATTTTCCTCTGACTGACCCCTTTTCGATTGTTGACAAGTCTCGTTAATTCGGCTTTCTTTTCTCTAGTCCAGGATATCGGACGACCAGGGTGCTTTCTATCAGAAAAGGATTGAACAGTTTCAAGTCTTTTTAGGTTACCATATATTGTACTTCGAGCAAATCCTTCCTTTTCAAAATGATTTACGATTTTTTTATTTTATTTTAGGTTTATTTACAAAAAACATTTTTAGTCGCTTTCGAAAAGATTCTCGTTCAGCTGCATTTAACCTCATTTTAAATAATTGTGTTTCAAATAATAAAGTTTATATTTTATAGAACATTTATGCCTACGCATAAAACCACAAAAACTAATTATTATGCTCAAATAATGAAATTAGGATTTGTCCGATAACTTCCGCATCACCCGTTATGTTGCTATTTGATCTGGAAAGCATATGCTCACGGATTGGACTATGAACAACTTTTAACTCTACCAGAGTTCGATTCCATTAAAAAATACCCTTTGACCTAATTATCTGTATTGCGACTTATATTTAAGGTAAGAAAGTGGATCTACTTTTGGAGAAACAGAATTTTAATTTTGCTAGAAAGATCTGTGCCTCGAATTTTTCAGGTCTGACAATTAATCAGTTTCCAGTGGTGGTTGAGTATATCGATCCAGACGGGAAGAAGAAGCTCGATGCTCATCAACTCTTATTGAAGGATCAAAAATGGTTTGCTTCTCATGTGTGCACCAGTCAATATTTCACGCAAGTTGTAAAAGTTTGAGGATGCCGGATGTTGTTTTTTGAAAAGAGCTCTTATTTCCCTGTTATTCTTGGTCGATTTCTGCCTCCACCTATTCCAATCTGCCAGTCTTGGCTTGAAAGCTGTAGCCGTTTCAGAATTGTTTTCCTTTTTATTATCTTTTTTTATTATCGCCTTCAATATTTAGAACACCATTCCTCGATCATTAAAATCATTCAAACTTTCTCTTTACGATCTGTTTTGTCCCTCGGTACAATCAAGTTTGTCTCAGAGAATCTGTAAGCATTAATCCTTGTACTTTGCCTCCCAAGTCATGTTAAAAAAGCATGTCAATATTACTCATTCTAATTTTACTAACCAAATGGCTATTAACTTTAATGGGTTTAACTTCGGCTGAGCGCCTAGCCGAATACTTGGTATTCAATAAGTGTACTGTTTGTGACATCTCTTGTTGTAAAGATACTCACAGAAGTATCTAAGATATTTGAAGAAATCTTATTATCGAGAACCTTTAAAAAATAAAATAAACTAAAAATTTAAAAAACAAATTTATAAAACACACATAAACATTTTGAGGTCTACAATAACAATTGTTAATTTTATTTATTCTTTATTATTATTGTTATTATTTTATTATTATTATTTATCTTTTACGTTCAATACATATCGATAAAGTTGATTTAGTTAATTATGAGATTTTTAATTTTTTCTTTATGGTTATATTTTATCTAAATTGGATGTTAAATAGGGAGAGTTGCCTTAATTGGAACACTTTAGCAATAAATATTTATTAACCAAAGATGGCTTAACTATGAAACGTTTATGATATGAGTAATAAAAACAGACAACCCTACTATACTTTTGATCATAATTTGGCTTAATTGATTGCACTGCTATTGGAAATAAATTTGTTTCTGCAAAGCTACCATTTTGTTCCAATCAAGGCAAATGGTTCCGTAAATTGGAACGCTTTGATTCCCTAATCAAAACAGGTTTTTTTTGAAAATAAAAACCCAGTAAAATCAACAAAAATTGATTTAAAATGATTTTTATCTTTACAGTGAAAATTTACACAGTTCATTCAAAATTTATAATAGGATTAATATTACCCTGACAAACTGAAAGTCTACAAACAAAAAATTATATTAAAGCTTTAACTGTCATTAAAAATCACTAAATAAAGTGTTATTATTAAGATTTATGATTAAGTATTTTTAAATTGCGCTTGAACCATTTCTACAACCCTTTGATTTTATTACTAATTAAGCAAGGAAAAAGTTATAGTTCCAATCAAGGAAACTTTGGAGTAGTAGATTCATATTAAATAAGCCACGGAGGTTCCTTCCCAGCAAACATTTTGCAGCAGAATTTCTGTGGACCAATAGACATTTTCAACGTTCCATTGTAGTTTTGCTGATCGGTTATTTGTTGGTAGCCGCAAAAAGTGACTAACCAATATACCACATGTTGGATTATTGGCTGGCCACCTATAGCGGTGTCCACTAAGTAATCGATAATCAAAACTTCAAGCCCATTGCAAATCCACTACAAAAATGTTTGCTAAGTTATTATAGCTCTTCTCATCATAATAAATTTTTTTCGTGTTCCTTTTTTTTTCAATTTCTCCCAATTAAAACGCATAAGAGCGAAAATCTAATTCTAGTCTAATTTTTTCAGCGAGTCGGTATCTTTTTTTACGGAACATATGATATTTCTTTACTAAACATAATATTTTCAATTAAACAAGTCTTTCTTGCGCGAAAAATTATTGAAACTGTCGCCTTAAAATATATTTAAAAATCGGTCAATGCTTCATTTGCAGATACTGAACGTTTTAGTCAACTAACTCTTAATATTTTAAAATTTTTGAACTTTGACAATTGCTTACAGTTTGATAAGTAAAAGAAAGCAGAGAAAACCTTTTTTTGGCTTCGGCATAAAAAAGTCATATTATATTCATTTAAAACTTCCTAAATTTTTAATAACAAACTTGTTTTGAATGTTTTAAAAGTATGGTCTTATTGAGTTTTTGTTTATATCAGTCGATAAAAATGATCGTTTGTACAAAAAATTCATATATTTTCGATTTAAAAATGAGCAATTCTGCTTCACTACGCAATCCAACAATGTAATTCTCCATCAAGCAATGCAGTATTTTCTCAACTTGACATAAAATAGAAAAGTTGTATGAAACTCGCAACTCATTAAAATTATTTTTACATATTGATGTGTATATTTATATAAATATAAAACAGAGTAAATTATTACTTTGTACAAATAAAATCTCATTTAAAACCGTATAATATATTTTTCTCTATGGTACACCAGATAAATAAAATAAACTTTCATCCAAAAACTTGAAAATATTCAAAGCAAAGAATAATTGCATCACAGAATTATACGAACATCTTTCATTCAAATACGAACATCTTTCATTCAAAAAAGATTTTTTTGTGTTTATTTGGGGTTTTCAAAAGTGCAACTTTTTAGGAAAATGTATTTTTATGACATTATCATTACCGAGTGGTATCATAAGAACATCCATATTGAAGCAACAAATCGATGCACATTTTGCTGTCTGATTTGCGAGCATAAAATAAAGGATTATATCCAAGCTCATCTAAAACCCTCGGATTAGCACCATACTATAAAGAAAAAAAAAGTTATATTATAGCAAATATGACTTATTGCCATTAAAAAAAACCTTTGTGATCCATTAAAGGTTTTTCCTTTTTATTTTTTAAAATTATAAAGCAAAACAAAAGAAAATTGGTTTTAAATTATATAAAAATAATTAAACAAATCAACTAGCATTAGTAAAAAAAAACGGCATACCCATAAAAGAAGCTGCGTAAGTGCAATATCGCAGTTAGCGCAAGACAGATGCAGTGGTGCTACTTTGTGAGAGTAGCCTTCTACTTTGCAAAGTTTGTTTACTTGATTCTTAGTGCTATGTACCAGCATAAAGTAGGAATCGAGAAACATTTTTTTATGTACAAAACCTATCAATACCTAAAGAAACATTATTTTTATGTACAAAACCTATCAATACCTTAGGAGATCAGCATCAACAAATATATATCTATAGATATTTTAAAAAAAAGTACACAATTTAAAAAAAGTATTCAACCTCAGTCAGCTTATTTTCATCAATTGACAATTGTTTAATCATTTCTTTTCTTTCGTATTTTCCGGTAATCCATTTTTCTCTTTCATCTCTAAACAAAAATGATTTTTATTTTTAAATGTTTAACAGTTTATTTTTAAAAGTAGTAAATATAGAAAATATTTTCTTCAAATCCAAATACCTTAGAAAGAAAGGGGCTATAATGGAAGAAGTCACTTTTTATTTTTCTTTAAATGCCATTTCTTTTTAAAAACTGTTCAAAAAAACTTTTTTTGA
>NC_088930.1:35022500-35090000 GCF_038396675.1 Hydra vulgaris
CACTTATTCATAAATAATTTTAAAATATTTTTACATTCATAGAATAACTGTAAGCAACCTACACTCTGTGATCTTTCACTCTGAAAAGTTTGATCTTGAAAAGCATTAAGAATTTCATTTTCGATATGATGCACCCAACTGTCTCTCTCCTGCAACAGATGTTGAATGTATTAAAGCAACTTTGTATTGAAAAAATCTATTAAAACTGTATAACTGCTTCATTACATAAAAAGACTAAACAGTTTATTTTACTAAAAACTTAAGATTTAAAAACAATAAAAATGGTTTTATTGAACATAAAAATTTTGAAAATGATGACTTCGAGGCTATGAATAAAAGTTAAATATATACCCATCAACTCAAGTTAGCTCCATAACTACATTTATCTTGTTACTTAAAATTGCTACTAGTGTATTTTACCTTGAATTTCTTTTTAGATTTGTAAAAATTCAATGACTATTTACTAAATCTATTATAGAAAAATTAAGATTTTTTTTTTATGTTTATAATTTAGAAAAAATAGGATTTTTTCTTTATGTTTTCTTTATATTTTACTTTCTATGATATAAAATTTAGAACAACTAAATTTAGAAAAACTTAATTATTAACTTATCAACTACAAAATCAACTAAAATAATTTTATCTAAGAAACCTCAACAAAAAAAAACAAAAAAAACAAAAAAAACAAAAAAAAAAAAACCATTGATCAAAAGAAATCAAGAAAAAATTTATAATCACTGATCAATCAACAAGTAAGTATAACTTATTTATTGATTGAGCAATGATTTTAAAAAACATTGGTTTTTCAGAATAAGTAAGGGAGAGTAGGACAATGAAACACTTTAGTTTTTGCTTCATATTAATTTTTTCAATACGTTTTTTTTAGGCAAGTGATTTAATTTGTAAAATAAATTTATACCTATAAAATTAAATTTTTTAATTACTAAATTATAACAGGTTAAATTTGTGAGACTATTTAAAGTTAAATTAGAAATTCAATGTGCTATGGGCATCATTAAAAAAGTGAATAAAAAAAGTATAAAACTTGGAGAAATATAAAAAGTATAAAACTTGGAGAAAAAGCAGATTTTTTGCTTTTTCTTCAAGTTTTATACTTGAAAGACAAACTAATTAATAATTATAAGCCAAATAATGTATCCATTGGCCCAAATCACATTTTAGAAATCCAGATAATATATCAAATTAAATGTCATTCTTAAGCATCAATAAATGTCTTTGTATTAAAATTGGATCTCCTAGTATTATATTTACATAAATCTCTTGAAAACTGACTGTAAGTATTCAAAGAAATTATTAGAATTGTTTATAACACAATGGAGTACTATTCTACAGTTTTAGGGCTCCCCAAAAATGCTGTATCAAGTTACCCAATGCTAATTACCCATAAAAATACCCTATGGATTGTAGTTTACAAAACAATGTTACATACTGATAGACACATTGAATAACCTTAAAACTTAGCAACTTTAAAAATTAACAAAATACTGTCATCAAAAAAACAAAAAATTTGACCCCTAATGATAACAAAGGATATAATTTTTTAGTCAAAACAAAGCTCTAGTAGTAACTGTTTCACCATATGAAAGTAGTTGTTACAACTCTTAAGATGCCTTTACAATTACAATGTTTAATGGAACCTCATGTATCAAGATGCCCCAATCTCCCCTACCTAAATATTGAGAATATTTTGTAAAAAACTTGTTTTATTAATAAACCCTGGCTTAATTCACAACTCCACATTGATTTAATTTAAACTATATCATTTTCTAAAATCAATGGTGCAAAGCTACCATCAACTTGATTATGACTGAATACCTCTAATTCAGAATCAGTACTAGAAAGCACTGATAAAAACTTCTAGATAATCTTAGACAAACAAGAATAGAGCAATTTGAAGACTTGTGTCTCAATGTACCAACTCAGTAAAAAACTGATGAGGCGCTGATTAAGATAAATTTCACGCAGATGACTTAAACAAGAATGGGGTATTGTAAAAACAGGAGTAGCCTTGTGCTACAACTTTCTGAGATTAAACCATTTTGTCACTGCTTTTGTGATGAGAAATTTGAGAAGCTTTTTTTCATGCAGTAATGGTAGAGTGGTAGAGCATGTGGTAAAGTGCTTGAGGACAAGGAAATTCTTACTTAATAAGCAAGAAGTTCTGAGTTTATCTCCACCACATCTCTGGTAGTACACTACACACAACTCATTTTAAAATAATTATTATAAATGACTAAATATAGTGGCCCCCTCAGCCATGGGTAAATAAAACCGAAAAAATAAAAAAAAGTGAATACAATTGAAAAAATAAAAAAAGCAGCAGAGAACTGAAATGTTACAATATACAATTCCTGGCAGGGTTGACAAATGCTCAAAAATTAATTTAAACTCAGTTAAAAAGTTTGAAGCTTAATAGGTTTTTTTGAAATAATTTTTTTCAATGTACAGTCTTGGCCAACTGTTAATGATACAGAACTTTATACCACAATGTAGTTTTTACAACAAATCTTTGACATTAGTAGTAAAAAATACTACTAATGTCAAAAAAAATATCACAGCTCAAGTCTATGAAAAGATAAAAAAATGCATTCAACAACAATGCTAAAACAGTTTCCACATGTCTTGATGGTTCTTAATTCTTTCATCATAAAAAACTTAGAGCGAACCATATTCTGCCTGTTTGATTTAAGTTTGATGTAAGATATTCTGTTCAAACAGAGACTTAAAAATGTTACATATAACTATAAATGTTACAATCTGTTTAAGAGACACTGCGAAAAACTGAAAAATTTGAAAACCACTCATGCTTCTCATTGAAACTTTTTTCTAAACTTTTTAAACAGCAGAAAATTCAAATAAACAGTTATAATGAGTTTGGGCTTAAAAATGTTCCAACACACAAGAATCGAACTTATTACAAGTCTAAAAGAATTCTGTACTTAAAATCAGAGGCATTGATTTTTATTTACTGGATTGGAACCGTATAAAGAAAAAGGTGAACATCTTTGCAATTATTGAGGAAGCACCATATTGCTCTCTTTGATTGAGAACACTGTTTTTTCTTTGCAAAATATCATCGCACAGTCAAAAACTACAAGATTTAAAAGTCTACCTTCAAATTTTGCAAAGGAAGTTTTAAATAAGTCTGAAAAATTCAGTCTAAAAAATTCCAATGTCTTCATAGTTAAATTAAAAAGCAACTGTGGCGCTAAATTTTTGATTTTGCTCATTTCCTTATTTAAACACATGAATTTTGCTCTAAATATAATCGATTTAAAGTTTTTTTTACTCGATAATTACTTAACCTTACTATTTAAAACAATTAGAAAGGATTGTAGTAGACATTTTTAACTAGGTAAAACAAGTAATATCATCTCAAACAATAAGAAAGGATCATAGTAGATATTAAAAAATAGTTATGACATATTAACATTTAAATTAATAACTAATAATTGAGCTTCTATTTGTTTTTTTTATTCCAAAATTACAATCAAAAATACAACTAAAATGGCGACAATTTTTAGTTATTTCAGTAATTGTAAGATTAATAAAATAATAAAACTTTTGAAACAAAATTAAAACATGTAATACATCATTTCATTAATTTATCATTGTAATTCAAACATTGTACCAGAAAATTTATAAGCAAATTTATATAGTTCTTATACAAAAAAAAATAATTTTGTAGGATTTATACTAGAAGTTTCATAAAAAACTCCAACAACAAGCAAAATAATAACCATAACTAATACCTCTGTTGAATTACATTCAAATTCCCATATTTTTCCATCAAAGTTAATAAGTGAAAAGCCACATCCATCTCCTTCTAGATTTATAGAAAAACTAAAAATTGCATAACCTAATTAGAAAAGACTAATGGATAAAGTATAACTTTGACGATTAATAAAGAAATTTATAAATAATTCTGTAAAGTTAAGCTTACCAGGCTCAACTCCAAACTTTCCATCAACTAAATGTTCTTTAAATACACTTGTCTGGTTTTTTTTTCTAGTAGTAGATATTTTGCGCGGTGAAACTGTTGAACTATTTTCTGATTCATTTAATTCACTTTTATAGTCAATTTCGCAAGACTTATGTCGGTTTGCAGGCTTACGATTTTTACGTTTTGTTGGAAATACATCAAAATTTTGAGAACTTCTCATACTTGAGGATGTATAGTCTCTTCCGTCACTTTTTGATCTCTCAATAAGAACCGATGTATGAATTGTGGGAGATCCATCAATTTCATGATCATCAGGATCTTCAAAGTCTTTACTATCAATAAGATCAAACTCAATAGGCATTGACGATTTTGCACAATTATTTGCAGTAAGTTGAGAAGTTGGTGGATGTTTTTCTAATACTTTTTGGTTTCCTATAAAAATATTAAAAATATACTAAAATGCTAAAGATATTAGGCATTTTTTAGGCATATATAATTCTAACCAGTTTTTTCTCGAACATTTTTTTTCCCATGAGTTTTAACAGAAGAATGAATAAGGCTGATTGACTTGGCTCCATTATCATCTATATAATCCTAAAAGTGAAAACAATCTTTGAAAATTTATAAAAACATTGCAAAATATTTAAAGAGTTTTAATCAACAAACTGTCAAACAAAATTTTTATCATTTGAAGGTAATTTAAATATCTACTTAAAAAGTAACATCATTTCACACATTTTGTGTTTCTAATACTGCATTTATTCAAATGCACATACACATGTGCACAAAAATGCATATATATATATATATATATATATATATATATATATATATATATATATATATATATATATATATATATATACACACACACACATACATATATATATATATAGACTTGCAAGTCATTGGTAAATAGAACAGGTGGCTGGCTCACAAGTTCAAGTAGCTAAATAGCCAGCTAGCCACTAAAACAAAACACAAAACTAGCTGCGGCTGGCTTATAAAGAATGAGGCTGGCTAGCCGGCTAAAAGTGGAAAATATCCTCTCTTGTTTTTAGTTATTACTAAATTTATAACACACCCCTAAATTATTTCACAGCAAATTAATGTTTTCATGTATAAAAATAATCATATTCATATTAGTTGGGTCCAGTAAACTTTTGCGAGATTTAACAATCAATCCAGCAGTTGAAAACATGGATTCTACTGCTACACTATCTTATGGAATACATAAATATTCATTCACCAAACGTGCCAGATAGGAAAATTTTTTATGGTTATTGTTCCAAAACACCACAGGATCTTTTTCTTCTTCTTCTGTTGGCAGACAATTAACATAATTATTTACTTCCCTTGCTAGTGTTTAATGTTTACTTTGATCATGATTTGGTAGCGTAGTTTTTATTTCTAGAAGCAGTAATTTCTTTGCAGTTGGATGATTTTCTAAAACATAATGATTTTAATTGAACATCATAATGGTTTTAATTAAACAACATAAACATTTAATTGAACAACATTTTTGGTCAATTGAATGTTTGTTTAATATTTGATTAATTAAAATTAGTTTTATTATTTAACATTTTTATTTTATTTATATCATAACTTTTATTTATTTAGCTTACCATCTTATTTATATTATCTAGCTTACCATCCTTTAGTAGTTTATTGTCATTTTTATCAACTGCATTGTTAATTGCTGAATTTGAATTTGAACTTCTGTCAAGTTTTGAAATGGTTTAAGGAACTTTACAAGTTCGCTTAATAATTTTAGATCAAATACATCTAGACACAATTCTCTTTTTCCAATTTTTTTTAAAAGTTTTTTTACACCATTATATAACTGTTCAATAGACTTTGTCATAAAAAGTGCACTGTTCCATCGACTACATACTTGGAGTTTTAAACTTTTATGTTGTTTAGATTTGTATTTTGAGTTCTCTTCAAATAGATTATCATTTTTTTCATATTCATCCTCACTATCTACAATAACCGGATTGTCATTTGGGTTTAATTGATTCTCATTCGATATTAGTTTAATTGGGAATTGTTCATCAAGATTAACAAGTTCTTTTACTTCAGCAATTTTTGTAATTTATTATAAACATCCACATCATCATTTGTACACAAAAACTCGTTAATTAGAACAGTAGATTTGAAGCTCAAACATGTAACAATATTTCGACATTTCTTGAGCAATTTTAAGACTTCGGAACATTTGTTAAGACCATCAGAAACCAGAAGTAAATTCAGCACATGAGCTAAGCAATGTTGTGGTTTTTCACAACCCAGTAGACTAGAAGTCTTCATCATATTTGCAGCACCATCGTGAACATTATGCAAATGTAACTCTCCATACTGCTTGCTAAACATATCTTTAATATCATTCTTCATAAAATCTGCAATATTTTCTGCTGTGTGGTTTTCCAGTGGTGTACAAGCTAAAGTAAAAATTTTTCTATCCCACTCACTGGTTATTACTGAACACTTTACACCTATATATGACAGTTTTTTGTATCTATCTGTCCAGCCATCAAAGAGTAAAGAAGCAGCAATGGAATATTTTAAAACATCTTTGACACTGCTTTTGACAGCTTTGAACATATCAATTAAAGCCCACATGCCAAAGATGAGAGTGATGGAGTGACTATACCTAAAAATTTTTCAAAAAAATTTATAAAACCAGTTCTTTCAGCTACTAATTCCCCATAATAATTCCAAACAAGTGAAGCACATTTTTTTTTAAAGGTGCTGCACAATCTTATCTTCAAATATTTTATTGATGAGTTTTCATTTGGTTCGCAGCAAGATACTGATGTATTATTTATTGATCTTTTCATATTAAATCTCTAATTACCAAAAAGTAAATGTACCTGGAAGAAAAGGAAATTTCTTTTATATGCAGTTTGCTCCTAATGCGACAGTAAATAAGAAATATTTGTTATCAAATTATAAAACGAGTCAAACCATGGAAGTAAAAATTATTATATTGCCATGGTTAAACGAAAAATAAGCGCAAAAATGAAGTAAGCACAACAAAATTCATAAAAATTAAGGAAAAAAAAAAAGGATTGAGCATAACATTATAGTTTTAAAAATACAAAAACTGACCATTTCAGCTGTATTTTAGCAGCGGCTGCATTTTGAATAAAATAGCGGCTATTAGTGGCTATTAATAAAAAACTGGCGGTAGTTGGATATTAACTAAATTGGCGGCAGCGGATGAATAGAGGCGGCGGCTACCAAGTATATATATATATATATATATATATATATATATATATATATATATATATATAAAACTTAGATTGCTAGTTTAGATAAGCACTCTGATGTCACACTGAAATAGCCTGCTGCCGAGGCCTTTAGTACATACATCGACTGATAAATAGCCTGACTTGCAGCGGAGTGCTGCTACATCAATTGAGGGTTTGGGATGGGGCGGCAATCTTTTCTTTCATTATTCTTCATTTTCTTCTTCTTTTTCTGAAAGCGCCGTATGCTATAAAGATAAGCAAAACTAGTGAGCAAATGCTTATCTAAATACGCTATAGAAGATACATATATTAAAATAATACAAAAACTCTTGTACATAAAATGGTGCTCAATATTACAATAATAGAGCAATAGATATTTAAACTTTTTTAAATGAAAGACGACATTTTTAATAGTACTAAAAATTTTTTGTGCCATACATGGCAATCATCACCTATTAAATACATTTAAAAAAAAACCTTTTAGAAAAAACCATTTAAAAAAACTTGTTCACGAAAGAATTAAAAACTACAGTAGAACGAAATCTGACTTAATAAAAAATGCAATCATTTAGTTTCTGGTATCAAATAAAGACATCAGAAATTAGTTGGAATGTCGACACTTAGATAATATTTTTTCTTTTTTATTAGGCATATCAAATTTTATATTATTATGATATAAAATTTAAAACTTTTTATGAAGGCAATATATATATATATATATATATATATATATATATATATATATATATATATATATATATTTATATATATATTTATATATATATATATATATATATATATATATATATATATATATATATATATATATATATATATATATATATATATATATATTGCCTTCATAAAAAATAGATACATTAAAATACTGAGTTCATTTTCTTTTAAAACATCATAAAAACCCATTCATATTTGCTTAAGACTTAATTATTTAGGTTGCAAAAAAATAATTTTTTCTAAACCCAACTGTTATTCCTTACTTATTTTATTAATTTATACGTTAATTTAACAATTTCCTATAAAAGCTTGGATAAATTCACTAATGATGACCAGTCTAGTATTATTTAAAGCCTTTTAAAATATTTTGATAAGACCTAAAAGTTAACATAGAAATGGTTTGAAAAGCAGTAAGCAAAGTAACAAAGTGCAAATAATAGGTATGAAGCTTAATGATCAGCTTGAAGTGATGATCAGATTGAAGTGAATGATCAGCTTGAAATGATCAGTATGAAGCTTAATGATCAGTAATAGAGAAATAGCAAGAAACTTAAAATTTCAGAAAATTGCATCAGATATACTCTAAAGACAATGTCTTGCAGGATCAGGAAAACTAAAAAAAAACTACTAAGCACAAAAATAGTCATATATTTTGTCAAGTAAGAGCCAACCCGAAGTTATGGTGAACTTACCAACACATTCAACGAAAACCACGAAAAACATATTTCTCTAAATACAGTTGAAAACATTTTATTGAGGAAAAATAGATTTTTATGCTGCAGTTAGAAAGTAAGAAAAGTTTTTAGAAAGTAAGAAAGTTTTTAGCAATGTAACTTTGAAATAAAAAATAGAAAAACCAAAGTTCTTGTTAAAGTATTTAAATTGGAAAAGTATAGTAACTGCTTTGTTGTACCAAGGTTACAAGGTGGCGACGGGAGTGTTGGTATTTGGGGCTGCTTTAATTTTAACAGTGTAGGTGTATATAACATATAATCAAGCCGAATAAACCAACATACATAAATAGAGATGCTAGAGAACTGCATGGTTCCATCAGTGGATCAGTTCATATACAGTATATATATATATATATATATATATATATATATATATATATATATATATATATATATATATATATATATATATATATATATACAGATACAGTTCCATCAGTGCTGATTTGATCGAAACAAATGGTGGCAGTTTTAACAAAATTTGGCACCTACCCACACAGCTTGTAGAAAACAAAGTAGATTTATTGCCCTGGCCAGCTTGATCACAAAATTTGAATCCAATTGAATCTATGTGGGCTTAGATGGGCAAAGAATTAGCTAAGGCACAAATAAGATCCATATAAAGCCTAAAGCAAGAATTAGATACAATTTGGAGAAAAGTTCCAAACGAAGCTTGCAACAATTTTGTTAAATCAATGCAAAAAATATATGTTGCTTTCAAAAAAGCTGGTGGGAGATATTTTAAATACTAATTAGATGTTATTTTTAATGCATTAATTTTTTAAATATTACAGTTTTTTTATCGATAGTTTTTGTAATTATGTTTGATAACAATTTTATCTACAGTTTTATGGTTTAGTATGTCATCCAAGAAGTTTTAAAAAAATTTGTTCAACATCTTCTTTAGTTTCAATTTTACTTTAGTTTGAATATGCTTTAAGCAAAAAAAAATGTGCCTTTTATTTTTGAAAGCATGTATATATATATATATATATATATATATATATATATATATATATATATATATATATATATATATATATTTATATATATATACACACACATACATATACATATATGATATGCATTGATCGGAGTATGCATCCACCTTCCCCCTCAAGAATTATAAGAAAATTTGAATATTATTAAATTGTGTTCAAAGTTGAACACAATTTAATAAGCAACCTTGTACTCTACTCTTAAAACTCAATAAGGCCTCGATTAAACTCATTTAATCAAGGCCTCAATCAATCTGCACTCTTTATCTAATAATCTTATAAGAATTACTTAATGTTTCATTCATTTGTAAGAATTACTTAATGCTTCATTCATTTATAAGAATTACTTAATGTTTCATTCATTTATAAAAATTACCTAATGCTTCATTCATTTATAAAAATTACTTAATGTTTCATTCATTTTTTGTTCACTTTGATGTAACCAAAATGATAACATTAAATTGCATAGAATTTTTTTACTCTAGTATTCTTTTTTTTTCTTTTGATATCTTTTTTTCTTTTATTCAGATAAAAAATTTTGAACACAAACTTTAAAATTTTCTTTGAATAAAAAATGTATAGTTATAAAAATGTCTTATATTTAAAGCACATAAAAAAAAATTTAGAAAGCTGCCTCGCCCAACCTCCCAAATATACACATGATTTCAAATGGGTAAGATCGACCATTTTCATAATTTTTATCAAAAAAACAAAACATAATTTAAATTTAGATAAATCAAGCTACAAAAATAACTCTCATGGTATTTTTGAAATACTTTTAAATGACCCTGCCCTACTATAAAATTTAATTTTTTTGTACTTTCGGACTGTTAGGATTAAATTTTTATCTGTGCCAGTGGGGGAGTTTTTTTTGAATTAAAAAAAAGTATTATTATATTATGTTAACAGTATACAGTTTGTGGTAAAAAACAGTTCTTCGATTGTCTGTGGTATTTAAACTGACAAAATTAAGGTTAGATTATAACAAAACGCATTAATTTAATTGCGGAAATTAATTAAGATTAAAAAAACATTCTGAATGTTTTTATTTTTATTTTTTTACTGCAAAACATGCGCAGAGTGAATTAAGATTAAAAAAACATTCTGAATGTTTTTATTTTTATTTTTTTACTGCAAAAAATGTGCAGAGTGTTGCTACATCAACTATCTTATAGCCTGCTGCTACAAGGAAGTGCTGCTACATGGACTATCTTATAGCTTGACTCGCAACGGAGTGACACTACATCGACCGAGGGTTTGGTTAGGGCAGGCAGTCTATTAAATAATAAAATAAAAAATTCAAAAAAACATTTTAAATTTTTTCTGGTCTTTAAAATAATTAAAAAAAAAAACAACCCAAAACTGACATTGTATGGTAAAAACTTAAAAACGACCATTCAAGAGTAACGTATATATATATACAGTACTATGAATAAGTTTTAGACCACTTACATTTTTTCAAAAAATCCCGGAGAATTCTTCTCTAATATTTAAGTTTGTAGTTCTAAATTATAAACTTATTAAAACACATGTATTTCACACAAAATATGGAACAATTACAAACTTTTTAATGTCAAACTTCATAAAAAACTTCTCATATTTACTAGATCGTCTTTTTGCCTCAATCCCAGCCAATATTCGCTGGGGAATAGATTCATACAAGTTAGTTATAAAATCCTGAGGTATGTTGTGCCATTCTCTTTGAAGTACTTCAAAACATTCTTCAGCATTTAGGGGAGCACGTTCGACCTTCTTTCTGTCCAGGTAATCCCAAATACGCTCAATTGTATTCAAAACTGGACCCTGGGGAGGCCAGGTCATCAATTCCAGTACTGCTTCCTCTGCCATTTCATTTAAATAATTTTTTGCCACTCAGAAACAATGTTTTGGGTCATTGTCCTGCTGCAGAATAAAATTATGACCTATTAGTCTCATTCCGGATGATACAGCATGGTGCCTTAGGATATCCACATAACATTCCCTGGTGAGTCACCTCCCCCCCCCTATTTTGATCAAACCACCTACTCCAGATGAAGATAAACAACCCCAAACTTGCAAATAGCTTCCTCTGTGTTTAATAGTAGGGTTTAAACACTCGTGCTGATAGGCTTCTTCAAATCTTCTTCAAACATATTGGCGTCCTTTCATTCCAAAAATTTCGAATTTGGACTCATCAGTGTACAGAACCCGATTAAACATTTCCTGGGCCCAATCTTTGTGTTGTTTTGCATATTGTTGCAAGTTGTTTTTCTTTATTACCACACTGTAATAATGGTTTTCGAATTGCAATACACCCTCTTAATCCTGATTTAAGTAGGTGCTGTCAAATAAAAGAAGAGATGACATTTTTCTCAGTTGCTGTGTTAATGTCTTTTGCCAGCTCGGTTGATGCTTTTTTTGTATTTCTTAAAGATAGGGTTTTTAAATATTTATTGTCATCTTTTGTTAGCTTAGGAGGTCTACCACTTTTCTTTCTATCTTCAAGGGAGCCAGTTTCTCTCATTTACATCTGTAACAGCATTTTTCGAATATCCTGTTTTGGATGTAGTTGTTATGACACATCGTTTTAATAAGTAAACAAACAAATCCATCATGTTTCCTCATCAATTTTGTTTATTTATTCAAAATAATATATTTTTTCAACATTTCTTATGTATTATTAAACTTAAGTATGCTTTAAAAAAATTACATAGGAAAAAAATTGTAAATACGCCTAATTATACAAGTGGTCTAAAACTTATTCACAGTACTGTATATATATATATATATATATATATATATATATATATATATATATATATATATATATATATATATATATATATATATATATATATATATATATATATATATATATAATATGTGTATATATATATATATATATATATATATATATACATATATACACATATTTTATTTTTTTCAAAATTACTGTAAAGTCCATATAAAAACATGTCCTATCATGTTTATATTAAAGAATACAAAAAGAATTCTATGTACGCCTTGTAGTGTAAGTGTAAACCAATGAGAGCTACATCATCATCATCAGGCTCCTCTATGTTGACCCAGGTAAGCTGGACAAAGCAGCTGGTCAAGAAAGTTTCTTTTACCTTCTATACAAATTCTTTAAAGAAATATACAGAAGGTGAATCAACTGCTTCCTGTGTAGAGCCTTCCAGTGTTTTGTTACACTATTTGTAAAAAAATTAATTTCTCTTTTAATGCAACCTTTTACTAGTTGAGGTAAAAGTCGCTGATTGTGTCCATGGAAAATGTAATTTGTAGTTGAATTTAGTAGAGCTTGAGGGAAATAAAAGTTGACTTCATTAATCTGGTGAGTAAATTTGAGCTTTTAAATTAGGTCACCTCTTTTTCTGCGATCCTCAAGTGATGTTAGTTAGCCTTTGAAATCTTTTTTCATGTGGAAGATGTTTTATCTCAGATATTGTTTCCATTACACCTCTTTAAACTTCCTTTATCATCGCAATGTTTTTAGGTAAGCAGACCAAACCTGTACTGCAAAATCTAGATGTGGACAAATGTATGCAAGGTACAGTGTTTTCAATAAAACTAGTTTTTGGCTATGAAAGGTTTTTTGAGACGATTAAGCATTTGGTTTGCAATTAAAATTTTAATACCTTTTTTTTTTTTTAAAACGACTAATATTGTTTTTTTTGCAAAAAAACGCTGATTTTCTGCCAAACTTCTCTGGGATGGAGGGGTACTGCTGCCTAAATTTTTTTCCTAGAATAGGCGCTGTATATATATATATATATATATATATATATATATATATATATATATATATATATATATATATATATATATATATATAAATATATATATATATATATATATATATATATATATATATATACACATAAATAAATCATCATCCAATAGAGCTAAATGAATCATTGTCTAATCTTAAAGGACATTTACTTTTTAAACTACTGTAATATAATAAATTACGACAAAACAAATTCGTTTGGAATTCTGTATTTTAAAATAATGATTCATGGAAATATGATGAATAAATAAAAAAACTTTTTGATTTTTATATAAAATGATGTTTATTATACTGCATGCCAGCCTTTTTCTTTCTTAGAAACAGCCATCTGTGGAGGCTTCAGTACATACATCAACTGAGGGTTGGGACAGGTATAAAGAAGGACATTTATGGACATAAATTTTTCTTTTAATTATTTTTTATATTTTTTTAAAAAATAACTGCTTACATTAAAGTAGGTATTTCAAAACTTAAAATGCACATAATATATTAAGATAGTAAAAAAATTTTATTAGGATTTGAAAATATAAAAAGTATAGCAAAATATATTGTTCTGCTATCTCTTGAATATAAAATGAATAAAATAGAAATGTTTTAAATACTGAGAATATTCTTTTAAATAAATAATAAAAACCTTCATAGATGGATAATAAGAAAATATTTGTTCAGTAGTGATAACCACATACTTCTTCTTCCACTCTTTGATGCTACCTTTCAACCCCCCCTGGCTTTTTTTATAAATGTAACCCTAGATTAATAAAAAACATTAACAAAGTAAGTTAACTGTCATATAACTTTCTGGATATTATTTTATGCTAGCTTTAACTTTTTTTAAATGAGCAAGTAACAAAAACAAAATTTAAAACAGTTCTTTAGATGAAAATAAAGACCTGCTTAATTGGAATGTGCCTTCCACTCCCAACATCGTCCAAAACAATATCATCTTTTTTTTCTGCTTTCTATAATTACAAAACAAATGTTAAAACTCAATTAGTATTAAGGTAACCTATTCTTAAATGGATAAAAGAGAAGAAAGAGACTCACAAGAGAAAACATATTTCTGATGTTTTTCTTTTTTATAGATCCCAACCTGACTCGCTCAGGAGATGCATTAAATGAGGAAATAAATGTGCTTGCCACAGCCAATGACGGACTGTCAACGGCTGCCATTTTAAGAACAGCTAAATTTTAAAAACACATACAAAAATGCTAGAAAAAACTAGCAAAGAATTTCTGTCCACAAACAAAATAGTTTCAAATAATTGAATATAATCAAGATTTTTTTCTTTTGCAACAAATAACTATACTCACAAAATCTTACCAGCCTCAAAAGCAGATGAAATACTGTCACCGGTTAACATAGATATACTAAAAAAATCACATTTTGGGTGATCAGATAAAAACTTCTTAATCCGAACTTCTGGCACAAACCAACTTTCAAAATCTTCTTCGTCTAAAAAATAATAAAATAAAAATAAAATGTAATGTAAAAAATTATTAAAAGTTAAATTAGGAGTAAATTTATAAAAAAATAATGAAGAATAAATAGAACTGAAAACCATAGTAATAAAGAAATATAAATTCTAATATTTTTAGATAATAAATAAACATGCTAAATGCTATGATTTGAAATTTTTGTTGTGAAAACAAACATAAAAAAGCTTTTAATATTCAAGATACTATAAAAAGCTAATATATGTATGTATGTATGTATGTATGTATGTATGTATGTATGTATGTATGTATGTATGTATGTATGTATGTATGTATGTATGTATGTATGTATGTGTGTGTGTGTGCTTGCATGCATGAATGTATGTATGTATGTATGTATGTATGTATGTATGTATGTATGTATGTATGTATGTATGTATGTATGTATGTATGTATGTATGTATGTATGTATGTATGTTAGGAGTATAATATTTTTACAAACTCAATGAGCATGTCATATTCTGATGAGCTTTTGTAAATAATTAAGAGAATTTAGTTTCATTATAATTTTTCTAGAAAAAAATTTACACACTAACCCACTAGAAAGCTGAGCCAAAAGCTGTTAATCACATAACAAATACGCCTAGAAATTCTTTACTGGTAATTTGAAGTAAAATGTTTTTCGCTTTGTCTTAAAATAATAATTTATTTTCAAATAAGTAAGAAAGATGTATATCACAAAATTAAAGCTATAGTGATAAAATTAACAAAACATAAAAATGATTAAAAAACTATATTGATTAAACTACATTAACTAAAATGGTTTGCATTTGTTTTTTTGAAGAAATCGTGATTTGTTAATAACTATTTCAAATACAAAGTTTCATCAGATTTGCAAAATCTTCTAAAACTTTTACTGCTCATTCGGAAAAAATGTTGGATCTTTGCCTATTTATAAATGAACGAATATCACACCAAAACTTTGTGAATGTATTGATAGCCTTAGGATGATCTTTAAAGGGTTCCTCCAATTCTTCACCATTTTTAGGGTTAAACATTTGGTTTGAAAACCAGATATCTACCCATTTTCTTGCAATAAGCCTAACTAGCATCTCAAGTCATTGTCTGTCTGAAGGAATTAGTATGTAAGCAAGTAGTAAATAAATTGCCCGGGAGTTTCATCTGGATTGGCTAATATTTGGGAAAAATTTAAAATTAACCTTAGGAAATTTCTTTTCATTTCAAAAGCATAATCAGATGCTTCAAAAACTCCATGTCATCTTTCTCATTTAAGTTCATTCTCCTTCAATTATATACCATTATTGTCAAAATTTAATGTTAAACTGTCATATTTACTATGTAATACTTCAACAAAATAATATGCAGCTCAGGTGAATTGGTTTTACCTCCAAAAAAGCCATCCAGAAATAACTTTAATATTCGATCTAAAATATTGTGTTGACAACCAACATAGAAAGATTTCTGAAAGCCAGCACTTTGAAAATGTGTCATTAATCTCCTTATCACACCATTTGTTTTCCCACTGTTAACAATTGTAGTGTTTGTCACAATCATTTTTATAGATCCCATAAATTATATTCATTCAAAAGTTCTTGAAGTCTTTCAAAAATTGTCTCTGACTTTCCATTCTTCAATACCATTGGTTTTAGCCTAACCTCGCTTTTATTGTTCCTTATCACATCTATTTGATGTTCCACCCCAGCTATCTTTTTTCTATCAAAATGCAAACACCAATTCTCAACCTTTAGTTCTTTTCTCAATTTATCTCATAACTTGTTACCTTCTCTGATGACTGCCACATAGATTGCCGGTTGAGTTGGTGCAGGAAGATCCACACCAGTCATCTGAAGTTGCTGAAACACTGTGGCAGTCTTTTGGGTACTTAGCTTTGCTTTACAAACCAAATTAACAGCCTCAACTGTTAAATTGGCTTAATTTTTTGTTTAATAATATTTATTGAAGGTTCATAATCACTGCCACTGTCACTTACTGACTCATTACTACGCTCGTGTTCCTCTCTGTATTCATTCAGAATTGAAGTTGATGGCATTGATGGAATGTTTCCAATTTTAATTCTCTTTGAAGGATGTATTTTTTTAGGATCATCAAGCTTCATACATTTTGTTCCTAATGATTCTTGAAATTTACTCTAATGTAATCTTTTACTTTTCTCCAAGTGAATCGATTTCTTTTTCCATGTCTCTTGATATTTTGGTTGCAGTAGAAATTTTGTTTGACATATTGAATGAATGTGTATAACTGAACTCGTAATGCCTTAAGCAATTTATTATTTGATTATATTAAATTATGCAACACTAACTTTCACTAATAAACAAAACAAAAAAGTTTTCCTTCGCAGAGCATTCAGTTAAATCAAAAATCAAAATAGCACATTAAGTTTAATGAAAATCGCCACGTAAAAGAGCTTAAGATCTCTTACTCCTATTTTTAAATTAAATTTAGCATTGTGTAGTTAATGGACAATCCTTTAGGAACTATAATTCATTTGGTGCGTGAGCATGTACGCATATATATATATATGAAGGCCACAGGGGAAAAAGGGCACATGTCACATTTTCCGATTATTTGAGTTATGTCCCCTACTATATAAACATAAGCCTGAAGGTTAGCAAAATAGTAAAATCTAACCCAAAAAAGGCCTATGTAATGCTACAGAAACACCTAAAGAAAAGACATACAGGTGGAACTTTCAGAATTTTAAAGACAAAATTTCATTTATCTTTAAAGTGGAAATGTGTGAAATGTGCCTTTTTTCCCCTGTGTTCTTCATATATATAAATGTATATATTTATATATAACATATTTATTGCAGATTTGAGTGCCACCTAAATTCCACTATAAACTACTTGAAATAATTTGTATTATATTATATGTATGTATGTATGTAAGTATGTATGTATGTATGTATGTATGTATGTATGTATGTATGTATGTATGTATGTATGTATGTATGTATGTATGTATGTATGTATGTATGTATGTATGTATGTATGTACATAATATATATATATATATATATATATATATATATATATATATATATATATATATATATATATATTATGTATATATATTATATATATTATGTATATATATATATATATATATTATATATATATATATATATATATATATATATATATTATGTATATATATTATATATATTATGTATATATATATATTATATATATATATATATATATATATATATATATATATATATATATATATATATATATATATATATTATATATATATATTATATATATATATATTATTAAATGTTATCTAAAAGTGTTTTCCATATTTTGTTGACAAAAAGTAAAAATTAAAATGCATTAAAATTTAAAGTTCCAAAAATTCCTTTTTTTTTTTTTAAATAAAATAATACCACAATATCAATAAAAATTCATATAATATCAATAAATATTTTGTAGAACAATAACAATAAATATTTCCAATATAGCAAAAACATGGTAAATAATATAATCCTTACTATATATGTGTATATATATATATAAATATGATATATATATATATATATATATATATATATATATATATATATATATATATATATATATATATATATATATATATATATATATATAGAACTCTTATATGCTGTCCGAAAGTTTTTTCCATATTTTGTTGACAAAAAGTAAAAATTAAAATGCAAGACCGTAATTTTTTTTTTTCTTAATTGATAGACTGCCTGCCCCAACCAAACCCTCAGTAGATGTAGCAGCATTCCCTTGCGGGTCAGACTAAAAGATAGTAGATGTAGCAGAACTCCATTGCGAGTCAGGCTTTTTGTCAGTTGATATAGCAGCACTCCCTCCCAGCCGACACAAACACGTCTTTTAGACGTTTTTCTTCGCATCTAAAATGTTAACACTTTTAGATGTCTAAATTCAGATAAATATAAGACAAGTATTAGTAGTCATCTTTTAGACGGCTTGAGACAGCTATTTTTAGTCGTCTCAAAGATAAATACAATTAGATGTCTTATATGTACCTGAATTTCGACGTCTAAAGGTGTTAACATTTTAGATTCATAAAACACGTGTTTGTGCTGGCTGGGCTTGCGAGTCAGGCTATTTGTCATTCGATGTAGCAGCACTCCCTTGCGAGTCAGGCTATAAGATAGTCGATGTAGCAACACTCCGTGCATGATTTACAGTAAAAAAAATAAAAATAAAAACATTTTATTAAAAAAATTAAAAATAAAAACATTTTATTAAAAAAAATAAAAATAAAAACATTGTTTATATTGTTAAAAACATTCAGAATGTTTTTAAAAACATTCTGGTCAATTAAATTTGCATTTTTGTGGTTTTTTTAAGAAACGATTAATTTGTAATTAAATTAATGGTTTTGACTTTCGTCAAACACGCAAATGTTGGACGAATGCCAAAAGTAATTAAAAGTGACGTATATGTTGGCGTAAGAATCACTTTTTTCCCTCCGTGCTTCCCAAATGCAACAAACTATAACACTATATATATATATATATATATATATATATATATATATATATATATATATATATATATATATATATATATATATATATATATATATATATATATGTATATGAATATAATATATGCATATATATATATATATATATATATATATATATATATATATATATATATATATATATATATATATATATATATTTGTAATTATACATTTTTTAAACTAATAAATTTGTAGTTATATATATTTTAATGAAGTTCTCATTAAAATATATATAACTACAATTGAGGCTCTCATTACTAAACAATGCATTTAAGTATAAGGATAAAGATCTAATAAAAATACTATATTGTGAATATGCTAGATCCAAGTTTTTCATTGAACCATGGTGTCCGTATTATACAAAAGATATTATTGAACTAGGAAAGGTTCAACAAAGAGCAACCAAAATCAAAATTTACTAACTGTCATAGAGGCTGCCTGGTGCTCTATCTCAACAGCATTAATTATTATTAACATATTAAAGCTGTTTATCTTTATTTTAAAAATAGTGTTAGAATTTCTTTAGAAGTTTATTTTGATCCTAAATTTTGTTTATTATCTATTGCTGTTTCTGAAAAGTTACTTTAAAACTAAGAGTCAACAACTGGTTAACAAAACTTATTTTATTTTATATATTAATTCACATGGTTTGATTTAATGTTTTTTATTATTCAAAACATTATGTAAATCATCTAAACACGTAAGCAAAATAAAGTAAAAATACAAAAAAGCTTTTTGAGTTTTTTGAATCTAGTTTTTATTAGACTTCATCTATTTATCTTTAGTTATTTTTAGTTTTTATTATAATATTTTATTTATTTATGCTTTATATTGATTTTTAATAAACTTTTTTTTTCATTCTTCTAATAAATTTGTTCTCTAAATAAGTAATCTAAACAAAGTTGTTTTTTTAATAAACTTTTTCTAGTAATAAATATGTTCATAAATAATGCATATAAAAAAAAAAATTACAATAATTTAAACAAAAGTTTTTATTCAGCTAAAAAATATATAGTTTCTAAGATTATAAAAATGTATAGTTTTAGAGATTAATAAAAAAAATGCAAATTAAACCATGTAAGCTGAAGTTGTTAATTAAAATTTTTTATATTAACTTTTTTTTAATGCATTTTATATGCCAAAACCCTCAGCCAATGTATGTACACTCCCTGATTTCCCTATATAAGTCAGTCACTGTATGTACACTCCAGTGCAGTTATTTACAAATATATTAGGATTACGGCTCGGGGTTAATAGGGTAAACCGCCAATATAACAAAAATAAATGAAAATATATAAAAACAGTATAAATTATTAAAAAAACAAAAACATTATAAGTTAAAAAAAAATTTCTATTCAAAATTTTGTGGGTTTTAAAAAGGAATAAAACTTAATGTACTCCTGCAATTATTTAATTATTTTAAATGCGGTAGTGGTATAGCTGTAGAGCGCTTGCCTCATAAACAAGAAGTTCCAAGTTCAATCTCTACCACGCCCCTGGTAGTATCGCGCTAAACTTGTTTCTCCACGCAACAGCCCTGTTTGTCAAGGTTTGTGTTTTAGAGTTAAAGAGTTGAGAGAGGGTTGTTACCACAACTATAGTAGCCTCCTCAACTATAGTGACCTTCTTGGCCTAGGGGAGGTGAATTAACAAAAACAAAAAAAAAAGTTGCATAATCGTTAAAAATAGACATTGTAAGAGATCTCTTTTGCTTACCATGCAACATATATACCTACATACATACATATTAAATTTATGTATGTATGTATGTATGTATGTATGTATGTATGTATGTATGTATGTATGTATGTATGTATGTATGTATGTATGTATAAAAGAATATTAAATGTTACATTTTTGCAAGCAAGTTTTGAATAACAATACTTAGTCAAAGCACATTTTTACTTGAAATTTGTGTTAAAACCATTTACTAAAGTTCTGGCACTTTAACGTTAAGTTTTTGTTGCTTACAAAATGAATCCCGTAATTATGTATTTCTTATTTGATTAATATATTGTTTTAGTAAAACAAATTGTTTGTAAATGCAATTAAGGGGGGTCATCCATAAAGCACATCAACCTATATTTGTCAATTCTTAACACCTTCCCTCTTGTCACAAACGATCAAATATACCTGAACCCCTTTTCCCACCTAAACTGTGATAGCAGTTTTTACATCCAAAATATTTAAAAAGATTTAAATGTAAATATTTTTCAGCATTTTAAAAATTCAACCTAATGAAAATAAGGCAATACACATAAAAGTAAAAAGTGTAAGTAAAAACTTCGATAAACTAAAGATTTTTTTATTTAAATGACTCAAATAAGTATTAATAAAGTTGTCATACTAAAGTAATTTTTTAACTAATTAAGTTGCTCTTGGTCTTGCATTTTCGATTTGATAACTTTTATAAATGTTGTAAAAAACCGCTCAGGAAGAATGCCACCAGTTTTTTAAAATTGCTTTTGTTAATTACTTTAAATAAATGAGTTCAGAACTTTTGCAATTCTTTTGTTACCTAACTCTAAAAAATGTAACTCTTATTAAAAGATATAAAAAATTCAAGATAATCGCTTAGAAATGTAAGTGATGCAAGTTAAATATGTAGTATCAAAAAAACTTTAAAAGTTTTCTTAGACGGTCACCTCTGATAAATTTTTATATATGTTGGTATAGAATTTTCAACATCTTATGAAAATTTTCAATACAAACAGCTTTACTGATTCAAAAAATCTGACCTAAAAGTTGAAGTAATTTTTTACCTTGTTTTCTGTGTAACATAAGTTAAGTGGCATTTTCAGTAATAAGTTCGCCCTCTTTCGTCCAGACTCAAAACTTTTTAACTTATTTTATTCTTTAAACTAACAATTTTCATACAAAATAACTTAAAATTTAATTTACGGTTTAAATAGACAAATGTTTGATAAAATGTTGCACGTATAGTTAAAAATGGAACTGCCCATATAAATAAATAAATAAATATACATATATAAACTTTGTTTAAATGAAAAACAACATTATTAATAGTGCTTAAAGTTTCGCACCATACATGACAATCACTAGCTATTAAATACATAAAAAACCGTTAGAAAAAACCATTTAAAAACTCTTCTACAAATAAATTAGAATTTAAAAATTACGGTAGAATGGCTTCTGAAGTAAAAAAGACGAATATATTGTCTCCAGTATCAAAAGATGACAGTAGAAATTTGTTGAAATGCTGACACTTAGATAATATTTTATCTTTTTTATTAAGCAGGTTGTTTTCTTTGTAATATAAAATTGTAAATTTCTCATGAAGGCAGAGTTTACAAATTTTGGATGTTGTTTTGGATGTTGTTTACAGCACTTTATAATTTTCCACTTTATTGTGTATTTTATATTTTTTTCTTTTAAACTCCATATCTCTTTAGATAGCTTGGTATCATTTCTGTATTTCGCAGCATAAAAGATTTTAAATGATTTGCGTATCTAACCTTGAATGGTGTGATACTGATACCGAAATATACTTTTTCTTTTTCTTTAGGATTTTCATCAATCACAGTATTTTGATAAACAGTATTATTGAATAAACATTGATTGTTCAATGGGCAAGTGGTTTTAGGAATGCAGTTGCAATTTCTTGCATTCAAATTTGTATCAATGTGTAAAATCTTGTGGTTATGTGAACTAATTACAGATTTTACGTTTTGCATACAGCTAACTTTGATCGAATTTCTGTTCAATACTTTGTGAAATTTATGGTTTACTGGAAAGTGCAGGTCAATTAATGCTAGTAAACAACTGCCTATTTTTGTTTCCATATTCTGACTAAATGGAGGGTTGTACCAAATGACTTTTCGTTTTCGACTTTTGTTTTTAGTCAAGGTAACTTGAGGTTGGTATTTCAGTTTACAATTATAGTCACACTTTTTTAAAGCTTCTTCATAAGGTGGGATATGATTATAGAAAACAGATTCATTTACTGACATGGTGGATAATGTCAATTCAACAGTGCGAGGGAGTCTATTGATAATACTAGGTGGGTCATTTGAATCAGAGTGAACATAACTCAGCTCATTGTCGCATTTACAGTATTGTTGAAAAGAATTATTATTGAGATCAAATGTCACGTCGAGATAGTTAACTATTTTCATATTGCATTGAATGGAAATAAGAAGATCGTTACTTTTAAAAGTTTTTACAAAATGTTTTTTGATTTTCTCCATTTGATGGCCATTTTTGTTTTAAAATATCACTAGCCTGTCATCACAGTATAGACCAAAATCATTTCTATTTTAATACTGCAAAAGTTGGAATAAAAGAAAAATTCCTACTAACTCACATACTTCAGCACCATCATAAGCCCCTATTGTAACATCAGAGTCTGACTTTTTTCTTAATCCACGCATCTTTGTTGTTAAAAAGTAAAGATTTTCTTGCGTGTCTTATTAATGTTTTGTATTCAGTATTTATTATTAGTTGTTCGGCAAAGTTGATTGAATTGTTAAGCATTTTTTCACTTATTGAAGGATAAAAATCTTTGATGTCGAAAACTAAAATTTTATAAAGATGCTTATCTTTAATTTTCAAAAACCAGTTAGTGATGTTTAAAGTGCTTTGCCATTGGTTAATAAATAACTTACTTCTTAGTTCATTATTAATTTTTGATAAAATAATTTTGCTCATTCTTCCTACTTCATCTTTTCCTGGATTCAAAAGTCATACTGTAGGGTTATTGGCAAAATTTTAATTTTGGGTCAGCTTTCTTTTAGATGGCAGTAACAGCATTTTTTAAAAAGTGGTTATATTCTTCTTTGGATAACTTATACATATTTGATGTTTTGTTGGCTTTTATGTAAGTTTTGTTAGACATTTAAACTAATTTTACATCATTTTATATATATATATATATATATAAATATAAATATTTATATAAATATATATATATATAAATATTTATATATATACAAATATATATATATATATAAATATATAAATATATATATATATATATATATATATATATATATATATATATATATATATATATATATATATATATATATATATATATATATATATATATATATATATATATATATATATATATATATTAGGGTGGGGCATAAAACACTAAAGTCAATAAAAAAATACCATAATAATTTTCGTGGTTCCATTTGATATATGCATAAAAAAAAACTTATTTAAGAAATTCCTATGGTTAGTTTTAGCAGTCCGAAATTACAAAATTTTTTAATTTTTCAAGAACAAAATGTACCAATTGGTAGACACATCATTAGAGAGAAAGCTTTAGATTTTGCAAAAGAATATAACATTGCAGACTTTAAGACTTCAAAATGATGGCTTGATCGGTGGAAAAAAAGAAATGTTGTTTTTCGAACTATATCTGGTGAGGAAGGTCACATACAGTGGAAAAGACATCAATTTAGGAGTAAACCCATTTGCCCATATCCGCTTAAGGTATGATTTGAGGGATATTTACAATGCTGACGAGTTTATTATATCAACAGCCTCCGATGAAAACTTTTCATCTAAAACGTGAATGATGTGCAGAAGGAAAATTGAGCAAAGTTTGTTTAGGAGACTTTGTAGCAGGAAATGGGTTTGGTGAAAAGCTTTTTATGTTTAAAATTGGAAAGGCAGAAAAACCATGTTTCAAAGGTGTCAAAAGTTGACCTTGTCAGTACAAGTTCCATAATAATTCCTGGATGGACTCTAAAATCTTTACTGATCATGTGAGAAGGCTTGATACAAAGTTTAATGCTGAGGGTAGAAAAGTTGCTCTAATCTAAGATAACTGTCCAGCTTATCATAATGTTGACTAATGATCTCAAAGCATCTGAATTTGTATTTTTACCATATTATTAAGGACATTAAAGGCTTCATAATGTTTGCATTTATAACCCATCAATCATAAAGAGCAACAATCATAAGGGCATTAAAGGCTTTTTTCGCACAAATGTTGTGAGACATCAGATTAAATGCATCGATGGTAATAAAATGACCCCACATATCAACATTTTAAAAGGTATGAGCATGTTGGTCAAGTCATGGGAGGCTGTATCAACAAATACTGCAATTAATTGTTTTAGAAAGGAAGGCATCTTGCAGGAAATAAAGGTTGCAAGTATAAATAGTGAAGATGATCCTTTCGAATTGCCCGAACTGAATATCAATGCGCTCAGATCACGTGGTTCATTAGACAAAGATTTTGCTGTTGAAGATTACATTAACATAGATTTTGATATTTGTACAAGCAAAGCAATTGTCACCACAGATCAAGAAATTCTGGATTCTATTTTAATCAGAGATTGTGCTGAGGTAAATGAAGTCAAACAATTTGCCTCCCAAAAAGCCAAAATTATCAGAGATTACACGTGCAATCTCTGATAATTTTGATAATCAAATAGCGGTGTCAAAATCTGACAATTGCTAAACCTAGTATCAAACATGTTTGATAAACATTCTTTAGAAGCAAAAAAGCAATAGAAAATGGACAATTTTTCAAACAATTGTAAAGATTTATTTTTTTACTTCAAATTTGTTTTTTAGAAGATAAAGACTTGAACAACATCTTGTTCTAAAGTTTTTTTTTTTTTTAACTCTCTTCTCCTAAGCTTTCCCAGGAAGCGTGTGTGGCTGCACGCCTTGTTTGTCCACGTTTAAAAAAATTTTTTAGACACACTGACCATGGCAGTTTGCATCTTTTAACTTATAAAGCGTTTCAATAATTCTTGGCAAAAAGCTTAACTTATCTACTGAGAAAAAAAACAACCCTAAAAAAAGAAAACAAATTAAATAAAGTAGAAAATTTATTAATTAAAAAATAAATTTTTTTTACAACTTTTGTATTCTTTTTTTTAGAATGGTTGTTGTTTTAAGCTACAGAATTTGATAAAAGCTGAAGAAAAAAAAACATATTATCTTTTATAAAAATTTAAAAACAATTGATATGATATGCAATTTATTCACAATTTTTATTAGTCTGCAGTAAAGTTGAGTAAACTAACAATGCACTCGCCCACAAGCTTTTGGAACATTTTCAATAACAATAGTTCATTTGGAAATAAACTATTAAGTTAAAATGCACAAATTGGATAATCTAACAAAAGCGTTAAGTATTTCAATGGGGGTAATGAAAACAACCAAATATTTTATATTTAAATATAAAATATTTGGTTGTTTAATGATAAGTATAATGGCTTTTTATTTTTTTACATTTAATGATAAGTATAATGACTTTTTATTTTTTTACATGAAAAACTTGTTTAAAAAAATCATGTACATTGATAAAAACAGTAAAGTTTAGCAAAAACATTCGAAAAACAAATTTAAAAATTGTCGATGTTTCTAGCGCAAATAATAAAGTATTTCCTTAATATACTGACTGCAAAAAGTCAGGAAAAGTTTGTATATCAAAAAATGTTTTATTTTTGTTATATTCTTATATGCTTTTTTCTTCAACTTGTATTAATTTTGGTAGTGGAAAATAACAAATGCCCTAAAAATAAGAAAAATAAAAACAGTAAAATATTTAGGTATATTATTTTTTTCACATTTTTTCTTTTGCTTTTTAATTTTTTTTTAGCTTATTTTACTTATATTTTCTATTTCGTATAGCATTTGTTTCCTTTCTTCGAGTGTTTCTGTTTTATTTTCTTTAGTTTCTTACATTTTTAATTGTTTTAAAATTCTTAAAACTCTCATAAAAATGTTGTCAAGTTGTCTAAAAAAGTTACTTTAGGCGTGGACTGCAACCGCTTCCCAGGAAGGCTTGACTTCTGTTAAAATTTTGAAGTAACTTGAAAAAGGTCACTTTAAAGAAGGTTTTCAGTTATTCGAACTTTCGGTTAATCAAAATAAAATCTTGTTTCTTGTTGGAGGTTTGAATAACCAGGAGTTTACTTATCAAATTAAACACATTTTTTACAATTGTATTTTATTCTTAAAGAAAGGTTATTTTAAAGTTTTCAGCCATGATTTTTTATGTTGTTTAAAATTTTTGACGATAATCAGCAACAACCAGTAAAACTAGCTTGGTTATGTACTTTGATTCTGAAAAATTCAATTAAGGCTTGATCAAGTTTAATAGCTCGTTCTGCACTGTCATTTACAACGAGAAAACCAGTGACAAAACTTTTAAATCTAATGTGACCAAGAAATATGTTCCAGTTTGATAAACTGATTTTCAGCCATTCTCTCTCATGTAATGTCATTTTTAATAAATCAAAGAAAACCAGCTTTCAGGACCAATAAAATATTTATTTGTTATTTTATTTTAATTGTCAATAAAAAATTTCAGAACTCTGTTTTGCTATCTTAAAACTGGCAGGCTTAGCTATTAGAGATATTTTAAGAGCTAGTTTATTTAACTGATTTACAGGTAAACATTTATCTGCAAGGCACATTACCACAAATCTTTCATTTAAATACCAGTTGTGTTTTTTAATTGATTTCAGAACAGCTCCTGCTGGTTTAAGACAGAAATCAGAATATTGTTTCATTTCATTAAAAGTTTTAAGATCTAAAGAAGGTTTTGTGGCAGATATAGGAACTCTTTTTTTTAGAATTTTTGGAGACAACCATCTGTTTCAGCACTTTAAGCAGTAAAAAAATTACTAAGTAGATATGAAGCTATATTAACTGAAGATATTTTTGGAAAAGCAACTTTTAACATAAAATTTCTGTAATGATAATATTGCAATACAATTTTCTTAGTTGGTATTGTTTTAATTCCTTTTCCACAAAAAAAACTTCATGATAAGATATTTTTTTGCAACTATTGCATGTTGACAATATTTTTATTTACACTGAAATACAATATTTTAAAATTACATATTTTTTAAACTTAATCACACACCCCCTACCCCTCAATATACATAACAGGTATTCGAACGGATTGACCACTCCCATCATTTTTTGCAAAAAAAAAACAAAAAATACAAGATTTAGAAAACAAATTTCAGACTGCTGGGAGAAATTCTAGGGAGAAGTAAAAAGATCAGACCCATGAATTAAAGATTAAATCTTAGACTTACTTTAGTTAATGACATTGATGAAGACTTATTAAAAGTCTCTAGAACCTAACATCTGAGATAAGATACAAGATTTACAAAACAAATTTTTGTAATTTCAGACTGCTGGGAACAACCATAGGAGCACCCATAAAAAAAAATTTATATATTTTTTGATACATATACCAAAAGGAACTCCAAAAATTATTATGGTATTATTTTATATATACATATATATATATATATATATATATATATATATATATATATATATATATATATATATATATATATATATATATATATATATAAATAAATACGTATTTATATACATACAAACACTAATAATCTAAAAACAAACCAGGTTGGATAGCAACCAACAAACACGGCAAATGTTTATCAGATCTTTGCTGTATCATTTTTGCATAATACCCTGAGAGAACATTGAAACTTAATTCATCATTGTAACTAAAGACGAGAACAACTCCATCACACCATTCTGAAAACTAAAAAAAAAAAAAAAAAGAGTGAGATTTTTGTAATAGAGCTATAAAAATATAAGCAAAAGCATTTGATATTTTCCATTTTAAAGGAACTTTATACTAAGTTTCTTTTGAATTAAAGATTTGTTATATTATTATTTCCTTATTTTACTTACGTTTACTTTATATAACACTTTGTGGTGCATTTTGAATATCAAAAAAGATGCAGCATATAGCATAAATACAGCTATATCTTAACATCAAATACATCTTAACATCAAAAGTTTCAAGTTAAAAAATGATTTAAATAGTATTGTGGTATTGAAGTAAAAACATTTTAAATAATTACCTTTTGATCAGGAGGGCCTGTTTCATCTCTGAGTAATAAAAGATATGATATATCATTTAAAAATATTGTCTTTTTAAAACGCTTTGCATAACATTCTTCTTTTGAATATTTATTAGACAAGAAACTCTGTATTAAGAATGACTTTCTTGACTGAGCACCACCAACAATACCCTTTAAAATAATTTATATTACAACATATTGACATTAAAGTATTTAAAAACTATCTGTATGGAAACTTTTTATGCTATATTTATTTGAATATAAAGTAGAGTTTACTTAGAATTCATTTCAGCTTAAAAAATTAAAAAACTATCCATTAGTAAGTGGCCCCGGCTAAAAATAAGACTTTTTGTAAACCTGGGGTTAGCAGGGGCTAGAAAAAAATTTATAATACTTTATATATTATAATTTTATGCTTACATTTACTATTTATTAAATACTGGCATACATTTATATATTTTTAAACTCTAATTATTTCCAACAAGATTGCAAGCAACCACTATTAAGTTATGAGTTACTTTAAAACAGAGAATAAGTTAAAATACTAGGAAACGTATAATTAAAGACTTAAAAAGTTGTAAGTTGTATAAAAAAGGAAAACCTGAAGATAGGCAGGAGTTATAAGGTTTTTTTAATGTTCAAGGAAAAAAACTGGATTAATAAAAGTTTTTTAGTGTGAAGGGACAGATACAGTAAAAGGATGCAACATATTGAATAAAAAGCCAAGCAATAATAAGTTTTGGTTTATTGTAATAGAGATGAGAGCTTGTTTGAGCATTGACCATGATTGTATTTGTAGAAAAAAGAAAGCAATGCAACCTTATAACAATGAAAGAGTGACTCAAACTTGGCAGATAAAGCAGGTCAATTACATTTACAATGTGCTTTTAGACTTTGTCTGAGAGTAAGAGTAAATAAATGAGTTTTGTCGTCTGACAAAAATTGTGGATTTTAAGTCCAGCATTTAAATCCACAAACCACTGCAAGCCTTAGGCTGTTACAGAAGAGAGATCAGATTTAAAACCAGCTGCTGGTTCTAAGCAATTAAAAAGTGAAGATTTTTAGTCAAGACAATAGTGTAAAGTTGAGTCGTCAGCCAATAGAACCACTTTAGATTTCATGAAGATCGTTATTGTAGATAAGAAACGATACATGAGCAAAGATAGAACCTTGTGGTACACTTAAAATTACTTGATATAAAGAAGAGGGTAGGCCTTCAAGAATAACTTTACTACATCAGTTAAAAAGAAATTATTTAATAACCTCAAAACCTTTATATAAAGAAACTAATGCCAGAGTGAAGACTAATCGTAGGATAGTTGGAGAGGTCAAAGTGTTTTCTAAGTTTTGAAAAATTGGAATCACTTATTTAGCACTTTTTAAAAGTTTAGCAAAAATTGAAGAGAGTTCTGGAGTACACTTTTTAAGACTATGATCAAAATCTATTCTGGTGCACAAACTGTAGATATGTTTAACTGAGAATTAACTTTAGCATCGAAAGCCAGAGTGATTTCGATGTTTAACAATGGGTTAATCTGTTTAACTGTCAGGAAGAGTATGGCCATTATATTCAAGAGTCAAATTAGAGTAAAATTTCTTTGCAAATAACTCTGCTTTATTCTAGGGAGAAGTAAAAAGATCAGACCCATGAATTAAAGATTAAATCTTAGACTTACTTTAGTTAATGACATTGATGAAGACTTATTAAAAGTCTCTAGAACCTAACATCTGAGATAAGATACAAGATTTAGAAAAATGAGAATAACAGAGCTTAACATTAGACAAGACTTTTTGACATTGGCTTCTTGCAATAATAAAAGAACATTTGTTCTTAAGAGATGTTCTTGTAGTATTTGCAAAAAGAGAATATGATCAGATGGATGTGTGGTGTAACTGTAGCAAGACAAGAAAAGGAGGCATAATCTTAGATTAGAAAAAATGTTGTATCGAACAACATTTTATAGAAAAGATTAAAGTAATTTAGGTATCAGCATGTAGAGAGGTAGTAGCTTCAGTAGAAAATGGTAGTGGTAGAAGTAAGAAAATTTGAAGTGAGTGCCTTTCATATTGTATGAATGAGCCTTAGTTAAGAAAAAAATGTTTTAGATTGTTTATATTAGAGAAACAGCATAAAAGAGAAAGGCTAAAGCCTGATGATGATAATGGTGATGATGATGATGATGATGATGATAATGGTGATGATAATGATGATGATGTTAATGATAATGATCATCATCATCACCATGATGATGATGATGACCATTATTATCATCATCAGGCTTTAGCCTTCATTTTTTATGCTGTTGATGATCATGATGATCATGATGATTATGATGATCATGTTGATCATAATGATGATCAACATGATCATAATGATTATCATTATTATCATCATGATGATAATAATGATGATTATGATGATCATGTTGATCATATTGATGTCTATATATGATTAAAAACTGTTTTCAAGTTTCTAGATACTTTATGATTCTTATGCCATAGCCAAGTTTAAAAGTAATCACCTCCCAAAAACACTGAAGGCCACTACAGTTAAAGTAATCAACCCCCTAAAACACTGAAGGCCATTACAGTTAAAGTAATCAGTTCTCCAAAACACTGAAGGCCACTACAATTAAAGTAACAACCTTCCAAAACACTGAAGACCACTACAGTTAAAAAAGCTAGGGAAGTGACTCTTTATTTATTTTAAATTGTTGTTACAACCCTTTCTCAGCTCTTTAAATGAAAAGCACAAGCCTTGACAAACAAGACTGCTGCATGAAAAAATATGGGAGTTAAGATTTGTTTTAGTTCAACTAAAATTAGTCGACTAATTTCTTAGTTTGACTGACTTTTTAGTAAATTAAAGCTTTTAGTCTAACATTTAAGTCATAAAATATTTTTAGTTAGACTAAAAATTTAGTTGACTAATTAAAGTTAGACTATAAATTTAGTTAACTAACTTTAGTAAACCAAAAAATTAGTAACTAATTTTAGTTGAACTAAAAAGTTAGTTTTAGCTGAACTAATATTTCAGTTCAACTAAAATTAGAACTAACTGGTTCTATCTTCTCAGTAAAAAAAAAAAACTAATTGCAATTTTGTACATCTAGTAATAATTCAAAAACTTAGCATTAAAGCTTAACAAAAGTATCTTTAAGAAATTGCATTTAAAAATAACCTTAGTAATGTTTAAAAATAAAAAATAAAAGATTAGCAAGAATAGCAAGAAAAGCTATAGGAGACAAATTTAAATAATGAGTGGGAAGGTAGTGTGATGCGATAGATGGAAAGAAACCTGAAAAGAAGATTAGTGTGGATTGTGCACAAATAATGTCTGGTAATTTACCTAGATAATATTTGACATATGATGCCTGTTAGTCATAGCAAATGATTCACAACCCCAAAAAAGATTTTTTAAATTTTTTCTTTTTTTCCATTTTTAAAGAATTTTAAAAATGAAAAAAAAGAAAATTTTTCTACATATTTTACATCTTTAACATTTTTTAATTCTTGCCTCAGACCACAAATAGAAAAAGAATACTTTGAAAAGACTCTAATATACAAAAAATATTTTGTATCTTGGCAAAATTAGCAATTCAAAATCGCTGAGCATTATCTATAGGTGTGCATCTACTTTCATTCATCCTTAAAAAAATTTTCATTCAAAAATATTTATAAATATATTGTCATAAAAGAAAGAATAAAAAAAAGATAATAAAACATACAAGCCTCATAGTGTTGTATAGAGATGATTTTGGAATTGTGAAGTCAGAATCTTGCGTAAAGTCATCTAAATAAACAAGTTATTTGTATTTAAATTCCATATATAAAATCTAAAATATAAGAGTAAATTCCAAACAAAATGTTTTGATTCCTAATATTAAAAAAATTCTTGTATAAGGAAATCTTGTTTTATTATTCATGCTATTAATGGTTGGATTAAAATATATATATATATACAAATTCACAGCACAGTTTTTATTTTGTATGGAGTTGTGAAAGAATTTATTAATTCTACTATTTATTGATGTGAAAACACTTTATTTGCTAAAACTATATATAATATATGTACATAAATAAAGTCTTCATATTTATTTATGAGAGAGACCTATTATACCAATAAAAGATTTTATAATTCTTTTCTTTAATTTAATTTTTTTTTTTTTTTGAAAATTTAAAACATTTCTCTTTTTTTATATCATTATATTCTTAAGACTTAGAGAAGCTACTACAGTCCTACAGTTACTACATTTACTACAGTCCTACAGTTACTACATTTACTACAGTCCTACAGTTACTACATTTACTACAGTCCTACAGTTACTACATTTACTACAGTCCTACAGTTACTACATTTACTACAGTCCTACAGTTACTACATTTACTACAGTCCTACAGTTACTACATTTACTACAGTCCTACAGTTACTACATTTACTACAGTCCTACAGTTACTACATTTACTACAGTCCTACAGTTACTACATTTACTACAGTCCTACAGTTACTACATTTACTACAGTCCTACAGTTACTACATTACAGGGAGTTAAGAGAGTCAAAAATGTTTGTGAACAAAAAACCAACCCTCAGAATTATAAAAATAGTTAAAGGTTGGCAATTTATTGCTGACCTTTTATATTTTAACTATTTTCATCAGCATCAGGTCGGTACAAAATTTTTAACACAAAGATTTCACCATAACAACATAAAAAAGAGGTCAGCAAAAAATTAGACACTTTTAGATCAGTAGTTAGATCGACATTAACGAATGTCGGCCCAAACTTTGAGGTGTGTACAACTAATTTCGAAAGCTGGATTACAACAGCCAAGTAAATATCTTAGTAAGAAAGAGCAACTTTGAGTTCATTATAGTTACTTGGGTCATTATTTTTTGGCAAAACCCTTGCAGAGAAATTTTATAAAACAGGACATAAAAAGTTGAAAGAATAAAGTATTAGTGTTAAAATGATTGCAAAAATTGCATATTATTTTTTAAAATTGTTGTAGCCTTCTTAATCTTGCAACTTTAAAATACAAACATTTAAAAACAAGGTAGTTGCATGGAAAAACAAGATGAGCATAATAAAACATGGGAGCACTCTATTTATCCACCTTTGTCTCAATTGATATGCATGAACTTAAATCTTAATTATAAGCTAACATATAAATTTGGGTGAACAACATTTTTACCAAGGAGAGCACAATTAAATTTTTTTTTTTAGATTTACACAATAGGATCTTTAGGAAGTTTGAACATTTGTAATAAATTTTATTTTTTGTGTATATGTTAGGTTTATGTTTATTTTATTAGTTGGACTTATTGATACATTATCATGCTTTAGTAAAGTTACAGGGGTAATTCCACAACAAATCGCCCAGTCAATTGAACCATGTGTCTTCTTTTTGTTTTATATTTTGACACATGATTCCTATTTATAAAAAATAATGCATGCAAAATTTCTGCCAAAAATGTTAAGTGGTTGAAAATATACTGCAATTTTAATTTTGACCTGGTTTCCCAAAATGACTCGGTTTTCATAAAATTCTAAAAAAATGCTATCTTTAAAAATATGAGAAATAAAAATGGCAAAAACATACATTTATGATGTTTTCTTGATGCTAACTTGAATAAATATACTTAAAATACTAAAATATTAAAGAAACATGCTTAAAAATTAATAAAATAACTTTTGACCCAATATCAAGATTATTAAAGATATCGAAGATATAAATTATTTTATTGTACTTCTTCTAGCTCAGCATTTTCAAACACATAGTTTCAACCAAAACAAGAGTAAGCTTGTGGAACAGATAATTTTCTTAATGTTGATGTTTAGAATAAAGCAGTAGTCTTCTCTTTCAGACCAGTTAAAATAGGTTGACGGACCAATTTGGAGAAACTAACTTTAGCATCAACACCTTTTATGTTGATTTCAGTTACAACGCTGATTCACCACTTATCATCATAGACTACCACTACATAAAGTGATAGCGTCAGGTTAAAACATATCTTGTTTCTTTTTAAAATTGTGGATTATTGTATAGTTAGTGTCTGTACTACACCTCTTTGGCCCTGTTATCTCAAAGATCTATAAATTGATGAAAGCTATGAGTGCCAGGTAAAATTATTCCACCAGTGTGCCTTTCTTTTTGCGCCACGTTGCAATTGTAAGCCCAATCCCTTTATGTAAATAATCAATACAAAAAATTTCAATACAAAATTCATACATAGCTTCTGATGTGAGAATTTAGTTTCTATATGGTCGTTATAAATGTTCTTTTGCTGTTAACCTTTTTACAGTACCACAGAGCACATTGCATGGTGACTTTTTATAGAATGTGGCAAAAAAGTTTCATTCAACTTTAAGGGCAAATTCGCTCTTTAGTAGGCATAGATTGTAAAAGCTTGTACTATTTTTCTACTGTCCTGCGCAACCATCAGTGAATATATGTAATTTGGGCAGATTTGTGAAATTTTGTTGTTAATATCGGAACGATTAGTTGGAATATTTTGTACACATAAATTACATCATGTGTAATTTCTTCTGATATAAAACAATAAGAAATATGCTTCAGTACACCTTTATCGCCTCTATAATATATCACTAATGGATGTTAAAAACATTATTGGGTGCTCCAGTGGTAGCTCAGTACTTCTTCTTGGACTAAAAAAGCATGATTTTCAGCAAAGTCGCTAATAATGATAATGGTTGATTAATCCATATTTTGTTATAGTTGGTTAAGGTACTGTGATTGAGAGTGGACAATAAAAGAATGAGCTTGTAGCTTTTCAAAAAAAGATACTAGTAGTTCAACAAATGTTGGAACATCTGCTGTCAAACTTAATAGAGCTGCACAATCAGCAGTTGCTTGTAGTGCATCTCAAAATCATCTTCCTTTTCTTTAAAAATGTTAAATTTTTCTGGTAACATTCTTTACCATTTCATTGATGCGCCAAACTTTTCGCTTTCCTTCTGACAGTATATGTTTTGATGATTTTGAATAAGATTTTAGGGAATATATATAAAATTTTTTGAGATCTTCATTAATCTCTTTTGTCTTTTTGCTTTGCATAATTATATTAGAAAATCCTCATCTTGCTCACCCTGACTTTGTTTTTCTTTTTTAAGATCTTCTTTTCTGGCAATCATTTGTTTACAAGGTTTGGAAGGTTTCTTACCAGAAGCATATACAAACTATTTTTCATCATGACTTGTAACTCTCTTATCGTAACTATGCCAAGATTTTTTAATAGTAATTGAATTGTATAAAGCTTATCTGCATAATTGTTCAAAACTTTGTTTCATGTTTTAAAAAACACAAATTAAAAAAGCATATAAAACAAAATATTTAAATTTTACAGTTACTTACTTGTAATTTTCTTTGTACATTTATTAAATGGATAGCAAAAAGCTTCTCTGCATATATACATTTTTAAATATAAGTATTATGTCTTTCATTCAACATTAAGTTTGACAGTTCAATGTTACAGCATAATGGTGTAATTATTTTTTCTTCATTGTCTTAAGTTTTAATAACATCTTGTTGGCCTTTGCATGCCTCTGATGCCATTAAGCCAATAAAACACATCTTAATAAGATAAATTACTTAGTATGAATATAATCTTTTTTTCCTACTTAAATTTCATTAAAAAAAAAAGTTTTAATATAGAAATGATTCAAAGCTTTTGAGAATCCTTCTGTTATATAATTTTTTACACTGATAGATACTGTTCATTTTATTTATAGATATATTTATATATATATACAATCTATATATATCAAATAGTTGATTTGTTAATTCAAATAAAATCTTACCAATAAATGTTGTTCTATTACTGTACTTTTTATAAACTAATTTTTATAAAACTTTATAAATTATATTTGTCATAATTTTAAAAACAAATGCACATCAATATTACACTTTGTCATTTTTTATATAAAAACAAATCAGGATGCTTTTTTCAGTTGTTAAGATCATATAATTAAGTTATCATATAATTAAGACATCCTTAAATATAACAAAAAAAGTTTTTTTTCCTTCTAAGGAGACTATAAAACAAATTTAATACTTTACAGAATTCTGTTTGCAAGTTTTTTAAAATAACTTATTGAAAATTTAACATATCTTTGAAATAAAAGTTCTATATGTTTCAGTTATAATTTCAGTTACATTTTTTGTGCCTAGTAAGATTATAAGCAGCTGAAAATACTAACTGCAAAAAAAAATTTTGACAGGGGTGTTTTGAGATATTGGGCTGCAAAGTTGGTTGATATAATTTATTTTTTTTAAACATCTTTGCCTCCAACAAGGCTGCAAGCAACCACTATTAGAGTTTTTTCAAAATATTATAAAAACCAGGTCATTTGCGAAACAAGGTCTTGCATAGTAACCTAACTGCCGTTTCGTAAATTATCTGCTGCTTCTTCAAATTAATTTATTCTATTTTTTATATCAATTTTCAGAATAATTACCTGTGTATAAAGTTTAAAAATATCATAGTTTAAAAAATTATTTGTAAGTATTTTCAATTCTTTTTTATTTAAAACAAACAGTTTACTAATAACAAAAATACTTATTAAGAAAAATATAAGTGGGATATATGATATATGAGGAATAACACATATAATATATGACGAAAAACACGTACATAATATAATGAAATAGTATTAATGTTTAATTTGTTTTAAAATAATTTGTATAGTTAGAGAGAAAATCGATTTTTCAATTCAAATGAGTAAAAATTTCTATTCACTTACTTAAACTCATATCACAGATAACTAAACTGCTATAAAAAAATACCTTCAATACCAGCTATAATATCACGGAATTGAGTTCTTAGTGAAATATTTGCAATATTTTCTAAAAGTTCTTGAGCAGACAGCAACTTTTTGTAAAAAGAACTAAAACGTGCTTCTTCTTTAAGCGCATAGTCAACATTTCCATATTGCAAGCTTGTAGCAGGCATATCTTATATTCAGTTTAATACACATTGAAAACTATATAAATCATATAATAAAAATAATGACAAAAATTTCACAAAGACTTTTAAATATTGTATATATATATGTATATATATATATATATATATATATATATATATATATATATATATATATATATATATATATATATATATATATATATATATATATATGTTAGTAGTAACTTAACAACAACATTAAATGTTCTTTTTTACTAAAACCAATAATAAAATTAAAACATAACTGAAAAAGTGCTAAAAACTGTAAAATATGAATAAATGTCAATAAATAAATAAAGAAAGAATATTGATTAATAATATATATTATCATCAATAAGGAAAATAAATGATTTAAGTCGTATGCTGTCATAATCATCATCAAACTGTTAATAATATCCTTAAAAAAGTTTTTTCTTTCTTGTTAAATAAATAGAATAAACAAAGTATATTAATAATATTACTTTATGTATATTACTAATAAATATAACAAACATAAATAAATTTTAATAAGCTACTCAATTTCTTGCAATTTAAAAAAAAGGAGAGAGGATATTTTTATTTTAATGCGTAAACATTTTAAGATACTTTCATGCATTTTTAACAACTAATGTTGTTATAAATTTCAAATATTTTAATGATTTACTTGTTACTACATGAATGCTTCATTTTTATAAAACATATTCTAAATATGTATTCAAATCGGAAAAATTATCACATTACGTGTGTATAAATATTACTTACATTTCATTATCATTAACAATGTGATAATTTTTTAAAATTGTCTTACTTTGTTAACACTTGAATTATATGATTTTAGGAACAGATTGTTCATAAAAAAATTCTTTTTTAGTATATCGTTATGCTTATTTCTAGTAATATATAAGAATTAAATATTATCGGAAGTTAATATAATAATCAGTTAAATCAAAAACAATGTTGTTTATTATTTATTATCGGCTTATTTCCAACGGAAGTAAAAATTATTGAAAGAATAACATTTTTCAAAATTTTATAATAACCATTTTTGAATTTTAATAATAATTAAGAAGAAAAAAGAAAAATTTATTAAAAAGAAAAAAAAAAGAATAGAATTTGAAAATAATATAAGGGGTCGTCCATAAAGTATGTACGCCTTTTCTTCGCCTACCCCCCACCCTCGCATTTTGACATACGATTTTTTGAGTACCCTCTACCTCCCTAAACCCAACATTTTATGATAATTTACCAACCCAACATTTTATGATAATTTTTTGTAATTTAGTGTCTCCATACTTTTATAATTGACCTACTACCCTTCACCCCCCCCCCCATCTTATATGCGCCATTTGCAGACCTCCTCTTCTTCTCCGAGCGTACGTACTTATGGACGTTCCCTAAGGGGTCGTCCATAAATTCCGTCATCCTTTAGGGAAGAGGGGGAAGGGGTAGGCCATTTTATGACAATTTGTTACTAGGGGGAGGAGTGGGCTATGTCTCGATTTTGTAACGCAACATGTTTTTTTTTAGATTTAAATCTAGAAAAGACTTTCTTTTAATGAAAAGAGTATCTGATCAAGCCAAAACCCTCATTTGATGTATCTACTTGTTGATTGTAAAAAAAACTACGCCTAAATCTGCCTAAAAAAAAACATTAAGCAGACTGAAAAGTATTAATTAATTAACTCAAAGAAGCTCAGAAAATTATAGATATTATTATAATTAAAATCGTTTTGTATTTTGTAAAATTTTGACCCCACCCCACTAAAAAATATTTTTAAAATTTTTTAGGAGGGGGGGGGGGGAAGGTACGAAATTTTTGAGCAACATTTGGGGGGAGGGGGTCAATAAAGTGTTACGGATTCGTTACGAGGGGGGAGGAAGAGGTGGTCAGAAACTGCGTGACGTAATTTATGGACGTCTCCTAACGCAAATTAAATGTGACGTAAAAAATAAATGTGACGTAAACAAATAAATTGAAATGAAAATTATATCAGGTTCTCCGAAAAGTTTTAATGTCGATCATCCGTTCCAAAATCTATTATTAAATAAAGAAATCCATTTAAAAATCTTAAATCTAAATTTTTTTCATATTCTTTGTTTATCTCTATTTTTTTCCATTACTACATTTAGTTTTACAGTTTAACCTTTTTCTTTTTCTTTTGTTTTTATTTAGGCGTTCCCTTCATTACCAAAGTCACTTATTTAGCTGCAGCCGAACTCTAACCACTGCGACCAGATGGAATTTTATGTGTGTGTACATTCCACCACCCAAAGAAGGTGCTTTTCAAGTTAAAAGTATTTCAAGTATTTTTACGAATTTAGTCGGCTATTCGGTTATTTGTCACAATTCAGTCGGGTAAATTTTAGCCTTGAGGACCTTTTTTTTTTCAATAAAAGCCAGTCGGTACATTTTAAGGAAAGCCAGTCGGTAATTTTTGAAGTTATGAGCACATCTTTATACAAAAGAAAAATTGGAAAAATAGTTTCATAATATATTAATTATGAAGAAAACGTGCAATTTTTTTTTTGCATTTTTCTTATTGCGTGGATTTAATGTCTCTATTTAAAAACTTTATAAAATAAAAAATTCTTGTAATAACAAAAAACAGAACAATGTTTTTTTATATAGCATTAGTGCTGCAATTATATTTGTGAATGAGCAACTCATAGTACAATATGTTTTTATGGACACGGGGAAAATGCATGACTGGACAGGCTTTATTGCCGATGTTTTATTTTTAAGAGCCAAGGTATGTTTTAACAATTTGGCAAATCTAGGACCAAATATATAAAAGCTCTGCCGTTCCCTCTTGCACCTTTCAGAAACATAAACCGGTACCGCTCTTCCGCTACTTTATCAAACTTAAAAATAAGTAGCGCTAGTCCGCTTCTTGTCCGCCAGATTTTATAATCTTTATTCTTTTAATAAAGCAAAAGAAAAAAAAATTTTGCCCTCTCCCACGTTTAATTTTGATTATTTTTGATTATATTTCATATAGGATGATATAAAGTGACGTTTTTTTTAGTGTTTTAAAATTTATTAAATCTAAATCTGCTTAGTATTACTATTTGCTAAGACCTTCCCAGTTCGGGCTTTTTTTAACATTTTAACTCTGAACTCCTTGAAATTGTTTTTAGGAATAAAAACTACAACTAAAAGAACCTTACCGTTAAACGAAAATATTTTGAAAAACTGAAATAAAAAGTAACAAGAATGAGCATTCCTTTACATTAAAAAATTTCATGTAAATTGAAAAAATGGAAAGATCATTAAACAAATTGCATTGTTTACAACATATCACTATAATAAAATTGCAGTTGTTCTGCAATTATATTTTTAAAAGTTCTTGTTCAACTTTAGATAAAGATTACTTCAATAGAATGATAAAAAAAAGTCTAGATTATTGCATACGTAAGCATATAATTGTAAATGTATCGGGCCAGTAGGAGACATTTTATATAAAGCGCACATACCGTTTCTTCAAAGTTTTTAAATCAAATTGTACATATCTGACCCGGTGGAAAATCGGCTAGCGAATAGCTAGCTATAATCGTAACGATAAGAACGGTGATTTGGTCACGAGGATCGCTAGCTTTTTTAAGTTAGCAAAAAGCTATCGATATTTGTAAGGATAAAGACATCAATTTGGATAAGAGAACAGCTAGCTTAATAAGTTAAAGACCCACTGGCTATTGTAGCGTCAAACCGTAATAAAATCGCTGTCTAAAAAGTTTTGATATGTAGTTATCAACCAGCTATAGGTTTGTAGATATTTTGTAGTTTGTTACAAAGCTACGATATGTAGGTAGCTACATATTACTACAAAATTGTAATGCTTAAACTCAATTTTTAAGTATGTTAAAGACATTAGGAAAAAATAAAATAAGAAAAAAAATCGTTTAAATATCGCTATAAAGCTAGCTAGCCGCTTGCTAGTTGCTTGCTCATTTCATTGCTCTTTTAATTACACAAAAAAATTTTGATATTCTGAAAGGTTCATTTACCTTTCCATTCAGTAAACAGTTTCTAATGATGTTTCTTAATTTAGATAGAAGCGGAGTATTGCTTTAAATTTTTCAGAATGTTTATTGATATTTTAAAAATTGCCTGCAGTCCATTATACTTTCTGATCATATTAAATATTTGTATTATTTTTTAAAAAAGAGATAAAGACGTAAATATGCTGCTTTTGTTTTATTGGTTTATCACATAACTTAGTGCTCATGTAAAAATGGATCGAAGTTCGCGATCAATTTGATTGAAACTTATATTGGTTGGTGAAACCCATTATTTATTATGACCTCTAAGTGGCAAGTCTTTATACTATACTTTTCAATATTTCAAAATAATATTTTAAGTTTGTTAGTGATTTCTTCTTCAAACTACTTGTCTAAAGTAATTTTTTTTTCTTTCCATGTAAGGGTTACAAGGGAAAAAAATAAAAAAAAAGCTTAGCAAGTCAACATAGCATTGATATGCTCTTTAAAAATTTCAAGGTTTTCTCAAAATATTCTTCCGTCAAAACTTCAATGCGAGAAAATAAATATCTTTAGAAAATATTTAACACACAAAGAAATAAATGCAGCCTTGACCTTTTGAATAAGATATCTAGGATCTAGTTACAGAATAGCAATTTTTTCAAAATATTTATTTGAAAATCTTCTAGTTTAGTTTTTGTATGGCCTACAGGATTTTATGTAACTACTATTCTTATAACAATTTTGAAAAATTAAGCCTTCTTTTTTTAAACATTGCGGTAAAAAACTTGTATATAATATAGCGGGCCAACCTGGCACATCTATGAACTTATCATAAAATTAATTAAATTGATATAGTTGCTAAATCTTATTCAATCTTAGCAGTATGATGTTATCAGTACTTTCGTCTTGTTTGTGAATATCCAATTTAGCGGAGCAGTATTCATCTTGAATATCTTAAAAATGCGATTCTTTATTAGCCTGTTTTTTACATGTATTAGTTTTTACGTATTCCTTGCTGTTTATCTTGTTGTTTGCAGTTATTTTTACTCCTAACTTCATCGATTTCATGTTTACTTTCCTTGAAAGTTTCTTTTGTGAAGTATTCTGTGAAGTATTATGTGAAGTATTAAGCGACTTTTAGATCTTTTGCAAACGAAACCGAGCAAGCCTTACGCCATTAACAGAAGAATGTCTAAGTACGTTTTTCAATGCTTTTAACATCCAGAACTAGATCGGTTAAATCGGTCGTTCTACGTATATTGGTATTCCTACGGAATGTAGAAAGCCATCCAATCATGTCACAGACTGCTAATATTTATGCTGTCGTCGCTATCACATGGGTTATATAAAAAAAAAAGGTTAGACAGTCAACTATCCAAATAAACCATATGCGATTTGCCGAGTACCTCGTGGAGAAGAACTTCCATTCTTGATCAACCGACATACTGTTCTCTGGAATTTGATTAAAAAAATATGCTAGAGCTAGATCACCTAAACTTTTAACATCACAAGATCCTGATTTTATTTCTGAGATACATTGAGTAGATTAATAAAGGATTACAAAGAGTGAAGTAAGTGATCTAATCAGAGAGATTTGGGTTTGTCAAAATCAGATATTCTGGCACCTAGACTACACCAGTAAAATTTTCTGCTGAAAAAACTCCAAAATATCAAAACCGCCACAAAATCTTAACATTCTTTGTTTTGAAAAATGACTTCGTATTCTACGATGAGATCAATTGACTAATAATTCCACTTATTATTATTTACAAACCTGAAATATAGAGAACCTTTATTTTGCTAAACCAGATTAAAAACATTTTTTTGTTGAAACATTGTTTTTTAGTTGATTTAGTGTTTTAGATAATTTAAAATTTCTATTTTAAAAGAAACACTTAAAACAAAATGTGTGTAATAAACACTGTTTTGATTTAACTTCAACTGATTAAAAGAAAAATTCTTTTTGAAAACAATGTTTGGAAACCAAATTTGGTCAACGATACTGATTTTAATAAGAACTCACTTTTGAATAAGATTTTAATAAAACATAGTTGTTTATAAGAGCATCTTTATGATGCATTTCTTTAAATAAGTCTCAAAATTTTTGTAAAGATTTTGAGGTATTTCAGCTCCCAAGCTTAAATCACCGAAATACCTTTGAAAAATCTTCTCATTTGACAAAACCATGAACATTCATAAATTTGGAATTTGCACGATGTCTAAAAGTATCATATCCAATATATGAATACTGTCTACACCACTGGATGTTGCTATTACATTTTGCAGGACTGAGGTTGTCCTGTAAAACGTAACAACCCACACTTACGTTGGGCCAACGTATGTAAAATCATCGCGAACGTCGGCTGTTTTTTCCAATGCAAAACCAACATTGATCCAATGTCATTTGTTTAATGATGAAATTAATACCGACGGAACTAAAAACAGCTGGCACATTTACATTGGTCCAACGTATGTAAAAACATCGCAAAAAGTTGATTGCTTTTACGATGTGAACCCAACGTTGAAACAAAATATTAATAACCCATCGTTGATTCATGTGTATAAGCCAACGTTGATTTAATGTATATATATTAAATCAACGTTGATCCATATACATTGGAACAACATTGGATTTTATAGCGGATTAACGATGCTTTTGCATCGAGAAAAGGCAGGTAAACAAATATACATTTGTATAATTTATGAGAATTATTTTCATTCAAATATTTCAGTTGATTATGGAAATATATTTTGCTAATAATTTTTCTCTTTTTGAAGAAATATCAAGCCATAAGCAAAACAAACATAAATAATAGGCCTACAAACAGCTGCAATGTTATAAGTATATAGAATTGTCAATCTTAAGTCATCATCAAATTGGCGGATATATGTATGTATAAATGCATGCTTAGCATGAAGCAAATAAATTCAATTCCGATATATAGTAAATATAAGTTGTGCAAACGTAAAATATAACGTTGAATCAACTTAAAATACAACGTTTTGCCAACGTAAAATACAACGTTTTGCCAACGTAAAATACAACGTTTTGCCAACGTAACATATAACGTTGTGCCAGCGTAAAATACAACGTTGAATCAACGTAATACATAACGCAACGCCAACTTAAAATACAACGTTGTTTTTTGGTTGTTGTCGACGTCGCATTTGTAATCAAAATAATATTAAAACAACGTTGGCGGTCGATGTTGGGCCAACGCAACGCACAACATTGTTATAGCGTTTTATCAACGTATGTGTGCTAGCTAGGAGGTGCAACATAGAACTATTGCAATTGTGATTGGTTAGTGCTTACTAAATAAATTAAAAATAAACTAAAAGATAAAAAGATTTTCAACTCCTTTTAGAAAATATCTTATTCTAGCATTAGAAAATACTTTTACCCAAAATTTAAACTGATACAATACAGCGGATTAAATGAATTAACTAGAACTTTTATTTTTAATAAAGTCAATTAGAAATAGGGCTAAACTGTTTGAAACACTATACTTTACAAATGGTACTAACTTTTTAAGTAGTTGGTCTATGTATTTACATAAAATACTTATGTACTATTAAAGTCCGGACAACACCATCTGGAAAAAATCCAATGCACAATCAATAATTTCTGCTCCTGTTAGTTACAAAAAAAATGTTATACCCCATAGCCAAGAAGTATAATAAATAATTTTTCAGAAATTTTCCAATGGAGTTTTAATAGATTAGACAGGCGTTGCGAAACCAACAGGTTGTTTTTTGTTTTAAACTACTTCATGTTCTAAAAACAGCCGATTCTGTAAGTATTGTATTTACGATCAATGTATTCACAATAAGAATCAAAATATTCACAATAGAAATACGGTTGCAAAAATCTGACCATTTTCCTTTTTTTGGCAAACTCGAATACGGATTTGTTACTTTTTCATCTACAATTTTAACTAGTTTGCTACATTTTTGCGGTAGTAAAACTTAAGAAAATTTTTCTTTATTTGGCTTTAATCTAACCCTAGATACATACCGTATACTCTTGTCAACATTTTAGCATATATTCTATTAATTATATATTTAGTATATACTTTAGACTATGTTTTATATGCCCTGTACATATCGTATATACTATAGTATACATTCTAGCACCTACTTTATATGCCCTAGTAACAACAATACTTGTGAAGTAAAAGAAATAAAATAACAGTTTACAGTATTTATTTTAATAATTTACAAATAATTTACAGCATCTATTAACATGTAAAAATATACAAAAAGAATATAACTACACAACTAATTTATAAAATCTTTTTATGTAATAATTCAAGAAAGTTTATTCTTCCATTTTGATTTCAAGTTGGAGTGGAGTCTGAACTTGACTTCGCGGGGCTTCTATTGCTAACTTAAAGTCTTTAGTATAGCGAGAACTTAATTGGGAAGGATCAACATCATCTGGTAAAGAGATATTTTTGGTAAACTGCTTATGGTGGAAACTCAAACCATGCTCGCCACTGTTTTCAGTTTTGGTTTCACCATGAACAACTAAATTTCTACCTTTTACTTGAATCGAAATTTCTTCTGGCTTGAAACCTTTTACATCTAAGGTGCATTTAAATGTCTCTTTTGTCGATTCTCCAGAGTCAGACGTTATAGGTAGCTTTTTAGGAGCTTCTATGTGCAAAACACCATCTTGACTGATGTTTGAAGTAAGTGCTGTAGGATCTACATCATCTGGAATAGTATACTTTCGATGAAATTCACTGCACTCAAATCCATTTTCATTTTCATTGCGATGTTTTCCACTTACTTCAAGAGTTTGTCCTAAACAATAAGAAATAAAAATTATCTAGTGATAAACACGCTTTAGATCTTATTACTAAAGTTTGTCTCCAAATTTTAAATTAAGAGTAATTAAGACCAACACAAGGAAAGTGTTAAGATAAAAACAAGAGTCAACAGTAATGAGATGGACTATAGAAAAAAATGGAAAACACGATTTTTTTTGTTTATGACGCCATTGCATATTTAAGTAAAAAAAACAATGCGTTATTAAAACCATCGCTTTCTTTCTTTCAATGCATCAGTCAGAACTGTTGCGTAATATCTCTTTAACAACATTCTCAAGTTAAATCAAGATAAATTATGAAATAACATTGTAACTTTATCACATTTATGTTAAATAGTTTTAGATTTAAGTACCTTCTACTTTCAGAGTAACTTCCTCTGGCTTGTAGTGTTTGACATTAAGATTTACAGCGAATCCGTTTTCCTTGTTAGAAGTCTTTTTCGCAAGAGCGCCCGTTCCAACATTAAATAATGGATAATATCTTAGGGGAGGAAAAGTAATTTCCATTATATCTTCCAAAAATGGATTGGAAGAAAAATATTTATGAACAGGAATGTGCCACAAAGACATTTTTTTTTTCTCTAAATAAAAAAGTAAAGAAACTTTAAATAAAAACTAAAAATAAGCTTAAATAATAAATAAACTCATTAAACTTCTTTGTAAACAAGTTATTTCTGAACCAATTGCCGCATTTCTAGGACGCAATACAGCAGTGCCCTCCCATTTCACGTAAAATGTCGTGGAATGATTTGCTTTACTCTGTTTTTATTTTAATGCTTTTACAATATGAATACAATTAAAATATTCCAGCCATTTTGGTTTGTGAAAAAAGAAAAAAGAAAGAAAACTATAAAAATAATTTCATTCGGTTGTGTCAACAGCGCACCCGTAAAGTTAGGATTAAATTTCGATTGGTAAGCAAAACAGAGCTAAACTCTAAGCATTGCGTCCCAAAAACATTTGGTTTATGGGGTTTCTGAAATGATCGATATAAATACAATAATATGTTCATAGATACTAATATATACAAGATTACCAGTAGATGTGTTCCAGAAGTAATCAATATTAAATAAAAATAAAAATATTAAATCACTTAAATTCCTTGAAAAAAGTGTTAAGTTCCGCGAAAACAATAACTATGTATAAAAAACAAATAATAAGATAATAATCACGACGCTGCATAATGGTTCTTACCCAGTCAGTATAAATCTCTCTTCTTGAACAATCCTAATCTGCTTGTTTGCGTTTTATTATAAGCAAAAAACTAAGGTTGAAATTTATATCTTTTTCGAATAACGTCAATAAGTTTTTTGCTATCTTAAGAAACATCCAGAAAGATTGACAATATTCTACAACATTCTGAGAATTGCTGTCTTCTTCGTTGTGCTAATTAAATTTACGCCTTCTAGTTTGACTCATACAGAAAAAGTAAAAGTACTAATGGCGGAGCTTAACTAGACAATTTTATAGCGGGAGTCTAAAACTAGTCAAAATGCAAGTGCGGAAAAATATTAATAAGGGCTGCTTTGTTTGGAAAAGACAAATTAAGTTTGGGGAACTTTCCCTATTTTAAACGGTTTTTAGACTCCTATTTGTTATAGGTCATACTCTTCTTAATTTATAGCGATTCCTATTTACTAATAGCCATTATATTTTTTTTTATATATTAAATAGTTATGGTTTTCTTAATCATGTTTCGATAATTATCCTTCAAAGAACAAAATAAGAAACCATTTAAAAGACATCGTTTACCTCAAAATAGCTACATTCAAATCCAATATAAACGAAATATCTAAAAAAATTGGTATAAATTAGCGAAAAAGACATATTGTATGCATTGGAGTTCCGGAATATAAAATAAAGTTAAAGATTTACCCGGTGTAGTACTGAGTGCAGAATAATGTATAATACAACACAAATTCGAAAAAGCTTAATAGATCTACCACAGTTCTTTAAAATCTCACAAAAAAAAACAAGAAAAAAAACTCAGTAATAAACTGCAAATAACTCAATATAGCCACCCGAGCCATGCTTTAACCAAGATAAATGAAATAAGACCATCACTTTGGTGATCAAAGTTTTTTTTCCCAGCATACGTTCCATTTCGTGGACCACTAATTTTATCTGAAGCGACCACGAAGCTTTTCTGAATTTCAGATAATAAAAAAAAAGAGTTTTTGTACCTAAATAAAAAACGCCAAAAAGTTCATAAATAATATGCATAAAATGCAATCTGTTACAAGAAAACGACTCTCTGTCACAAGTTTTATGTTTCTCTGTACAAGCCCATTAACGTTGTTGCAAGTAAAATAAAAAATACTGCTTTGACTTATGAAATAAAGTAAATTAATACTAGTAAACAGAATATTTTGTACAAAGTTCAACAAACTTATTAATTATTATTTCAAATGATATTTATGTGACTTAACAAAAAATCAATTTTAAATCATTTTAAATGAGGATGTACCGTCAACATATCTTATGCTTTAATCCTATTGCAAAGGACCTACAAAAAAACAATCTATAAATACAGTAACATAATTATTAGGTGTGCTATTTGTGTTTAGGTGTGGGCTACTTCAAGGCATAATAGAACATATCGATGGTTTAAAGCACAAAAGACACATAAAATACTGTCTCTTGACATTTTGCTCATAAATATTATTAAAAATGAATAATTAATGACGTTAAAAATAAAAAAATATTACCATTTTGCTGACCTTCTGAAATAATTTAGAGTGAGGTAATTAATTGAAGATCTCAAATTTTTAAAAAGCTGTTTTCTTCAAACTGTCAAATATGGACTTCAAACTTTTATGGACTTCAAACTTTTATTATTATTTTTTTTAATCGTTTATGCTTTAAACCATCAATATGTTGCATGTAATATGAAGTTAATATGCAGCATACTTTCATTGGTTTAGGTTATATTTTTAACAATCGTATTTAAACAAATTGAGTTAAAGCCTGAAAATGAATTTGATCTAAAGAAAACGCACAAGGGTTTTGTGGAAACAGACTATGAGCTCACTGATTTAGCTAAAGATGTTACCAAGTTCATATTTGAAGGTTCTTGTATTTGGAAAATATTCATTTATGCTTTCCAGCTATAAGAATTCACTTTCAGGATAAACCATAATATGATATATATATATACATATATATATATATATATATATATATATATATATATATATATATATATATATATATATATATATATATATTTATATTTATATATATATATATATATATATATATATATATATATATATATATATATATATATATATGTATATTTATATATACTAGAGATTAGGGTCATGCTAAAAGCACTTTTTTTTTTAATGTCTGCTGGCTCTTCCTCAATTCTATATAATAAAATAATAATGGGTTTGTAAATTTTTTTAGTAAGTAATATATTTAGGGGTGCCTAATATTTTCTAAAAAAAGTTCCAAAAAAGCTCGTTTAGGTAATATCTGAATTATACAGTAACTTTCAAATAACCAATGATCTTTTGAATTAAGCGACTTTTAATGAGTAAACATGAAACTTATTGAGTTTGTACATTATATAACAGCTCATAAATATCTAATTGCTTTGATTTAGTTGAGTAAACAAACATGAATTTCAGAAAAAAATTAGATCAGAAAAAATTAACATTGTTCTAAAGTTTTATCCAAATTTATTCAAATACATCTATGCTGATTTTTTTATATATTATAAACACAAAAATAAGGCGGCTAAATATAAAATTTGGCTACTCGCTATATATATATATATATATATATATATATATATATATATATATATATATATATATATATATATATATATATATATATATATATAAATATATATATATATATATATATATATATATATATATATATATATATATATATATATATATATATATATATATATATATACTAGAGATTAGGGCCATGCTAAAAGCACTTTTTTTTTTAATGTCTGCTGGCTCTTCCTCAATTCTATATAATAAAATAATAATGGGTTTTTAAATTTTTTTAGTAAGTAATATATTTAGGGGTGCTTAATATTTTCTAAAACAAGTTCCAAAAAAGCTCGTTTAGGTAATTTCTGAATTATACAGTAACTTTCAAATAACCAATGATCTTTTGAATTAAGCAACTTTTAATGAGTAAACATGAAACTTATTGAGTTTGTACATTATATAACTACTCATAAATATCAATGCCTTTTTTTTACATTATCTTATCAAATATAATGCTACTAATGAGTTTTGTTAAGACAATTTGTATCAAAGGCTTTTTAAACTAACCTGGATCAGCTCTTAGAAATTTCGGAGCATAAAAAATTGAAATAAAAGTTGCCATTTTACCACCTTCCTAATTTTCTTATGGCTAAAGTTCAGGATTTGCTTAGTTGAATTATAAATTTATATATAATATTGGTAGTAAATACTCTTTGCTATAAACGTTCATCGTGTAATGTTCCAGACTTGTGAATGTTAAGAGGTTTGAATGTTGGTTCTTAGAACATTAGATCTAGCTCAACAAGCTCCTAGTAATATGATCTCTTCTCATAATTCTAAAAATATGATGTTGATATTTAATTTTATCGATGAATTTTTAAAATATTTATTACATTAAGGCTTGAAAATTTTCATGGCTAAAAAAATTAACCTTAAAATATTCAAAGACTCCTTTATTCGCAATTGTCATTAAAAGGATTTTTGACTCATTTTCTTGCTCTTTAAATCAAGAATCAAAAACTGATTGCCAATATCAACATCATTGCATTTGTTTGTCAAATCTTTAAATAGTGCATTGTCAGGCCCATTGGTTTTGTCTATGGTAACTGCTAACCAATAATGTTTCAAGATTACTTCCAAAACATGATATCTATAAAGCATCAACAAAGGTTTACCGAAATTGTTTCTCCGTCAGAAAAATTCAGACCATAACCAAATTGTTTATTGTAATTAGCTCTTTATTATAAATAGTTTATGGTAATTATATTCCTTTTACTAAATTGTTTAAAAAATAGTTTACCTGTATAGCACCAAAAATCATTCCAGTATTACTAGCAGTAGTGTCAAAGCAAACCATCTTTATATGCTTAGCAATTTCGAACTCTATCAAAATCTCCTGATAACCTTGAACTGATTTAGTCCTGTGCCAGAATGAATCCCCGGAGCACCTAATAGATAAGTAGTTACAACAGCTCTCACAAGAATACAAATCTAATCAGCTGCTAAATATTTCATACAATCAAGCTAGACAAAAATAATTTGCTCACGAATTCCATTGTTCTCGTCATGAAAGGTTGGAATAAATAATATTTTGTTATTTTATTGAATAATTACGTTGGTTTTAATAACTTTAAAGTTTTTTTTGCGGAGGATAGGGGTGTAATACCACGAATATAAATGTAAATAAAAATTCCTTGTTTCACAACAAAGTTTTTCAACTTTGACACAATCTAAGTTACGGCCAGAAGATAGCGTTCTTAATAAAACGCTAAATTTTTTATTTAGTTTGACGTTCTCTGGTACAACACTTATCCTCATTGCCTCTAACTTGCCACTTTTTAATGTCTAAACGGTCGCTAATGTGTAGCAAGCAAAAGTACGTATCCAAGCACGCAAGGTAGACAGACCAAAATTGTATTTTTCTTTTTTATCAACCATACCTTTTATTTCACCATTCATCATTTTTTCAGTAGCACCACAAATATAACATTTTTGTGTAGAGCGCGTATCGGTTAAAGCATTGCATATTTTTCCGTCATTGTAAGTAACAGATTGTGTCTCACAAATTTAAATTTACCAACAATATACAGTGCTGGAAGAACTTTCTTTTAAAACTTTGTCAGTTACTATTACATTAAATTCCTGTGTTTCTTTTGAAAATATGAATTTAATTGGCTGGCAATAAAGTGTTGACGATGGCCGAGGATTTTGTTAAATTATAGTATTAGAGTCATCACTCAATCTCAACGGGACAGACGCAAACACAAACAGAAATTCATTATTAGCATCGGAGTTCTCAAATCTTTGTTTATAGGTACTGTGGCTAGAACTTCCGTCGCATCCCCATTTGTTTATTAATGTAAGCGACAAATTAGAGAATGCATTTTTGGGAAATTGACTTAGTGTTTCAGTTAAAGGTTCAGTCGTTTTATTCAATATGGCTTGAAGTTTAATTTCAGCTCGTGTTTCTGAGATAAGAAAAAAATTTTTCTAGAGGATAACACAACCTTTACATAAATTATTGTATGACGGAAACACCTCATGCCCTGTTTTCAATGACCACTTTCTTGTTTGTTTATAAGGGTGACTAGCACACTTGGAATCTACATAATAAGCAAGTGCATTATTGCTACTCAACTGCCTGCTACTACAAATAACATCAGTAGATTTTCTTTGCTATAAGATTTTTGTACTTTTTCTAATAAAAGTAGCTACGTTTCTTTGACCGGACAAACGATGTGCAATTTCAGAAGCTATTGTTAATTCATTGGCACTCCGCGATTGCAATAAGTCTTCAACTCTACGTCTTTTGGTTTTTAAACATGAGTCTTCAAAGTTTTTCTTTGTCGACTTTGAAGTCGTTTTCCTTCAGATGTTGTGAAAGCACAGGACCGATGAAAATTTATTTTAAATTATTGTCCTCTAACCAACTTTTATTTTTATTTAAAAAATTATTCATATTTCTATTCGCTGGATTCCACTTTTGCGCAAACTTGGGGGATATGCTTGCCATTTTTAACTTTCTTTTTTTTCTTCTTCGAATCACTAGTAACATCTTCTGTAGTATAGTCTTTCAAAATAAATTCACGCAAAAGAGAATTTCGTGTTTCCTTGGTGTGTTTTGGCTATTCATCAAATAACTCCAATTTTGTAATAGAATACTCTCTATCTGAAAAAAATTAAATAAAAATGAAACAAGCAAACGCGAGTAGCTAAATTTTATATTTAGCCGCCTTATTTTTGTGTTTATAATATATAAAAAAATCAGCATAGATGTATTTGAATAAATTTGGATAAAACTTTAGAACAATGTTAATTTTTTCTGATCTAATTTTTTTCTGAAATTCATGTTTGTTTACTCAACTAAATCAAAGCAATTAGATATTTATGAGCTGTTATATAATGTACAAACTCAATAAGTTTCATGTTTACTCATTAAAAGTCGCTTAATTCAAAAGATCATTGGTTATTTGAAAGTTACTGTATAATTCAGATATTACCTAAACGAGCTTTTTTGGAACTTTTTTTAGAAAATATTAGGCACCCCTAAATATATTACTTACTAAAAAAATTTACAAACCCATTATTATTTTATTATATAGAATTGAGGAAGAGCCAGCAGACATTAAAAAAAAAAGTGCTTTTAGCATGACCCTAATCTCTAGTATATATAAATATACATATATATATATATATATATATATATATATATATATATATATATATATATATATATATATATATATATATAAATATGAATATATATATATATATATAAATATATATATATATATATATATATATATATATATATATATATATATATACATATATAAATATAAATATATATATATATATATATATATATATATATATATATATATATATATATATATATATATATATATATATATATATATATATATATATATATATATATATGTATATATATATATCATATTATGGTTTATCCTGAAAGTGAATTCTTATAGCTGGAAAGCATAAATGAATATTTTCCAAATACAAGAACCTTCAAATATGAACTTGGTAACATCTTTAGCTAAATCAGTGAGCTCATAGTCTGTTTCCACAAAACCCTTGTGCGTTTTCTTTAGATCAAATTCATTTTCAGGCTTTAACTCAATTTGTTTAAATACGATTGTTAAAAATATAACCTAAACCAATGAAAGTATGCTGCATATTAACTTCATATTACATGCAACATATTGATGGTTTAAAGCATAAACGATTAAAAAAAATAATAATAAAAGTTTGAAGTCCATAAAAGTTTGAAGTCCATATTTGACAGTTTGAAGAAAACAGCTTTTTAAAAATTTGAGATCTTCAATTAATTACCTCACTCTAAATTATTTCAGAAGGTCAGCAAAATGGTAATATTTTTTTATTTTTAACGTCATTAATTATTCATTTTTAATAATATTTATGAGCAAAATGTCAAGAGACAGTATTTTATGTGTCTTTTGTGCTTTAAACCATCGATATGTTCTATTATGCCTTGAAGTAGCCCACACCTAAACACAAATAGCACACCTAATAATTATGTTACTGTATTTATAGATTGTTTTTTTGTAGGTCCTTTGCAATAGGATTAAAGCATAAGATATGTTGACGGTACATCCTCATTTAAAATGATTTAAAATTGATTTTTTGTTAAGTCACATAAATATCATTTGAAATAATAATTAATAAGTTTGTTGAACTTTGTACAAAATATTCTGTTTACTAGTATTAATTTACTTTATTTCATAAGTCAAAGCAGTATTTTTTATTTTACTTGCAACAACGTTAATGGGCTTGTACAGAGAAACATAAAACTTGTGACAGAGAGTCGTTTTCTTGTAACAGATTGCATTTTATGCATATTATTTATGAACTTTTTGGCGTTTTTTATTTAGGTACAAAAACTCTTTTTTTTTATTATCTGAAATTCAGAAAAGCTTCGTGGTCGCTTCAGATAAAATTAGTGGTCCACGAAATGGAACGTATGCTGGGAAAAAAAACTTTGATCACCAAAGTGATGGTCTTATTTCATTTATCTTGGTTAAAGCATGGCTCGGGTGGCTATATTGAGTTATTTGCAGTTTATTACTGAGTTTTTTTTCTTGTTTTTTTTTGTGAGATTTTAAAGAACTGTGGTAGATCTATTAAGCTTTTTCGAATTTGTGTTGTATTATACATTATTCTGCACTCAGTACTACACCGGGTAAATCTTTAACTTTATTTTATATTCCGGAACTCCAATGCATACAATATGTCTTTTTCGCTAATTTATACCAATTTTTTTAGATATTTCGTTTATATTGGATTTGAATGTAGCTATTTTGAGGTAAACGATGTCTTTTAAATGGTTTCTTATTTTGTTCTTTGAAGGATAATTATCGAAACATGATTAAGAAAACCATAACTATTTAATATATAAAAAAAAATATAATGGCTATTAGTAAATAGGAATCGCTATAAATTAAGAAGAGTATGACCTATAACAAATAGGAGTCTAAAAACCGTTTAAAATAGGGAAAGTTCCCCAAACTTAATTTGTCTTTTCCAAACAAAGCAGCCCTTATTAATATTTTTCCGCACTTGCATTTTGACTAGTTTTAGACTCCCGCTATAAAATTGTCTAGTTAAGCTCCGCCATTAGTACTTTTACTTTTTCTGTATGAGTCAAACTAGAAGGCGTAAATTTAATTAGCACAACGAAGAAGACAGCAATTCTCAGAATGTTGTAGAATATTGTCAATCTTTCTGGATGTTTCTTAAGATAGCAAAAAACTTATTGACGTTATTCGAAAAAGATATAAATTTCAACCTTAGTTTTTTGCTTATAATAAAACGCAAACAAGCAGATTAGGATTGTTCAAGAAGAGAGATTTATACTGACTGGGTAAGAACCATTATGCAGCGTCGTGATTATTATCTTATTATTTGTTTTTTATACATAGTTATTGTTTTCGCGGAACTTAACACTTTTTTCAAGGAATTTAAGTGATTTAATATTTTTATTTTTATTTAATATTGATTACTTCTGGAACACATCTACTGGTAATCTTGTATATATTAGTATCTATGAACATATTATTGTATTTATATCGATCATTTCAGAAACCCCATAAACCAAATGTTTTTGGGACGCAATGCTTAGAGTTTAGCTCTGTTTTGCTTACCAATCGAAATTTAATCCTAACTTTACGGGTGCGCTGTTGACACAACCGAATGAAATTATTTTTATAGTTTTCTTTCTTTTTTCTTTTTTCACAAACCAAAATGGCTGGAATATTTTAATTGTATTCATATTGTAAAAGCATTAAAATAAAAACAGAGTAAAGCAAATCATTCCACGACATTTTACGTGAAATGGGAGGGCACTGCTGTATTGCGTCCTAGAAATGCGGCAATTGGTTCAGAAATAACTTGTTTACAAAGAAGTTTAATGAGTTTATTTATTATTTAAGCTTATTTTTAGTTTTTATTTAAAGTTTCTTTACTTTTTTATTTAGAGAAAAAAAAAATGTCTTTGTGGCACATTCCTGTTCATAAATATTTTTCTTCCAATCCATTTTTGGAAGATATAATGGAAATTACTTTTCCTCCCCTAAGATATTATCCATTATTTAATGTTGGAACGGGCGCTCTTGCGAAAAAGACTTCTAACAAGGAAAACGGATTCGCTGTAAATCTTAATGTCAAACACTACAAGCCAGAGGAAGTTACTCTGAAAGTAGAAGGTACTTAAATCTAAAACTATTTAACATAAATGTGATAAAGTTACAATGTTATTTCATAATTTATCTTGATTTAACTTGAGAATGTTGTTAAAGAGATATTACGCAACAGTTCTGACTGATGCATTGAAAGAAAGAAAGCGATGGTTTTAATAACGCATTGTTTTTTTTACTTAAATATGCAATGGCGTCATAAACAAAAAAAATCGTGTTTTCCATTTTTTTCTATAGTCCATCTCATTACTGTTGACTCTTGTTTTTATCTTAACACTTTCCTTGTGTTGGTCTTAATTACTCTTAATTTAAAATTTGGAGACAAACTTTAGTAATAAGATCTAAAGCGTGTTTATCACTAGATAATTTTTATTTCTTATTGTTTAGGACAAACTCTTGAAGTAAGTGGAAAACATCGCAATGAAAATGAAAATGGATTTGAGTGCAGTGAATTTCATCGAAAGTATACTATTCCAGATGATGTAGATCCTACAGCACTTACTTCAAACATCAGTCAAGATGGTGTTTTGCACATAGAAGCTCCTAAAAAGCTACCTATAACGTCTGACTCTGGAGAATCGACAAAAGAGACATTTAAATGCACCTTAGATGTAAAAGGTTTCAAGCCAGAAGAAATTTCGATTCAAGTAAAAGGTAGAAATTTAGTTGTTCATGGTGAAACCAAAACTGAAAACAGTGGCGAGCATGGTTTGAGTTTCCACCATAAGCAGTTTACCAAAAATATCTCTTTACCAGATGATGTTGATCCTTCCCAATTAAGTTCTCGCTATACTAAAGACTTTAAGTTAGCAATAGAAGCCCCGCGAAGTCAAGTTCAGACTCCACTCCAACTTGAAATCAAAATGGAAGAATAAACTTTCTTGAATTATTACATAAAAAGATTTTATAAATTAGTTGTGTAGTTATATTCTTTTTGTATATTTTTACATGTTAATAGATGCTGTAAATTATTTGTAAATTATTAAAATAAATACTGTAAACTGTTATTTTATTTCTTTTACTTCACAAGTATTGTTGTTACTAGGGCATATAAAGTAGGTGCTAGAATGTATACTATAGTATATACGATATGTACAGGGCATATAAAACATAGTCTAAAGTATATACTAAATATATAATTAATAGAATATATGCTAAAATGTTGACAAGAGTATACGGTATGTATCTAGGGTTAGATTAAAGCCAAATAAAGAAAAATTTTCTTAAGTTTTACTACCGCAAAAATGTAGCAAACTAGTTAAAATTGTAGATGAAAAAGTAACAAATCCGTATTCGAGTTTGCCAAAAAAAGGAAAATGGTCAGATTTTTGCAACCGTATTTCTATTGTGAATATTTTGATTCTTATTGTGAATACATTGATCGTAAATACAATACTTACAGAATCGGCTGTTTTTAGAACATGAAGTAGTTTAAAACAAAAAACAACCTGTTGGTTTCGCAACGCCTGTCTAATCTATTAAAACTCCATTGGAAAATTTCTGAAAAATTATTTATTATACTTCTTGGCTATGGGGTATAACATTTTTTTTGTAACTAACAGGAGCAGAAATTATTGATTGTGCATTGGATTTTTTCCAGATGGTGTTGTCCGGACTTTAATAGTACATAAGTATTTTATGTAAATACATAGACCAACTACTTAAAAAGTTAGTACCATTTGTAAAGTATAGTGTTTCAAACAGTTTAGCCCTATTTCTAATTGACTTTATTAAAAATAAAAGTTCTAGTTAATTCATTTAATCCGCTGTATTGTATCAGTTTAAATTTTGGGTAAAAGTATTTTCTAATGCTAGAATAAGATATTTTCTAAAAGGAGTTGAAAATCTTTTTATCTTTTAGTTTATTTTTAATTTATTTAGTAAGCACTAACCAATCACAATTGCAATAGTTCTATGTTGCACCTCCTAGCTAGCACACATACGTTGATAAAACGCTATAACAATGTTGTGCGTTGCGTTGGCCCAACATCGACCGCCAACGTTGTTTTAATATTATTTTGATTACAAATGCGACGTCGACAACAACCAAAAAACAACGTTGTATTTTAAGTTGGCGTTGCGTTATGTATTACGTTGATTCAACGTTGTATTTTACGCTGGCACAACGTTATATGTTACGTTGGCAAAACGTTGTATTTTACGTTGGCAAAACGTTGTATTTTACGTTGGCAAAACGTTGTATTTTAAGTTGATTCAACGTTATATTTTACGTTTGCACAACTTATATTTACTATATATCGGAATTGAATTTATTTGCTTCATGCTAAGCATGCATTTATACATACATATATCCGCCAATTTGATGATGACTTAAGATTGACAATTCTATATACTTATAACATTGCAGCTGTTTGTAGGCCTATTATTTATGTTTGTTTTGCTTATGGCTTGATATTTCTTCAAAAAGAGAAAAATTATTAGCAAAATATATTTCCATAATCAACTGAAATATTTGAATGAAAATAATTCTCATAAATTATACAAATGTATATTTGTTTACCTGCCTTTTCTCGATGCAAAAGCATCGTTAATCCGCTATAAAATCCAATGTTGTTCCAATGTATATGGATCAACGTTGATTTAATATATATACATTAAATCAACGTTGGCTTATACACATGAATCAACGATGGGTTATTAATATTTTGTTTCAACGTTGGGTTCACATCGTAAAAGCAATCAACTTTTTGCGATGTTTTTACATACGTTGGACCAATGTAAATGTGCCAGCTGTTTTTAGTTCCGTCGGTATTAATTTCATCATTAAACAAATGACATTGGATCAATGTTGGTTTTGCATTGGAAAAAACAGCCGACGTTCGCGATGATTTTACATACGTTGGCCCAACGTAAGTGTGGGTTGTTACGTTTTACAGGACAACCTCAGTCCTGCAAAATGTAATAGCAACATCCAGTGGTGTAGACAGTATTCATATATTGGATATGATACTTTTAGACATCGTGCAAATTCCAAATTTATGAATGTTCATGGTTTTGTCAAATGAGAAGATTTTTCAAAGGTATTTCGGTGATTTAAGCTTGGGAGCTGAAATACCTCAAAATCTTTACAAAAATTTTGAGACTTATTTAAAGAAATGCATCATAAAGATGCTCTTATAAACAACTATGTTTTATTAAAATCTTATTCAAAAGTGAGTTCTTATTAAAATCAGTATCGTTGACCAAATTTGGTTTCCAAACATTGTTTTCAAAAAGAATTTTTCTTTTAATCAGTTGAAGTTAAATCAAAACAGTGTTTATTACACACATTTTGTTTTAAGTGTTTCTTTTAAAATAGAAATTTTAAATTATCTAAAACACTAAATCAACTAAAAAACAATGTTTCAACAAAAAAATGTTTTTAATCTGGTTTAGCAAAATAAAGGTTCTCTATATTTCAGGTTTGTAAATAATAATAAGTGGAATTATTAGTCAATTGATCTCATCGTAGAATACGAAGTCATTTTTCAAAACAAAGAATGTTAAGATTTTGTGGCGGTTTTGATATTTTGGAGTTTTTTCAGCAGAAAATTTTACTGGTGTAGTCTAGGTGCCAGAATATCTGATTTTGACAAACCCAAATCTCTCTGATTAGATCACTTACTTCACTCTTTGTAATCCTTTATTAATCTACTCAATGTATCTCAGAAATAAAATCAGGATCTTGTGATGTTAAAAGTTTAGGTGATCTAGCTCTAGCATATTTTTTTAATCAAATTCCAGAGAACAGTATGTCGGTTGATCAAGAATGGAAGTTCTTCTCCACGAGGTACTCGGCAAATCGCATATGGTTTATTTGGATAGTTGACTGTCTAACCTTTTTTTTTTATATAACCCATGTGATAGCGACGACAGCATAAATATTAGCAGTCTGTGACATGATTGGATGGCTTTCTACATTCCGTAGGAATACCAATATACGTAGAACGACCGATTTAACCGATCTAGTTCTGGATGTTAAAAGCATTGAAAAACGTACTTAGACATTCTTCTGTTAATGGCGTAAGGCTTGCTCGGTTTCGTTTGCAACCAGCTCGTTTTCGTTTGCAATCTGAAGTTATGTTGTTCTTTACAACTATTTACGAGCTAGCGTTATTGTTTTTGGTTATGCCCTCACAAAATATAATAGGGTTTGAAAGTTTTTGTTGAACGAATTAACTGACAAGTTTGAGTTGAAGCGTTATTTAAATTGCTCAATAAAGTCTGCTCTTTTACGGCGTACTTTAAGTGTTGTTTGGGCGAGCGCTTGGAGTCAATATTCATAGGACAGGTTTTTAATAGATAATATTGTCTTTGTTGCTCGATGTTGAATTTGCTCAAGCGTAGCAATGTGGGACTTTAAATGCGGCGACCATGGTGAGAGCGATTGATCAATCGCATCCACTCATGGTGGGGGCGATTGTAAATAAGATTCCGTGTGGGCTATTAACAAAAATTGTGACTGCAATATATTTTTTTGAACTTCCCTAGTTTTCTTTTTGGTATTGATGCGGCTGACTCTACTTGTTGTCAGACGTTAAGGTCATTACAGACCACAAAACCATGGTCTCGTTTGACTAAAGTCTTTTCGAGTGGATAACGGGTATCTTCAACGTTGGGCATTGATTATTTGCGCATTGAATTTTTACACGCGCGGTTAACATGCATTGCTTTGTATTTCTCAATGTTGAAATGCATAAGCCAAATATGTGACCATTTCACTGCTCTGTTAATTTCAGCTTGAAGAGTGTGCGGTACGAATCGTTTTTAATTATGTCAATAATTTTACTGCATGTTGTTTCATATGATGAGTGATGCTGTCCTGCAGGTCATTAATGAAGATTAGAAAGTGCAAAGGGCCCAAGACCAAGTCTTGATGCAAGCCAATAATGACCGTTTTTCGTTCAGATGTGATGATGCTGATGACCACTTGTTGACTTCGGTTGCGTAACCAAGCTGAGATCCAGTCGAAGAGCGCGTCTTGAATACTGTATGCTTTTAACTAATGAAGAAGGCGTTTATGCGGCACTTTGTGAAACACCTTCGCAAAGTCTGTGTATATGACGTCTACTGCGTGGTTGCAATGAATTGCTTTCCTCATGATGTCCTGAGTTTATAGCAGGTTTCGTACGCAATTTTTGCGATGAAAAAAGGCATACTGCTTTGGAGTAATTAAGCCATTACCAACAAAGTATTCTATTAAGCTTTTTTCAAAAATACTTTCTATCATTGCATGGAATAGATGTGAGAGAGATAGGCCAGTAGTTTAAAGCATTTAGTTTACTCCCCTTTTTAAAAATAGGAGTTACATTCACTTTTCTCCACAAGTCGGAACGAGCACTTGTTGATAAGCGAAAGAGGTTTGGCATGGTAGCTGCACATTTACTAAGGACCAGTGGATGTTAGCCGTTGTAGCGTGGTAACTTTCTTTTATTAAGGTGGTTGAGGCACTTTTGTACTATATTGATAGAAAAACATGCTGGGTCGACGACGCAAATTGCTTCATTTTCAAAAGCTGGCATTGGACCTTCGGGCTCCAAAACAATAAGCAAATGAAAATAGTTATTCAACAATGAGCATATATTATATAATATGCTATTAGCTGTTTCTAGCAATGTAATACTGTTTCTGACGTTCTGTTTGCTTTGTACGTGCACATATAAGGGTATAGGGTTGCTTTTGGGCTCTCTAGCAAGTTTCTTTTCGTTGTTGTGCCTGACTGATGTTACCATTTTAGTAACGTTTTTGCATGTGGTGCGATATGATTTTTTGAGTAATTTGAACGTATTGCGACCTGCATTTATGTACTTGGCCCAAGAGGCGCGTTTAGCCTTGACCGCCTTAATAAGTTTACCAATTGTTCCTGTTTCTCAGCAATAGGAGTAGTTTTTAATGGGATGTGTAGTTTAATGCCTTCATTATACACATTTACTATGAGCTAGTAGTTATTGTTTACATTTAGTCCAGTAAGTTCTGCTTCCTAATCAACAGCTGCAATGTTTGAAGATATTGTTGCGTAGTTTGCTCGGCTCCTAATAAGTCGATTTCGTAGTGGTAAAGTAGCCGAGCTGTCAATCCCTACAACAGCGAGTTGACTTTCAATAAAGCAGTGTGCCTAACCCAAAGGTGTGTTGCCAAGAGAATCACCTTGTTTGATGAAGATAGCACGGTCTGGTTCATTTGTTATGATCAGATCAAGTGTGCTCGACGTATCGACTACTACGGTACGTTGGCTTTTGTTTTTAATATTTTTCTGGTATTTTTTTTATATTTTTTTTCTTTCTTTTATATATTGTTTGAAGATAAACAATAAATGTAAAATAAAGAATTAAAAAAAAAAGAAATTACATACATAACGAATTTAAGAAAGTACAAAATTATTTATATTTGTTATACTACTTGTCAATTGTATATTTGTAAAATTCTACTTTTTTAAATATTGGTTATACAAAAATTATAAAAAAAAAGAACGGTTAGGGGGGGGGGGGGGACAGTGCTCCTTGCCCCACCTACCCTCTACCCGAAATCGTTGGCTCTGTAAAAATATAGCAAATAAGATAAATAACTACTTTGTAACTGTTGGTATAAACTTAGCACAAAATATTCCGATTGTACCTAACGCAACATATTATTTTACCTTTTCCGTAATTTCTGTACTAGATAACTTTGAAGTTTCTATTAAAGAGTTTGAATGCGCTTATAAAATGCTAAGAACCTATCAAGTAAGAGGTCCGGATAAAATAAATGGCTACATTATAATTGGATCTTACGAGATCATAAAAACTATGCTCTTCCAGGTCTTTAATTGCTCAATTAAACAAGATATTTTTCCTTACCAACTAAAGTTTGCTAAAGTAAATATGTCAAGGGAGGGGAGGGGTCTAATTATCAAATATAACTAATTATTGTCCTATTTCTGTACTTTCTGGTTTTTCAAAAAGTTTTAAAAGGATTCTATACAACAAAACATATGATCATCTTTCTATAAATAAATTATTAAATACCAGTCAATATGGATTTAAAAAGAATAATTCCACTGAAATCACAATATACTCTTGGAGTTTTTATTGATCTATTAAAAGCCTTTGATATAATAGATCATGAAATTCATTGGTCATGAAATTCTTATACAAAAATTGAAAAACTATGGAATCAGCGGAAATTTTCTAAAATTTCTAAAAAGTTATTAAACATTCGTAAACAGTTTGTTCAAATTGATGTATCCTCCTTTATAAAGTTACTAGATATAACATGTGCTGTTACCCAAGGGTAACACCACATGTTATATCAAGTAACTTTGTGTAAAAAATGAGAAAAAGAAGTGGTAAAACAATTTCTTTTTCTCCTTTATGTTAATGATCTTTATAATGCCTCAATCGAGGCATTATGAACCTTTAAAGACAGTAATACTTGTTTATGACACAAACCTTTTTCTGTCTAGTAATAGTATCTTTAAACTTTTTCATGACATGAGCATAGAGCTAAATAAATTTACAAACTGATTTAAGTCAAATACACTATTAATCAGCATAAAAAAACTAAATTGATAAAACTTCTACCAAAATCCATTTATATTGACAATCTTTAAATAAAGCAAATAAAAGTTATACATTTCCTTGCTGTTTTCATTTATGGAAATCTTACATTGAAAAATCATACCAAAACTTGGTACAACAAAATTTCAAATAATATTGGAGTAGTGTATAAAGCAAGAAATTTTTTAAATAGAATTACATTAAGTCAACTTTATTTCTCTCTCGCATGATGTTGTGCTAAAAAAAAAAAAAAAAAAAAAATTAGATCCTCTTCATTGGCAACAGAAGCATCTTGCACGTCTAACAAACATTAAAGATCTTTATACTCGTGCCAGATCTTTTTTATTGAAAAATAATGTTCTTAATATATATCAACTAAATGTTTTTAATGCTCTTTGCTTTATGTACAAATGTAAAATAAACTTAACGCCTATATCCTTTCAAAATTATATGCAATAAAATTCAAAAACAAATATGACCTAAGAAACGACAATCTTATTCATCAACGTTATTTGAATACAAATTTTGGAAGATCTCTTATATCATATCGCTGAGCTTTTTGGTGGAACCAATTAATTTTAAAATGTTGATTTTTCTCAAAGTTGGAATTTTCCTTCTTTCAAAAAAAAACTTAAAAAAGTTATTTGTAAGTTGATAATATACTCGAGTTCTTTTGAGCTCAATCCTTATTGTGATCCGCATTGTGTGACTCCTTGATGTGAAAAAACCAAATATTTAAATGTTTTAAATATTTGGTTTTATACAAATATTTTATAATGATAAACGGTATTTTATATTTGAAATATTTGGAGTTTTTAAATATTATTGTTAAATGTTATTTTGTTAGCGGTATATTATTGTATTCTTAAAATACCTGGTTACATTTTTATTATATTGTTAAACGGTTCTCGGTGACAGGATCTTACAACCCTCTTCGTGTTTCCGTGTTCTTAAATTTTATATACAACGGCATTTTACCAGAATATATAGTAATAAGAACAAAATCATTAAAAAATTTTTTTTTCCTTGTTTTGATCCCGGCTTTCCTTTAGTTCATACATAATAAAGTTTGAAAATCAACCTGGTAAAATTGAAAAAATTAATAAAAATTCAATTTCATAGACACCATTCTAAATATATTAAAGAATTCATGTTCAAGTTTTTGAAAAATTTGGACAATTTTTGAATAAGTTCTATCATCTGAAATTAGGCAGTTTTTGGGTAAAATTACAGTTACTATGCAAGTAAAGAAAGACGTCATAAACCAAAAACATTTGTTTTTAATAATATTTTTTGTTTTTTCATTTGTTTACATTTTTTTTTTTGTTATACAACTATATATAACCAATAATAAAAAATAGAAGTTCACAAATTTACAATGACACGTAGTATAACAAATATAAATAACTTTGTAGTTAATTAAACTCTTTTTAAACATTAATAGAAAAAAAACTAAAGGTATCAACTTAAGCGAATTTTCAACCTTAAAAAATAATACTTAGTGATTTTGATTAATAAAATAAAAGAATGTCGTAGTTGTTGGAGCTATTGCACAATTTATTATTTGAAGTTCATTTTTGCCTGGGCAATTTTATTCCAATTATTAGTTTTGAATGAATTATTTAACTTGACCTTTTAAAGACGGAAATAATTTTATGTTGATTTTTTCAGGGTTCTTTAATCAAAACAAGAATGCTGTTTTGATTAAGTATTCTAATTTAGGAAACCGCTTGTCTCGATTTGAACAAATTTATGCCTTGCAAAACCGAATATAAATTTTTTTAGTTATTAAGGTGCTCCAAGAAGTCCTTACGGTCTTATCACAGAGCACCACGGTATAGCATTTAACAAGGAAGTTCACGGAATTTATGCATGGTTTATTCTAAGCCTCTAAAATTTTTATATTATTTTCGTTAATTAGTTAGTAAACTATATATTTTTCACATTTCATAATAAAAAATTCATTGATAAAATTTTTTGCAACTTATTGTTTAATCACGATGATTTAATTTTATTCAGGTTGTTCGTCTAAAATCTTCTTTTTTTTTTTTTAGGTCTAGAAAAAAGAAAAATATTTTTATTTTTAATAGACATACATAACTTCGTTAAATTAGGGTATTGTGGCCCCTTGTTCTCACTAGTATAAGTATCTGGTGTCTCGATAACTAAAACATTGTCTTATCACTTCTAAATATATAAGGGTTTCTGTGCAGAAAAATGTGTAAAGTTTTGGTAAGCTTTACTTATATTAACAATAGAAAACTTAACCTTGCTTTTTTTCATGAACATTATATTCTGATTTAGCTTTTCACATTTTTTGGCGCTGAGAATTTAAAAACTTTTGTTCCATAAAGGTGATATTTTTGAGATAAAACCTTC
>NC_088930.1:35095000-35222500 GCF_038396675.1 Hydra vulgaris
ATTTTTTTTGGTAGAGATCAATGGTGGACATTCCTTTCTCGTTTATTAATAATGACAGTTTTGCTTTTAATAGCATTGGTTATGCCTCACTTTGGGCTTGCAGTGAGCATAATCGGAAGTGTTCGCGGAAGCCTTATTGCGCTTGTCCTACCACCTCTATTTTATATTAATTTAAAAACTCACACTATGTCTAAAATTAAACTATGTTTTTGCTATGTTACTGCTGGTTTTGGTTTGTTGCTTGGAACTTTTGGCCTTTACTCATCTGTTTATAAGTTAGTAATTGGTACTTGATCAAGGTAGATAGAAAGCTTACAACTTGTGCTTGCGCTTTGTAAAAGGTTGGCGAATCTCGAAACATTGTAAAAGTTTAGCGAATCTCGAAACATTGGGCAGAAAAAAAAATCTTTGTAACATGTTTTAAATAGGCAAAGTGGAAAATACTTTACAAAAAAATTTTTATTGCTGCTAATAACTTTTTTATACGTGTTGTCCTAAGTTATATATAAAATTTCAATCTAAACAAGGAAATACCTTTTTTATATCATTTTATACGTATTATTAGGTATATTCTAATCATCAATAAAAGATATAAAACATAAAGTATATGAATAAAATACGATTTAGAAAAGAATTTTCAAGTACAGCTGGATATTGGATTTTCTGATACCAATATTTTTATCCGGGTGAAACCTAGATATATAAAGATATTTTTTTTGGCATACAAAACTTACGCAAAATAAATCAAAACCAATTAGCAAAAAAGTAATTATAAATAAAATAAAAATATGCAAAACAAATTTCATTTAAATTATGTTTAGTGTACTTTTTTGGAAAACATTGTTCCTTGAAATTATTCTCCAACCTCCAAGCTACAACCGCGACATCAAGAAGATTAAGAGCACGTTTATCCTTCAAGAAGTTTAGTAAAAACACGCATGCGCCTTGGCGATAGCATGTTTTTACTAAAAGTTAAAATATGTTAAATTTGAAATTTAACATGTTTTAACTTTTAAAACATGTTTTAACTTTTGAATGTTTTAACCTGAAAAAAGCAATTTAAATTTAGAAATGAAATATTTTATTCTAAAATTTACCTTTAATGAATTTATTTTCATCAAGGGTAATAATAAGCTTAATAAACTTTTAGAATTTATTTTTAGAATTCATTTGAATAAAATTATCGTGTCAAATTAAAAGGAAAATTAACAAATTAAAATGAAAAAATGCCAAGTTAAAGTGAAAAGTACCTAACTTAAAAACAAAAATATCTGAAATTTTTTTTGTTAACTTTTAGATAATGTTACACTTAACTCAGAATTTAATTCATTACAAAATAAAAATAGGATACTTCTAGATAAGCATTCTGACCCGGATATTAATTTAGTAATAACAAAGTATTTCAAAATATTAATACTTTATATTATGATCCTAAAACTAAAAACATAATGCAAAGACTAGAATGCAAATTCATTTTCAATTTTTTCAAAAATTTTGAATTATTTAAACAATTTCCATGCGAGGTTAAATTTAATTTAAAAATTATTAGTCTCAACGAGACATAATGTACTGATTAATATATCGAGACAAATACAAATTTTCAGTTACTAAATTATAAAGTGATTCATCAATTTAGAGGATCTGGTGAAGGAGGGGGTTTTATCTATAAGTAATTCTTTATTATACAAGCTAAAAAAAGATTTGTGCTCAACCACTAATGATTGTGAATCACTATGTGTTGAAATAATAAATAAAACCACAACAAACGTTATCATCCACGTTTTATACAGACCGCCTTCCGGCTCAATAAAACAACTCGAAAATCATATTAAAAACATAATTAAAAATAAATTCGCGAACAAACTTTTATTGCACCTTCTAATATCGCGTGCAATTCTGTCCGCTGTCTTTATGCTATCTTTCTAAATCGACTACTTCTATCTTTCATTTATCTTCATATCTTCATAACATATCTTCGTTCTTCCTAAAATCACTTTACTCTTGGTCCGTAGAGCGGGTTATGACGCTCCTTTTGGAGCCGAACTTATCTTTGCAGTCCTTGGTAATGTGGCCTCTATATGGCAATTAGCCGGAGGAGGATAAACCACAATACCTAATTAAAAATAAATTGTTCCGTATTAATTAAAAATTAATTCGCGAACAAGTTTTAATTGCACCTTCTAACATCGCGTGCAATCCTGTCCGCTGCCTTTATGCTATCTTTCTAAATCGACTACTTTTATCTTTCACTTTAACATATCTTCGTTCTTCCTAAAATCACTTTACTCTTGGTCTGTAGAGCGGGTTATGACGTTCCTTTTGGAGCCTAACTTTGTCTTTGCAGTCCTTGGTAATGTGGCCTCTATATGGAATTAGCCAGAGGAGGATAAACCATAGTACCATAATTAAAAATAAATTAAGCAAAATTAAAAGCATTTATTCTGTAGGTTAACCTTGGCCTGAACATGAGTCATTTAAATACAAATATAAATGATTTCTTTAACGTCATAAATCAGAGAGGCTATATTCCACTAATTACTAAACCCACAAGAATAACTAGAGAAAGCGCAACAGTTATAGATCAAATAGTTACCAATAAATTAAAATCAAAAATAAAAACAGGAATATTTAAATGCAATATTTTAGATCACTTCCCTGTATTTCTTATCACACAAAAATGTGATAACATCTATGCACAAAAAGTTAAAAAAAATACGAGTAATATAAACGAAAAATCCATAAAAAATTTTAATACTCTTCAATCAGATTTAAATTGCGATAACCTCTTTGATATTGAACACACAGATAAGGCATACGATAAGTTTATTGATAAATTGCAACAACTTTACAATAGGGTTTTTCCTGTAGTTACAAAAGTGTAAAAAAAAAACACATTATTAAATCCATGGATAACGCCTGGAATTATAAAGTCGTCAAAAAACGACTATATAATGTTTCTCAAAAAAATAAACTTTCAAGAATGAAACTAATAACAAAAATTATAAACGTGTTTTCGAGATGGTTATTAAAAAGTCAAAGAAATGTTACTATACCAAGCATTTAATAAAACATAAAAATGGTCAAAAAAAATACTTGGAACATAATTAAGGAAGTAATTGGCACGAAACAAACTGACGGAAATAGTCCTCCTATAAATCTAAACATTGAAAATAAAACTACTACAAACAAAACTTTAATTGCTGAAACATTCAACCAATATTTTATCAGTGTAGGTTCCACTTTAGTGTCGAAAATAGAAACTACTGAAGTAAACTTTGAGTCATATTCTACTCCTAATAAGACCTCTAAAATGGTAATATGAAATTACTGAAAAGGAACTCCTAGGTGCAGTATATCTTTTAATACAAAAAAAAAGGTGGGGTATGATGATATTAGTAGTAATGTAAATAATCGATAAAATACTTAACAATCCTTCTTTTAGATATTTTTAACCTATCTTTAAAACTAAGTATTTATCCGGAGAAACTTTTCCGAAAAAAAAGAAAAATTCCGAGGGTCGTACCTATTTTCAAATCAGGAGACATTTCTAATCTTGAAAATTACAGACCAATTTCAATTCTTCCTTGCTTCTCAAAAATCTTAGAGCGAATTATGTATAACCGAATTTTAACTTTTCTAACTATAAATAATATTCTATATAATAAACAGTTTGGATTTCAGCCAGGGTATTTAACTGACCATGCTACTATTAATACTGTTCACAATACATTTAAAGCATTTGATGAAAGTAAGTTTACGCTTTATATATCTTTATCAAAGGCTTTGCTAAGATCTATAATGCTATAGATCTTAGCAAAGCCTTTCATAAAGTAGACTATAGCATTCTTATAAAAAAACTTGAAAGTTATGGAATTAAAAGCACATATTTAGAATGACACAAAATTTATCTAAACAATAGAAAACAATATTTAGCACATGGAAAAGGAAAAACTGATTACTTGATTATAACTTGCGGTGTTCCCCAAGGCTCAATTCTGGGTCGCTTTTATTTCTTATTTATGTAAAACGATTTCCATAACTTTTCAAACATTTTAAACTTAGTTTTATTTTCAGATGACACGAATTTATTTTATTCTAACGGAATTTTTAAATTTAGCGGAATGGTTTAAGGCAAACAAATTGTCCTTAAATTTAAATAAAACTAAGTATACTTTTTTTCATAGAATTCACGATAAAGAAAATATTCCATTAAAACTTCCTGATCTTTATATGGGCAACTCTGAAATAATTAGAGAGTCATCATTAAAGTTTTTAGGAGTGATACTTGACGAAAACTTGACAAGGAGAGAACATATAAGAACGGTAAAAGATAAAAATTCAAAAAATATCGCCGTTCTATACAAAGCTAAGCAATTATTAAACCAAAACTGCTTAAAAATCTTATATTTTTCCCTCATACATTGTTATGTAAACTATGCAAATATTGCATGGTGCTGCTCTAATGAAAGTAAAGTTAAAAAATTGCTTAGTAGACAAAAACACGCAGAATTATGTCAATTCACACATTCTAAAGAACTTTTTTAAAAATCATCACATACTTAATGTTTTTCAGTTAAATCTTTATCAAATTCTTATATTTATGTACAAACTTCATAATAAAGTAACTCCTATAATATTTAATACACTTTTCAATAAAACTAACCACGAGTACCCTACAAGATTTTCAAATTACAATTATGAGCAACCTAAAATGCACTATTTGATTACTAAATGGAACACTTTGTTAAATAACCAGCTGAAAAATTGTTATTCACATTCTCTATTCAAACACAAACTCAAACAAAAACTTCTTAACGATGTTAATGAATTAAATTCTTTTTAAGATTCTCTTTTTCTTTTTTTTTTTTTTAATTTTTTTAATTTTTCTTTTTTAACAACTATCTTATAAACTAGTCTTTAATTTAAATTTTCTTTAAATTATCTTATTAACTTATTTTAAGTTTTTAGGTTTGTATTTTTTTTTTAATGGTACAAAGGAATTTTATGTTTACATTTTAATGGTTGTACACGCTTGCTGATGAAAGTACGTCGGGGCTTAGTGATAAGGCAAATGTCGTCTTCTTTTAGCCCCATCATGTAGATTCCGTCATCATGATTTAATTTATATAAAACATCCGTTTTAAATAAATTAAATCATGTAGATTTAATCTATATAAAACGGCATTGTATTCTTTTTTTAATGACGAAATAAATAAATAACTATCTATCCAAATTCCAAAAAATAGTTTAAAAAAAAAAGAAAAAATTTTAAGTTTCATTATGTATGAAAATAATAAGAAAATGTTTTACACCAACGATCGTTTTAAAAATTCGTTAATTATAACTCACTCTAGTTTATGTTTCATAATGAAATATATAAAAAAAATTTATATCAAAATAAGATAAAATCGGGAAGACTTTCAACTTTCAAATTTTGCACGTTATAGTTTTATGCTCTAATGAAAGGTAATCTTGCTTTAGGCAGCTGATTTTTCTAAAAAAAAATGTTGAAATACGCTGGTGTCTATTATAGAGGTTTAAACGGTTTAAATAAAGTTTTAGATTTAAATATAAGTGACACAACAGTGAATAACTAATTGAATTGTTGATTGGGCGACATCTAGAGTTGAATTTTCAGGTTATACTTAAACAAAGTTTAACCATTTATAAAACTTTTTTTTATGGCAAGTAGCCAATTACCTGATTGCATTTTCAATATCTTTTCACTTTAAGTTAATTTAATAATTTTTTATTTTTCAAATTATAAAGATAAAACAAAAATTACGAATTTTATTTAATAAATAGTTTGGAGCCAAGGCGCCTTCACTCCTTTGTTGCCACAACAAAGTAGTGGATATATAAGAAATAACTAGGGCCCTGCGTATCGGCATTTTTAAATTCGAATCAAATCTCGAATCGAAGCGGGTCTTGATTTACAAATAAAATCGAATTACGAACTGAATTGAATCACGAATCGAATCAGCAATATGAGGAAATCCAAATTTAAGTATATTTTTTCAAAAAAAAAAAAAAAAATTACTATAAAATTTATTTGACCCGGAATAATTTTTTAGTGGTTCTTTGGAACCAGCATTACAATTACTTTTGATTACAATTACTTTATTCTGGCTGAGATAAAAATATTTTGATAGCATCTCAAAAAACAACAACACTCACGAAGTAAATAGTGATTCGAAAAACTTGAATCATTTTTTTCAAATCGAATTTCGAATCGAAGCGACACTTGATTCTCAAATCGAATCGATTTGAAGGGCCCTAGAAATAACATAGTTTAACAATGCAATTCTATCAACAACATCTAGTCTGTCTTTTCCATCAAGATCTTTTCTACAACCAATTATTGTAATTAGTGGAGCGATAATATCTAAATACGGTTTTGATGGCAGTTCCTATTACTCAGCTTAAAATAAAAATTTAATACTGCTGGAAGTCATTCTAATTTAAATACATTTTTATATTTGAATATTGACGAATATTATTGAAAATGTGGTACTTCCCTGAGCTCAACAACACTTTGGAAACAACTTTTGGACGTTTTAGCAGGATTCTGCAGTGTCTTATTGAGCCAAATCATCGCAGGACTGGTGTAAGGCTGATTTTCTTGATTTTATCTAGGCTCAAGAACGGCCACGATGTTCGTGTAATCTCAACCCATTGGACTATAGTGTTTGGTCAATTTTGGAGGCGAGCGCTTGTGCAAAACCCCACAAAAGTTTGGTGAGTCTTAAACATTCATTGGTCGGGGAATGGATTGGAATTTTCCCAGCAAAGCTGCGGTACACCGCGGAAAATTCAGCAAGCGTTTTAGGCTCTGTATCAAAAAAAAAGGTGGCCACTTCTAATAAATTTAACTTTTAATAATTTTAAATATTTTTATTGATAAATACACAGTTAATTTTGTTATAACTTCTTGATTTACAAAAAAATGATCAAATTACTCAACTCCGTTATTTTTTGTCACCCTTTTAAAGTGGTTGACATATTTTTTCCTATAAGTTTAAAACTGGTTGAAAATTTTCATTTAAAAAAGTTTAAACCATAGCAAGTTGAATTAAACGTTTTTTTAATTCCGCAATTTTCTTTTCAGAACTTTTACTTAATTTTGTTGTGCTTTTTTATTTTTCCCAAAAATTTCCCCCGCACATTGCACGCATATAAGTTTTATATCCAATCCAAGCCCAATCCAAGTATAAGTAAAATAAATAAAAAATCGACAAGAATGGAAGCTTGGTTACATTGCCAGACTGTTAAGAATTTTTCTACCACTCTTTTTTATGTTTCTTTCTTGCAGCAAGCACAATGTACTAAGATGTTTTCCCTCTTCATTAAATAAAACTTTGATACTTACAAATTTTAGAGAAAATTTATGTTGGAAATAATGCTCAAAAACATTTTTAACACAATCGGCTTAAAACAGATAAACAAAAATTATTAAATTGATAAACAAAAATTATTAAAAACTAATAAAGTTTTAATAATGGCGACGTTATGAAATTATTTTGCGTTTCTTAATAGAATCACATTTTACTATTCAAACTAAAAAAAAAAGGATACAATTTTCTACCTTTAGGGTAAGTCGCATAATCTACACCTTTAAGATAGAAAGTTATACAGTTGAGGTTAAAAGTTATACCAAAAATGGTCATTTGTGGTGTAATTTGCTACACCCTAAAAACAAGTCCGTTAAAATCGTAACAGAGTTCGTCCGTAACTCAGTTGGTAACAGAGTAACCAGTAAATCTAAGTAAGCATTCCGTTAATTAAAAAAAATAATTTCGTTAGATCAACGTATTTAAACTAGATAACGGATTGCGGTACGTAAAGTTAAAAAACATATTTGTAAAAGAGCAATTTTCTACTAGTCACAGCCCCCTATGCCATAACGAGTTTTTAAACACTTCTTGTTGGCTTGCACGAGCTCAGTTTACACAATATTTATAATTTGATTAAATGATTTTAGATAATTATTAAACAACTAATTAGTAAACAACTTATTGTAATATTTTGTTATTTCTTAAATTTGATTATAATTATAATATAATTATAATGGTACATAAACTAAACGTACGTATACTAAAATTTAATATACTTGATATTATTATAATTATATAATATAATTATAGTATATTAAATTTATATTATATTAATATATTAATATAATATTATAGATTTAATAAAATAAAATTTAATATATACTTGTACCATTATAATTAATTTAATTTAAATTATTATATACTTTTATTGTATTTGGTTTATATAATAAGCTTATCCGCAATAGGCTTATTAATTATATAGAAAATTACTAACGAAATTATATAGATTTGTATAAATTAAATATTTGTTATATATTTATAATAATCATATAATTATATTTATAAAAATTTATAAAAAAATATATATATTTTTTAAACCAAAACAGCTCCATATAGTTCCATATATTTGATTACTTTAATATATAAGCAATACTATTATATAATATATAAAAGTATTGTTGGATTTTATTGTGATTTCCTAATTTTTTTAAAACAATAATATTTCTTATATAACTTTTATTATGAAAATAGAGATTCTTCTTGTTATTTTCACTATTAATAATACTATTATATTTGTGTTACATAAATTTAAATTCATTAACTCGAAGAAATATAGATGCCACTTCTGGTATTAAAAGTCTGGAATCTTACACAAGAGAAAAAATTGTAAATTCTTATCAAGAATTCTGATAGTTCATATGACATTGAAAACAAAGATATACAACAAAAACTAAGTTTTTAATTTTTATTTTAGCATTTAGAAAAATGAATGTTTTCTTTGCAAAACTGACTTAGTGACTGTGCAAAAACATTTTTCTCATTTCCGATATAATCACGGTTTGGCTTCAAATGGAAGTGAAGTTATAAGTACCTTTGATTGCTCTAGAGTTTTTTTTTTTTAGCGCATTTAAAAGACATATTGTTAAATTTCATGGTGAGTCATTAAAAGATAAAGTTGATTACAAATTTGTTGACATCAATTTGAATAATATAGAGGTTATAGATGTTACTATGGATTATAATAATTTTGATGAAACGGTCAGCGCTTTTAAAAAAAATCTTTTATAATGTTTGTGACAAGTCTTCTAATTAAAGCTAACTCAAAAAAATGTCCAAATGGTTACTGAAAGTATGCATGGACAATTGGAAGATTTAAAAGTTTTTCCTTACAAGATGTGGAGCATGTGGAGCAACTTTGTGTAAACCTTAATGGTTTATTAACTGCCAAAAATACGGCAAATTTAAAGCTACAGAATATTTCATCAGCTCTATCAAATGTTGATACCACCCATAAGCGTATTCGTTTGTTAACTGTTAATGAGTATTTTATTCCTCTGGAAGTGCATATTCATGGTTGCACTTTGGTTTGCTGCAGATGTTAAAAAGTATGGATATGAAAAATATTTTTAAGCTGTAGTTAAGCAATTAAAATAGTCAAAGTCAGAAGAAGGAGTAACTGTTAATATAGATAGGAAACCTGTTCAACTTCATGCTATACTTGCAATGTTTTCTGCTGATAATCTTGGAGCTCATTCATTGTTTGGGTTTTTAGAAAGTTTTAAGAATTTTTTCCGGTATAGAAAGATAATTTTTGTTTTTAATGCTTACAATTTTTCTAAAAAACAAAAACATTAAAAAATGGTTTGCTTTCATATAATTGCATTAGTGACGAAAATAACATTATATTAGTTTTTATATTATTTATAACAACATTATATCAATAAAAAGTTATTTTAAAAGTTTAGTAGGGTTTTTTTTTATTTTTTAACTTCTAACTTACTTCCAACAAGGCTGAAAGCAACCACTATTAATTTAGGAGTTACTAGAAAACAAAAGGTTAAAGAGTAAGGAGACGGTTGATAGTCTTAAAAAGTTGAAGGTTGTATGAATCAGGAAAAGTCATGAAGATAAGAAAGTGTTCCGAAAGGTTGGAGAAAAAAACTATACAAATAAGAGTTTTTAGAGCTTGCAGGGACAGATATAGTAAATCGATGCAACTCTGCTGAATGACGAGTTAAGCAAGAATGAGGTTGATTGAAATAGAGATGATAGCTCCTTTGAGCAGCGACTATGATAGTACTCGTAGAAAAGAGGAAGAGATGCAACTTTACGACAGTGTGAGAGAGGCTCAAGCTTAGCTGATAAAGCAGGTCCAACGTTTACAAATTTGGACCTTGTCTATAATAGTAAAAGTATCATTAGAAAAACTAGCCCAAATATGACAACAGTATTCCATACTGGGTTGAATAAGAGAGGAATAAGAAAGAACTTTAAAAAATGTCCTAAAAAAAGGAATACATTTGTGGGTATTCACCGGAATATTTGAAGTAGGGTTTCATCGAATGGGTAGTAAATAATCAAAATCCAATGTGTTTAATATGTAATAAAACACTATAAAATGAGACAATGAAGCCAAGTAAATTGCGAAAACATCTGTCTAAAAAACATGTAAAAGATTAAGACAAGCGATTGAATATTTTCTAAAATTTTCAAAAGAATTACGAACAAAATTCTAAATTGGTCAACCGTTGCAACATTTAAAAAACAAATGCAACGAACAAAGATGGATTACTTGCCTTTTTCGCATATCTTAGTTAATTGAAAAATGAAAGTTATAAAAAAGCGGTAAAATTTATAACATTAGAGAAAAATTAATAATACCTTCAATAAGTGAATTTATCACCATAGTCATGAGTTAAAACATGCCTCATGCTTTAAAAACATTGCCATTAAGCGGAGCTATAAAAAACCTAGAAATGAAGCAATGAGAGTTAATGTGGAAATTAAACTGATTAATGTTTTCCGACAATGTTCATTTTCCAAGCAATTTGATGACTCTACCATTGCAGACAATAACGCTGTATTGATGTCATATGTACGTTATTTTGATGAAAATAATATATTACAAGAAGATATGCTATTTGCATCAAATCTTATTAGGGGAGAACTTGCACCCTTGATCCGTAAGCACCCTTGATCCTATAGCCTTATTTCTTTACTTACATAACTTATTAAAGAGGGTTGATAACCAGCGTGCTATAAAAATCGCATCTTCAAAATTAATTGTGTTTTGGTTAGAGAGTAGACCACTATTAAATTTATTTCTAAAGAGTTTGATTTTGACGATAAAAAGTAATTTTTTTACTTTTACAAGGAACCCCACATCTTTAATATTATTTTGAGTTGAATAATTTTGCTTATGCCATTTTGTAACTAAACTATTCACCTCTTGTATGGTTGCTTTTGGTAAGCTATGGAAGCATCTAATATGACAAAAAAAGAAGTTTTGTAAAAATTGAGCGGGTTAGCACCATTGATCCTAATGCATTTATGCACCTTTGATCCTATGATCAAAGGTGCATACACACACACAAACAAAATGTTTAACCAATAAAGTAACATGTCATATTTTTTTTTAATAAATTTTTTTCTTCCAAAATGTAGTCTTAAAAGTAGACTTTATACTATTTTGTGTTTTTTTTGTCCTCCTAATACTTTTATGTAATATAATTGTATTCACATATATATATATATATATATATATATATATATATATATATATATATATATATATATATATATATATATATATATATATATATATACATATATATATATGTGTGTGTGTGTATGTGTGTGTGTGTTTTTTACAGTTAAATATGGTGTATCATAAAAAAAGAACAACTGATAGACCACCTAGAGGTAAAGTTAATGAAAATGAAATGCGAGCAGCTGTTAATGCAGTTCTTAATGGTGGTACAGTTTATCGTGTATCTAAAGAGAATTTAATGACACTTAAGAGATGTGTAAGGAAACGTCAATTAAATCCAAGTACAGTCTGCATATGTACACGTACACGTAGTACACGTACGTAGTACACGTAGCATATGTACATATGTACATATGCTACGTGTTATGTTACATATGTACATATGCTATGTTTTATGTTACATATGTACGTATGCTACGTGGTTTTATGTTACAAATTGCTAGGAAACAGTGGCTTCGTGGTTTTATGTTAAGTAGGAATGAGTTATCTTTACGAAATCCAGAAGCTACTAGTATGGCACGAGCAACTGATTTTAATCGTTATACAGTCGGAGAATTTTTCACCAATCTAAAAGATGTTCGTCTGCGACACAAATTTCAGCCACAAAAAATATATAATGTTGATGAGACAGGTCTTACAACCGTTCAAAAACCAGTTAAAGTAATTGCTGAAAAAGGAGATAAACAAGTTGGAAGGATAACTTCAGCAGAAAGAGGGACATTGGTAACAGTTTGTTGTGCAGTTAATGCAATAGGAAACTCAATACCTCTATTTTTTATTTTTTCAAGAGTTCATTTCAAAGGAAGTATGTTAAATGGTGGTCCACCTGGATGTGTTGGGGTTGCAAACCCATCTGGCTGAATAAATTGTGCAATGTTTTTCGAGTGGATGAAACATTTTATTCAAAATGTGAAATGTTCTCTAGCTAATCCAGTGCTTTTACTTCTTGACAACCATGAGAGCCATGTTTCAATTGTGTGTTTAGATTTACCAAAAAAAAATGGCATAACTATGCTGTCCTTTCCGCCACACTGCAGTCACAAGCTGCAGCCATTAGATCGGTCAGTTTATGGGCCTTTGAAACGTTATTACAATACAGCCTGTGATGATTGGATTGTATCTAATCCAAGATCGATGACCATATATGATATAGCTGCAGTTGTAAGGAAAACTTATGCACAAGCTTTTACTTTGTCTAACATTACTGCAGGATTTGCTGTAGCTGAAATTGAACCCTTTAATCCTAACGTATTTTTTGATAATGAGTTTTTGGCTTCATATTGTAACAAATCGTCCAAAACCTATTACTGCTAACCCATTTCCAGGTGTTATTGATGCAGTTTCTGCTATTGTTCATGCCCCAGCTTTTAATCAACCATTGATGTCAAGTCTGTCATCAGGGCCAGCTTGTAGTGTATTGCCAATTCAGCCTATATCTGACCCTGTAAGTCAACTATCCAGTGTTTCTATTAAAATCTTTTATCAAGCAAGTCTAGAAAAAATTAGGCCATTTCCGAAAGCTGGATCAAGGAAGTTCATTAAAGGACGTAAGCGTCAGCGTACTCGAATACTCACAGACACCCTTGTTCGAAATGAACTAAATAGGCTTCAGGAAATGAAAAAAAAGTCTTAGTCAAAAAAGAAAAAATATGAAACGCAAAATAAGATCTTCATGACAGCGCCGTAACTAGCTTTTCTAGTGCCCTGTGCAAAATTTCATTTTTCGGCCCTCTTAGCCTAACTTTTTTTTGGAAAAATTGTAAATAAAAAATATATTTTAATTTATTATTTTTAAAAATTTCTATATTAAAATTGCACTTTTCTCGCTTTCATTCGCGCAAATTCATTTATAACGTCGTCATAATTAATATCTTTAACAATGTTATATTCAATAGATATTATTGAAAGATATTTTCGTCAGTTTAAATTCCATTTCACGGCCGCCTAATCTACGGGCCCTGTGCAAGTGCACCTGTTGCACCTGCCTAGTTACGGCACTGCTTCATGACAAGGAAAAAAAAACTTGATCTTGAAAGTAATGAAAAAAAAAACGTTGAGTCTCAGTAAAAAATAACATTTTTTTCATTGATTTTTTCTTTTAAGAAAGATAAATTTGCAGTAAAATTAATAATAACTTTATTGGTATTTATTATAGACATACTTTTGACGACTTAAAAACAATTCTTACACATTTATGGTATAAGTTTGATCTCAGAACATGTATAAACCCATAGGATCAAGGGTGCATATAGGTAGAATCATGGGTGCATACCAGTATGCTCCCATGATCCCAATTGAGGGTTCTTAGTTTTTATAATTTTAAATCTACTTAAAATATTCTAGTAAAAAAGATTATTGAATTATAATAAGGTATAAAATTTGCTATTATGTACTGTTACTTTAGAGATCGAAATAAAAACATATATTCAGTAAATTGGCCTGATAGATTTTTTAGGATTATGGGTGCATACTCTCTACTACTTTTATATTTATTACTTTCATGGCGCTCTATAAGGCCGTGACACGCACAATTCAGAAAATAATGTGGGGGCCGATTTTAACTTCTTGAATATATTATGAAAAGGACTCGGATATAAAAAAAAAACTTGCTTGCTTCGTTTACTTCTTTACATTGTCAGTTATAAAAATGGTGAAAAAATGCTGTGTCTATAGATGCATTATAGATGCTGTGTCTATAGATGCATTATAGATGCATCAACAAATTACTTATCACAGAAAAAAAATTCAAACGATTCAAAAACGTCAGTTTATAGATTTCCAAGAGACGAAGAAGAGAGAACACGTTGGATAAGATGTATTCCTAATGCAAACTTAAAATTGTCAAGCAATACTGTAGTCTGTGAACTGCATTGGCCCATAAACTTTGAATCATCTTCAAGCCGAAATAATTTTAACGAAATTGATTTATTTTTAGCAAAAGATAATTTTGATTTTGACGTTTTTTGTGATACATTGCTAAATAAAAAAACGTAATTTTTCTGTAAAAATTATAGCCTTTATTTCAGATAGCAAACTTTATGTACAATCTACACACTTTAATTATTATATTTGATAGTTCTTTTAAATTTGAAGCCTATTTCAATGGTGTGAAAAAAAAAGTCCATACTGTATCTAATGTTGTTAATACGTGGTCTAAATTTGAAGAAGTATTACAATATCTAAATGTTTTGACACCAAATAATAAAGATATAGTTATGAATGAGCAAGTTAATTCAATGAACACAAGTAAGTACAGTCTTAGTGTAATCATCAGAGCATTTGAGTATTTTGCCACCTCTTGTACACTTTATAAAAAACTACGTGATGATTTTAAACTACCTTCTATTCGAACATTAACGCGCATTACCTCAAGAGTATCAAAGTCTGATGATAATTTATTTTTAAAACAAGTTTTTGATAATTCAAGTGATAGTCAAAGAACTTGTATTGTTCTTCACGACGAGGTTTATGTTAAAAAAATGCTATTATACCACGGAGGTGCTGTTTTTGGAAAAGCATTAGATGACCCAGATTCTCTTGCAAAAACTGTTTTAGGTGTCATGATAACTTGTATGTTATATACTAAATTTTTAGTAAAAATGTTACCTGTAAGCAAATTAAATTCTCAATTTCTATATGATCAAATTCAGTCAACTGTAGAAGAGTCAAAGATTCAAATGGCGAAGCGAAAGCTATTTTATGTGACGGAAATTGAACTAATCAAGCGTTTTTTAAAAGGTTAACCACCAATGGAACTTTTTTGTTGTTTGATTTTATCCACTTGATCAAAAACATCCGAAACAACTGGCTCACAGAAAAAACTAGAGAACTTGTTTTTTTATGAAAATGGTGTTGAGAAAAAAGCTTGTTGCAAGCATTTAATAAAACTTGATGAAGCTGAATCAAATTGTCTAATGAAAAACAATCTGTTTCTACCTGTCTAAAGGTGTTCTCTGACAAAACATACAATGCTCTACTTAATTACCCCGAAACCACCAAAATCTCAAACATAAGCCAAACTGCTGATTTTATTAAACTTGTAGTCACTCGGTGGAAAATTTTAGATGTAAAAAGTGTTGATTTGGATGGTAGATTTAATGATAAATTAAAAGACCCACTTGAAAAAGAATTCAGCAAGTTACGGTTAAGTCATGGTAATATACTGTCAAATATTTTTATTAAAAACTATTGCAAACTTTCAACACCAAAATCAAACAAAGAAACATCTCTTAAAATTTAAAAGTTGTCATGTTAGGTTAACAGTCATTGACATTTTTATTGTTATTTATTTGTTGCTATTTAATTGATTCTTTAAAGTTTCTGTTTTATAATTTTAAAAGTATTCCTTATTCACATAAGGCATTATAATCTATTCTTATTTAAAGATGTAGTTTCCCAGTATTTTTACTGTAGTATTTTACAAAATAAAAACCATAGTATGCTATTTAGTTCTCTTTTTTACCTGATTTTAAACTTGTTTTTATATCATTGTTTTGGCAATTTTATGAATTAAAGCAATATAATTTTTTATGAAAATTTTGAAAAAGATCTATAAATTGTTTTTATAAATTTATATAAATCTTTACTCTATCTATTGTATTACATAACAAGAGACATTATATAAAAGTTTTTTTGAAAACAAATTACATTAGTCATATTTATTTTTTGAAATATCGGCCCCCACATTATTTTCTGAATTTTGCGTGTCACGGCCTGTTACTTATAGAGAGCGCCATGACTACTTTGAAATTTTACTTTAAAAAAAGTATTATTGCTTTGATTAATATTGCTGGTTGAGTTACCAATGGTCCACCAGCAATGGTAGGTCACCATTGTGAATTTGTTGCTTTTTTGAAGGGTGAAGTACTGAAAGTTCTATGTATTAACTGTTTGGTGAACAGACAACATCTTTTTGGAAAAACTTAGGTGAAAGTCTTCATTCATCATTTAGAGTTCTTTTCGACACTTTGCTGGAGTAAAGTGTCAAGAAAAACTCTTATAAATCAAATATGATGAATTTTTCAATAATAGCGAATATGAAAACGTTTGGCAAAATAAAAAAATGTCTATCTTATATCCAAATATGTAGAAAAAGAAATTAAATTTATTGATACCCTACCTCAAATCTAGTAGAATCGTATTTTAATGATCAACGTCGATCAACGTCAATCAACGTTATTCCAACGTCGTGTGCCCGCTGGGAAAGATCTCATTAATAGTTCAATTAGTTAGTTTCATTTAAATATAAAATAATTTTATTTTTATTGATTTTAAAGTATTAATAAATTAATATAGAAACATGTGTTTTGTCATTGGTGTTATTTTGTCATTTTTGTCAATTTGTCATTTTTGTCATTTTGTCATTTTTTGTCAATTTTGTCATTGGTGTCATTTTGTCATTTTGTCCGGCGGTGGAGGTGTGATATTGTGTACATAAGGTACTTCGTTATGATGCAGTTGTTATACATATTTTTCTAGTATACTAAAATATTTTATTTATGCTTTATAAATTGTTAAACACAGGTGGGCGTTAAGAAAATGTTACTAACAATCGAGGTGAAAAAGTAAGCGGTATGTAAGAAAAGGTTGGCTACCCTTGGTCTGGTTTGCACTTTTCCAATTTTTTTTTTTTATATATAAGTTTAATGATCTCTCTTACTAACGCGTTTCATTCTTAAAGGTGAAATTCCAATTTCAGGAAAGCTTGTATTTATAGTGTTAGTAACGTATTATATCTATGTCATCAATATTTTTTAATGTTAGTAACGTATTATATCTATGTCATCAATATTATTTATAGTGTTAGTAACGTATTATATCTATGTCATCAATATTTTAGCACCTATTTTATTTAACTCTTTTTTGGAAAAAACATATCATCTATACCCAACACGATTTTCAGAAAACAATTATGTTCAACCTAAAACCTATTACTCTGTTACTAAGTTCTCAATTGCTAACAGAGGTCCTAAACTATGGAACATGCTATTAAATAATGAGTTAAAAACTATTTCTTCTATTAAACAATTTAAAAACAAACTTAAGCAAAAGCTTTTAATAAATGACAACGAATTAAAATTTTTCTGAAGCCTTTGATTAGGAGTAATCACGTTTGTCTATTTCTTTATAAATATGGTTTAAATATATATTTTATATACATTTCAATTTGTACATTATGACGTTGTTTTTTATCTGATATAATAAATTTTACATATATAAAAGACACATTAAGATACTAAAAATGTTTTTAAAAAATGTTTTTTTTTGTTTGTTTGTTGTTCGTGTATTATCTGTTATTTTATGATTTAAATTGATTGCAAAATTCATATTTTGCAATCAATTTAAAAGATACGCATTTTAACGATGTTAAATATACGCATTTGCAGTGCCACTGTTCAAACTCTTTAAAAATGGCCAATCGTTTCTCACCAAAATAATTGCAAATTATTGACCTAGAGACTGCCGACCATTTGTCAAAATCGAAAAATAAAGCTATTTGCCCAGGTCAAAAATTTTTTCCTAGTTGCCGCAAAGCTTGTTCAACTGCAAACTCTGCCAGTGAATGCTGCTTGTAAATACTACTGCAAGTGAATGCTATGTATGCTACTTTTTGAAGTAGCCACCCTTGGCAGTGTTTTGGCTATTTTTTGGCAGAAGCGTAAAAACACCAATGTTTGGTAATCTGGCTTCACATAGAGCGATACCATCGTATAGCTATTTAGTTTCTTCTGCACAACCTTTTGAACAAGTTCAGCTAAATGCCTCGCTTTCATAAAGTTTCAAAACTGCTTTAATATTTTATGGTAATTTCTTTGCAGGATTTTTTTTGGTTATGTTAAGACTCCACTTTTTCCCTTTAACTTTGTTGCTGCTTTCGCCAGGTAAAAAAGCGCACAGATACTTTGTCTCTGTTTTTCTGCATTTTCACTTTTTTAGCATTAAAAAAAGTGTAAACGCGGGAAAAACTACTGTTTAGCAGGACTTCCTAAATGTTTTAATTTCAAAAGTACCAGTTTTATCTTTGCATCATTTTATTGAAAAAAACCAAAGCAACTATTTGCGATCATCGAAAAATGAACTTAACTCAAATCTTGTGAAAATTATTCCACCGTTGTGCATGAAGCTATTCAGGGATTTTACTGGGAAAACAACCAAACAACCTTGAGTCCTTTTTTTGTTTATTACAAGCTGAATGACATAATTTAAATAAATGTTATTATATGATATTTAAAAAAATAGTGCAACATGTATTACCTTCATCAATGTTGCCATGATGAAGTGATGAAGTGAACAGTGTTAAGGTAATTTAGTACTGGAAATACCGTTGCAGGTATCTGTAATAACCATAAATTTGTACCAGTTAATAAAAATAAAGTCTTTTTCATACTTTATACTAAATATTTTTATTTTCAAGGAGATTTTTATTTCCAAGTAGCTTGAAGATTTTCTATAACTATACATTGTTTTGGTAAACGCCTTAAAATTTCTCATGTTGGATGAAACCATAAAGTGTTTTACTGAACACGCTAAAACAGCGTAAAAGACAATTAGGAGAAAAGATATAGTACTGGAAACACAGTTGCAGATACTCGTAATAATCACAAGTTTGACCAGTAAATAAAAATCAAGTTTGCGTCAGCCCTATTTTAAATAACAATGCATCTTTTATTGCAAACGTTAATGAAAGTTACAATAATAACTCAACCAAATTAGTTCTCTCATCTTAGTTCTGGAAATTTTGTTGCGTGTACTTATGAAGCGCATTAGTGGATTGGTAACATTAATGAAATTATAGAAGAACAGGAAGGAACAAAGAAAACTCGTAAGAACAAGAAGGAACAAAGGAAACTAGAAAAATTTAAAAAAGTTAAAATACAAAGGAAACTTGGGAGATTTAAAATAATTAAATTACAAAGGAAGTTCACACAGCAACGTTTTGTACAAACAGTTGCTGAAATTAATTTCACATTGAAGGTTTGGTTGCTCTTTATCCTATAGTTCTAATAAACAGAAATTTTATGATTCTGAAGAATTATTTCAAATTTTTTTGCATTGTAGTACGCAAAATATTTAATTTTTTAATTGACACTACTTTCACCCAGTGCCGTGGCTTGAGGATTGGCCCCCCCCCCCCCCAAAAAAAAAAAATTTTTTTTCCATTAAGTTATAATAGAAAAAAAAAAAAAAGCTTCTTAAATTTGCAAAAGGGCCCCAAAAATTTGCTTCCCCTCCCCCCTCCAAATTGGGGGGGGGGGGGGAGTGGGTATGGAGTGTTCTAACCGGGGCTTTATTTTTACCCAAATATGTTACTCAAATAAGTTTTATACATGGTGTAATCTAAAAAATGTTTTATGTGTGGTGTAAACTGCAGGACCGACGACACAGGTTTCAAAGTGTGGGGTAGGGAGGAAGGGTGTTAAAATGTATACAGTTGTAAAACATAACTGTATACATTTTAATTAGCAAATGCATTCAGTTATATTTTGGTATGCATACATAATATTAATGTAAATTAGTTTAGATTCTGTTGTAGTAGCACAACAAGATGCGTTATTATAAAGTACCCATGCCACGGTATGCCTTCTACATTCCAATAATAACTATACATTTATTAATATAAGGGATTCAATCAAAGGATCCGTGGTTCAAACCCCACCTCTGGGCAAATTTTGCGACATCGGTTAGGAAGGAGGAGTGAACTTCCAATTAAATGCTCACCTGCGATGCTCTGTGATAAGACCGTAAGGAGTTCTTGGGGCACCTAAAATGAAAATAAAAAATAAAAAAATACATTTATATATTTATATCATCTGCAATATTGATACTTATAGGGTAATTGATTAAGGAAGTGAAGGAAAAAGACTTTAGAAAGTATAGGGTATTGTATAGATTTTTTTAAATCTATACTGCACTCTAATTTAAAATTTTTTCAATTTTTTTACGTTTTTCTTTTTCGATTTTTTTGTTTTGTTTTGTTATCAAAACTTTGCAAATACGTGATTCGTTAACAATGTATAAAGTAAAATATTGTATAAATAATAAGAACTTTTTCAGTACTAACAATAAATTTAGCACAAAATTTGTGTTTAATTCCTTCAAATTTATTTCAAACTATCACGTTTCTCTATTTTCTTACTTTTAATAAACTTTTTTTTATCTTTATTATTTGATATTAAAGATAAAAAAGTGGTCGCTTTAGAAAATAGAGAAACTTGATAGTTTGAAATAAGGACCGTGAAATGAAGGAGAGACGTGATAGTTTATTTTATATATATATGTATATATATATATATATATATATATATATATATATATATATATATATATATATACATATATATATATATATATATATATATATATATATATATATATATATATATATTCTACATTGAAGTTTCCTATTCGTCATATGCCAAGTTTTTCCATTTTTTTAAGTAGCATAGCATAATGATCGACCGAAACCGAAATTTGAGCCGAAACCGAAAGTACCGAAATTTCGGTTCAGTGAAGCCGTAGCTTTTAATGTTGTTTTCTAATATAAATATATGAAACTTCAGACCTTCTTTGGAGTTCTTCTTCTAAGAATGATTTGAGAATAGTAACTTAAAACTATTATGTAACGTGATTTCAATTAAAATTTCTACAATTGTTATAATTAAAAATTGATTTACTAACAAACGATTACAATTAGGAAACCGTCACGATCCCACACTAAATTAAAACTTAAAAAAAATCGTATAAAAGTTTCGGTTCATTTCGGTTGCGGTTTGAACCGAAATTTCGGCCGAAACAGGAAAAGTAAAAAAATTGTTCAAGCAGAATGTTCGGTTTCGGTTTCGGCCGAAACTTCGGCTGAAAGTTTCCGTTCACTAGTATTGCATGATCAACAGTGTTGAATGCTTTTGATTGGTCGATAAAGATTCCTAGAACAAATTTAGTCCGAACTATTTTATATCTTTAAGAAATGATCTTTCGATTCAAATTAATTTCTTTCGATTTTACATTAAAATCATAACATATTTTTATAAATCGAGTGAGAGTACTGAGTAGATTGTTTTATCGTTATTTGTTTATCTAAAGCTTGTGATATTTTTTTTACCGGTATTACCGATAGTACCAATAGTCAATAGGTGTATTCAGAATTTAGGTCATAAAAAATTAACCCTAACAAACAGGCATTTTTTTGCGGGCTTTAATAAAGAAATAAAAAAAACTTTTACTTTTTTTAATAGTTTTTTACCTTACGCTGGCTTCATCAAGGCCTCATCGTTATTTTATAAATTACGTACCTGGAGAAAAATCAAAACTAGATACTGATTTAACAATTTAATATTTATGTTATTTAAAAGGCATATACACAACTTATCATTTCAGGTTTATTTTCAGGCTTTGGGTCAGCCCCGAAACCATAGTGGATACTTTTTACCAGTTGCAATCAATCAATCATTGAAATCCAGGTTTTTATGGCGGAAGGTCTTCTGATGAAAGTAGAGCTCTGATTTTTTTATGTTTGCTTAAATAAGTTATAGAATCTTAATAATCAAGAGTGTATTTCGATTGAACCCTTAAAAAGGAGCCATACATTACTAAAATGACTCACTTATATCTTGCAAGGTTGGTGTTGATTTTAGGTAGGATATTTGCTCTGAAACATGAAATGTATGTAAGCTTAATAATTTTCAATTGTAAACTATGATTTAATTGATAACTGTTTTAAAAACCTTGCGAAATATAGATATTTGTTTTTTAAATAGAATGGTATGTACCCACAGTAACAGAGGAATGCATTTTAGGGTTCCTCATGTTTACCTGGCTTAAATCTGAATTTCCAGTTATCAGTGATAGTAGGCTAACCACGAATATTAAGGCATGTACTACAAAGTTTATGAGTCTGAAGAAGTCGCAGCATAAGACAATTCTAGAATCTGTCGCTTTTAGGAAGGAACTTATTTCTTCATTAAGAAGAAAATATAATTTTCATAAATCGACACAAGTTGTAACAAGTAGCTTACTGAATTTGAATATACTATTCTAGAATGTCATACTGAGCATACAATAAAAGAACTTGTATTTTTATTATATCAACTAACATAACTCACTTTAAGTTTTATTGGACTGTTTCGGGCAAGTACACCACAAGAGTGATCAGTACTAGCCCAAAAAAGTCAGTGAGCTAAAATGTCTGCCAATAAGATCATTGCTACTATAAAAAAAGTTGGTTTTTAAAGGAAAGGTAATCAAAATAAGCCGTCTCTCTCATATTCAAGTGTATACAGAATGAAAACTTGAAAAATTGATAAGGTATTTTTAGTGCCACATCAACAACAAAAGTGGCAAAAAATGATTTATATTTTGATGGCAAAATAGTAAAGAGTTTTGATGCCTGAACACTGTAACCAAGCAAAGAACATAATCTGTGTAGTTGTAAGTTTTGAACAAGTAACATTGACTCTGGAACTGGTCTAAACCAGTTTGACGCAATCAGTGCCATTTTGAGGACTTGAATTATGCCATCAATGTGAACGCAATCTGGTTTGATACAAGTAAAAGTATCAAAGGTAAAAAATAATTAGAACATATTTTTAAAATCTTAAATGTGTTGTTTGAATTTTTAAAGTTCTATAACAGTAATGTTAGGCTACAAAAATATTAATAATAATTTGACTGTGGTATGTATAGAATGTATAAAAAGGCCAAATAAAATAAAAAAATCCCCCCAAAAAAAAACCAAAATAAGAAATTGTAACTAAGAAAACAATAAGTACAAAAAAGTATAAAAAAGTATATAAGTATAAGTAGATAAATAGCTTAACAAAAAACTCCTGAAAATATAACTTTATTTAAAAAAAAAAAAATTATGTTTCCTGCTGAATATTTTGACAAGAAACTTAAGCCATAAAAAGAATACGATTTGTTTTTGATAAAAGAATAGTACACCAACAGTATCCGTTGAAACGCCCAAAACATTTTTTATATCGAAACCGTTGTTGTCTAATTGGATTGGCTGTAATCGTAGCACGTTAACCTATAACTTTCAAATTAATCTTTTTTTTTTTTGTAGACATATTATTATCCAACAGAAAAATAAAATTTAAATTTTTTTCTTAAAAAATGACGGCTGATTAGCAAACTTTTTTTAAAAGACACTCCCATTTGTCAGTTTTTTCTATAAATATATCAATCATTGAAATTGCGAGTGTTATGGTTACAAGATAAACACTATTAAATTGTTAATTGTTAAAGGATTAACTTTTTTCTTAACTTTTTCTGAAAACAAATCTTTATAAACTAGATTTTTAAATCGTTTGTAAACAAATTATAGTTAGACAACTTAAAGCAAAAAAATTCAAAAAGACAAAATAAAGATTTGAAAAAAATGAATGCAACACGAAAAACAAGTAAGTTTGAAATTTTAAATGACAACGATCGTTCCTTTGCATACAGCTTAGAAGGGCGACGTTCGTCTTATATTGATAACTGGGCGCGACAATCTTTTAGCGTTCGAGCAGACCTTTATTCCACAATCGAAAAATCTTTACCAGATATTCCATCTGATGATCGGCTTTCAAGCAACTTAATTACTGGAATGAGTATGCAAAGTATGATTCTAGGTACCAGTCTTCTTAGTATACCTTACTGCGTCAAGTTAGCCGGAGTGTGGGGAATAATCTTGATTATACTAATTGCTTTTCTCACTACTATTACTGCCGATATGCTTGCAGAATGTCAATATCAAGAAAGTCGAAGAAAATTTAAAAAACGAATTCATTCATCTTTTGTTGACATGTGCACGGCTTGCTTTAAAACAAAGGGAAAATATCTGATGGAATTTTTAGTTTATCTAAGCTTGGTTCGTAATGTTGTGGTTATTATTTTGTTATCTGATCTCACTGACGAAGTTCTTAAAACATTTCCAAATGTACATTATGATAAAAACATTCTCCCGGTTTTATGGACACTTGCTGTACTTCCACTTTTATTTGTGTCAAAAGTCTCAAAGTTAGCCTGGTTCACGTTTATTGGAATGATACTTTATCTATCATCTATTGCTTTCATGTTTGGAATATTCTTGACTACTACTCGCTCGTGGTCCCATATCTCTATTTCTTCACATTGGGATTTTAAAGATGTTGGAATAGCTATTGGAATAATAATAAATTCCTATGCTGTTCATATGAACCTACCGTCCCTTGAAGGAAGTATGAAAACACCCACTTCGTACACCTGCGTTACCAACATCAATTTTGGATTAAATGTTGTTATTAAATTAGTTTTTGGCATTTGTGGTTATTTTGCCTACAGCAACAATACATTTGATGAAATTACTCGAAATATTGATAATCAAAAATTTTTTTCGCTATCGTATATTATAAAAGGATCTCAAATTGTTTTTGCTTATTTTACAATACCTCTTCAAAGTCACGTGGTTTTTGAGCTTATGGATTTAAATTTTAGACATCATTTCCCCATTTTTTCAGGTAAAGATCAATGGTGGACACTCCTTTCTCGTTTATTAATAATGACAGCTTTGCTCTTAATAGCATTGCTTATGCCTCACTTTGGGCTTGCAGTGAGCATAATCGGAAGTGTTCGCGGAAGTCTCATTGCACTTGTTCTACCTCCTCTATTTTATATTAATTTAAAAACTCACACTATATCTAAAATCAAGCTATGCTTTTGTTATGTTACGGCATGTTTAGGCGTTTTGCTTGGTTGTGTCGGCCTATACTCTGCTATTTATGATTTAGTCAAACATTCTGGTTGAATAGTATAAAGATACGTAAATAGCTGATTTAAATGAACACTTTAAAAATAAAATTACTAAAATATATTTTTTTAATCGTAAAAGTATTACTTTTAATTTTTTTTTTAATTTTAATATTGTTGAGTTTTCCTTTCCTTTATAAAAATAATTTCTGGACATCTCGGCATTGCAATGTAAATATTTTTAATGTTGAATTTTTTTTTGTAAATGTAGTTAAAATCATTTAATAGCCAGGACCACCCTAACCATCAAAAAGTAGTTACGTATCTTTTCTCAGCCTCAAAACTGCTCAACATAATTTTCCCAAATTTGACTTAACAAAGCGATCTTGTTTCTGAAAAACACTGCTAATTTTTAATATATAAATAGTCTACAATATATTAGGAGGAAAACAGGGCAAGATGCCGAATGGATCAATATGGCTTTTCATATACTCAACAAAAAAGTTTAAAAAATTTTGTATTATATATAAAACACTAATTGGTTTAATTAAATATATTTTTAACGTAATTTTATACGCGTAAGTTTATTTTTTGCGCTTAAAAAAACAACAACAACGGTTTCGGTTACTGCTAATAGATGGTAACGTTCGGGTGTAACTTCTTTAAGAATATTTTTTTGCACATGTTTATTTTGTGTTACTAAGAACGTTTTTCGTAAAAAAAAAAAAAAAGAAAGTGTAAATAATTTTAATCAGATGAATCTATTTATGAACTTTTGTATCTTACATAATCTAAGTAATGATTAAAATTAAAACTTATTGTTACTAAACGCAACACCTCAATACAAAGTACAATTATTTGGTTTTAGTTGATACTGTTGACATTCTTCTTCTGGACACTCCATTTCTTAATGGTTGTTATAATATTGCTAAAAATATATTAAATATGAACCTCTGTTTAACGAAATTGAGCACTAAAGAGAGACTAAAAGTTTACATGGAATCCTAGTCTGCCTAGTCCAAATTGGGTTTTAATTCAAAGTACTTCGGAAGCAGAGTATTTTTAATAATTGAAATAATAATCAAAATCAACCTTGGGATATCATTACGTTTGGTTAAAAGTATATTTAACTATTAGTTTTAATAATTATATGCTTATATACTGTAATATATATATATATATATATATATATATATATATATATATATATATATATATATATATATATATATATATATATATATATATATACTGTAATATATATATACTGTAATATATATATATATAAATATATATACTGTAATATATATATATATATATATATACATATACATATATATATATATATATATATATATATATATATATATATATATATATATATACTGTAATATATATATATATAAATATATATACTGTAATGTATATATATATATATATATATATATATATATATATATATATATATATATATATATATATATATATATATATATATATATATATATATATATATATATATATATATATATATATATATATATATATACAGGGGTGGCAGAACAGTGGAGGCTTTGGGGGCTTCAGTCTCCTCACTTTTAAAAGTGTGGAGGCTATAATACCAACACACTTTTAAAAGTGTGTTGGTATTATAGCCCCCACTTTTCAAGTCTGAAAAGTTATTAATTTAAAACTTTGTATCTTTAAATTACAACTTCAAACCGCTAGAGAGCAATTTGTATTTTGTATTTGAAATGCTAACTTAACGTATTTGCTTTGAATCACGTTTTACAATCTAGGGAGAAATTAGCGTTTTGTATTTGAAATAACAACTTTACGTGTTTGCTTTGAACAATGTATTACAACCCACAAGGGAGAGATTAACGGTTGTGAATATTATCAAACCTATACATAAGCACATTTTACATAATATACAATTCCTAATCTTACGACTAGGATTTCCTTACAACTGAGAAGAGTCGTGACAGAACCGTCTCATAAAAAACAACGGACACTTGTTTCATCCTTTGTACACGACTTGCATTCTTCAAGTACAACTGTACCAACGGAAGAAATTATTCAAGAAGAAAACGACAGTGAAAATTTTTTTCCTGCTTGTTCCTGCTGTGAGTGGAATGCCGATAAAACAGAAATAAATCTTGCCGATATTGAAGCAACCATAAAAATGTAAGGTAAACAGCTTAGATTTTTCCATGAAAATTGGATAATAGATTACCCTTACGTTCATCTATGTCATTCCAAAAAGAAAGTATTTCGCTATATTGGCATTGGTGCTGTCAAGAAAAATCTGTTATCCTTTTCAAAATGCGGTGAACAAAATTTTTTGACAATTAGTTATGACAATTGGAAAAAGGCTGTAGAAAGACTGAGAAAAGACTACCTATCATCATTTCTTAAGGAGGCACAGGAAAAATTATTTACACTGTGTGCAGTAGGTCTAAAAACCATACATAAAATTATTAGTGAAATGCATGAAAAGCAATGCGATGAGCATTACGAGTGCTTAATTCATTTTATCTCTACATTAAAATGTGTTACTCAACAAGGCCTTAGCTATTCGACGGAATGATGAAATTGAAGGCAATCTTAATCGGTTACTTTTAATGAAGAGTGAAGATTATCCACCTCTATCAAGCTGGCTGTCAAATAGTAAGTACATATCTCATGATATTATTAACAAGATGATAGAACTAATGGCAAATTATGTGCTAAAGATGTACTTAGTGCTATTAAATCGAGAATTTTTTTTTCTATAATATGCGATGACACTCGAAACATTTTCGGTATTGAGCAAATGTTTATATGTGTTCGATCAGTCCTGAAGTTTTTACAATATACGAAAACTTTCTTGGTCTCTATGCCGTTGATGCTACCGACAGTAAGTCGCTTTTTTATGCAATATGTGATGTTTTATTAAGATTTGGACTAGACAAGAAAATGGTGAGGGAGCAAAGTTAAGATGGTGCCGCTTCAATGTTCGGGCATCTAAGTGGTGGTGCTAAGCTATTTCAAGATGACGTCAATGAAGGGATTTTTATACATTGCTACGCACATCAGCTTAACCCTGTTCTTCAAGATGTTTGTAAACAAGTCAGATCTATGAACAAGGGACAGGAATTGTGCCAGCTGTTGTGTAATTTCATTCGTTTAGCTCCAAAGAGATCGGTAAGGTTTAAAAAATTACAATGTGATAGCCTAGTATTACGAGGTAATAATAGATTTGTAGCAATAGATTTTATAAATGGAAAAAGTAAAGACACCAGAATTTCTTACTTTGGAAAACGTTAAATTATTTTTACATTGTATTTATATAGTGATGCATGTTTATAGTTGATATTATACTTTATTGAAAAAGAATGCATGAGGTTTCCTTTTAAGAATAACTGAAAATTAATATTAGTTTTATAAAATTTGCAAAATATCTTTAGCCACACCACTTTTTATTTCCTTCTGCCACTCCAGTGTATATATATATATATATATATATATATATATATATATATATATATATATATATATATATATATGTGTATATGTATGTATGTATGTATGTATGTATGTATGTATGTATGTATGTATGTATGTATGTATGTATGTATGTATGTATGTATGTATGTATGTATGTATGTATGTATGTATGTATGTATGTATGTATGTATGTATGTATGTATTCAACTGTATTATTAACTAAGAATAGTTTATCAAAAGTTTATTTAATAAAAAACACATCCATATTTATAGCATATATTTTAAAATTAGTTAGTTACAAACATTTTTAACATATATATTATTTCCATGATTATTAATCTTCGTAATAGTTATCTCCATATTACTTGTTGGAACTGCGGGTAAAAGGCATAAATATTATTACGAGGTTGAATTGCTGATGCTAGCCAATAAAATTTTACTTTTTGGTTGGTGCATGTGATTACGGAGTTGTCATATTTGGAGATACTGGTCGGACATTTATCGATAGTACCTTCTCCTTTATTAAAAAAAATAAAAAAATAAAAAAGATACCAGAAAAGTATATATAATATATAAAACCAAAACAAAATTAAATAAAACATATAATAAAAAAGTTAATGAGCAAAAACGTTCAAAACTTTCAATTGAACCTGTCATTTCGAAAAGGGCACAAGTCCATTTACTAAAACATTTCAAAATCAACAAAAATATAATTTTTATTAAAATAATGTCTAGGTTGCTAAAGAAATTAAACATAGAGGTAGATAAATAAAGAACGTATATAACTTATGTATTTTTTATTTTTTTTAAAAAAAACATAAAGCATACAGAAATTTTTAATTCAAACTTATAAACTAACTGTTAAAAGTTTTGGACTTGTGTCCTTTTCGAAATGACAGGTTCAATTATATTTGCTGAATCAAAGTTTAAATTGAAAATAAGTAAAACTGTACGTTGTTAAAACATTTATTTTATTAAAATATATTTTATTGGTGACCACCAGGGATGCGGAATGCGGATAGAATACTGTATCAAAATTTAGTGATCACTTCAAATTAAGATTCAATAACTTCCTTGCTACCTTTTTTGTAATTCTTTTTCTTTTACCAAAACTTTTTGAGAACACAGATTTCTTTTATCAATATTATTTAACAACCCAAAAAATTAAAAACCAAAAGGGTATCGGTAGTTTCATTGAACTTTTCATTAATAAATCAAATGAGTGACTAAGATCGTTATACACTTCAATGTTTGTATTTTTCATGTGAAATAGTCCCACCCAATGGGCACGCGTCGTCCGTAAACTTTTAAGACTTTGAACTTTTAAGACTATGAACTCTTTTCTTAATTAGAAAAATCATATTAAAATATTGTGACTGCGCTAGAAATCCAAGCATATTTAATATTTAAGTGTTTTAAAGTCCACTTTATGATCCACTTGTTCTTGTAACAGCCTTCACTGCCTACATAAGACCTATTTTAGTATATTGATCTCCGGTCTGGTCACCGCACAACACTGAATTAATAAATGCAAGTCCAAAAATGTTTTACTGAGAAGCTTTACTATAGAAGTTTTCCTAAGAAACTAGCCAATTTAAAGAATTGTAGTATTTTAACAGACTTACAATACTCCATTAGGAACTACTCAAAATTTGTAATTTAAAGCGACTAAAAATGCGTTTTTATGTCATATATGAGTTTATTATGTGTTCTTGTGTCACATGAATGCATTTAATTATGTTCATGTACTTTTTTTTTATGTACACCTATTTGCGTTTTTATGTACATCGATGCGTTTATAAATTTGTTTTTATGTCAGATTTTTATAAAATTGCAACGAAAACTAATAGTTAACTTCGCAATAAAAAATATTTCTAGCAAAATTAAAAGCGTAGCAAGCGTTTGTCACGCTTGAAAAAACTTTTTTTTTTTACGAGTTGTAATTAATTCATATTTGCTAACTTTGTAAACTTTGTAAAGTGTAGCAAAACATCTAAAAACAAGTAAAAGTAAAAGATGAAAGGTTAATTACTCGGGTAGATCAGTACTTTAAGATTAACTTAATATAAGAAATATTTACTTACGTCAACTTACAACTCAAGTGAATTAAAATTCACTAAAGTAAATATTGTTTATGTTAAGTAATCCAAAAGATAGACCTTTTTTTTACGGTGCATTAATACGATAAGCGTTTTAAGTTAATTTAGCTTAAGACGACAAAATATAAAATCAACAAAATTTGACCAATTTAGAAATAAAATGAATGAAACAAAATCTATTAACGTAAACAATAGGGTCGCAGTGTCAGTATCGAATTCTAAAGAATACTTGTTAGATTTAACACCTGTTGCGCTCTTCTAATCGGAATTAACAGTTCGACGTTAAAATTAATTGCAAAATATCAAAAATCAGAAGTAATTAGGAGTATATCTTTTAAGTTCTTTTACTTCTAAATCTTAGACATCGAAGTTTTCTCCTATAAATTTAAAACGTCAATAAATTCTCATACTTTGACCTTCACTTTATCTTGGACTTTTTTGTTTTGTATTGTCTTAAAATTTCTTTTTATAACTCGTTCATTTAATACGAATCAATACTTTTAGCATCAAATAATTATTTGTTTCTAATTCAAATCAAAGTCAAAAATATTAGGTCGGGTGAATAAAAATAAGCAACTGCTTTGACTCAGTAATTGGTCAGCTTTACGTGAATTAAAACTCAACCAAAATTCCACAAGTTTTTATTCACGTAAAGCTGACCAATTACTGAGTACAAGCAATTGCTCATTTTTATTCACCCGGCCTATTAAACATGAGTACAAAGTTTTCGTTTTAGTATTACAAATATATTTTCAATATTGTTCATAAAAATCGAACTTATGACTGTTTAAAAACGTAGCTATTATCCACTACGTAGATGCCACGGTTACATATAAGGTTAACAAGTTATTGTTTGAAAACTAGCAAAAACTCTTTTAAATTTATACGAATACTTTTATATAAAAAAATGAGAAAACAAGATTTTTCATGCCATCTTAAATTTAAATTTCTTTAACTAAAAATCTTAAATTTATCAACCTTGAAAATGGAAATCGAGTTTAAAATCTTATTTGAACATTAGGCCGGGTGAATATAAAAAAGTAACTGCTTTTACTCAGCAATTGGTCAGCTTTACGTGAATAAAAGTTTGACTAATTTTGCTCAAGTTTTTATTCACGTAAAGCTGAGCAAGTACTGTAGATTGTGTAACTTTACGTGATGAAAATTTGTCCAAAACTGCTGAAGTTTTTATTCACGTAAAACAATTACTGAGTAAATGCAATCACTTTTTTTTTACTTATCCAGCCTATTAAGTTTTCGCTGTGTCTAGCACAACGCTACCGTGGCTTTAATTTTTTTCTTAAAGTCACGGAAGTGATTTTTGATGGTTGATTTTTTTTCCTTTTATTTAAAGAATGCATGCCCAAACCAAAACCCTTAATCGATGTATGTGTGCTCCACTGAGCCTATCCGTAAATCAGTCGATGTACGTACACTTACTGCGCCTATCCCTAAATCAGTGGATGCATGTACACTCACTGCGCCTCTTACATCAGTCGATGTATGTAAATGACAAAAATCAATGTAACTTTCAATATGCCAAAATAATAATAACTTTCAATAAAAAATAATTAAAAAACATTAAAAAAGATCTCCTAATTAAAGGACTCAGTCCCGGACCACCGTGGGAGTTGAGCCATTGAGATACCACAATGCTAAACGCACTCTTTGGAGCTGCAATTCTTTTTAAATTTCAACAAATAAAACTTTTAAAATCAACTAATAATATTTGCAGTCGTGACTTAAAATAAACCAATCAAATTTTACTACCATGACTTGAAGAAAAAAAAATTAAAGTAGCGGTACCGTTGCGCTAGACGCAACGTTAAGTCTTACCCACTGGTAAGATTTTCTTTAGTATTTAGATGATGTAAGATTATTGTCGAAAACTTTAATTGCACGATAAGAAAATAGTAAATAACTCTAATTTCATGGTTTTGCGAGCTTTGAAGTTTGAATAATTTTTTTATGTTTGTATTATCTCATGCTAAATAAGCATATGAGAGATGACTATGAGTTAGACTAAATTTTTTATTCGTAAACTGTAATCAAGAGTTAAGTGAGATTTATATAAAACGTCTAGTGCAGATAATATTTTAGATTTAATGAGCCTGATATGATTTCTTGAAGACAAATTTTCTTCTATTTGCTGAAACATTTTAAATTTTTCAAAGCAACTCTGTAATTCTTAATGGAAATGTTATTGATCAACCTGTGTCATAAAATAAAATGTGAATGGTGTTAAGTATGAATGTATTCAATCATAAATTACTCATAAATCTTAAAAAACACTGGTAGAATTGAAATTGGAAAGTAATTAAACATGGCATTGCATAACTATGCAACTTCCATTTTTTAATCATAAGATTCACTTTATTAACTTTTAATTTATTAAGAAAAGAGCCATGCTTAAAATAAGATATTATTAAATAAAATAAGGGTTCTATAATGCATTCAATAACGTGAATTACGATATTATTAGTAATGTCGTCATATACACGCGACTTGCGATTAACAATTATTTAAATAATTACAATTATTTAATTAAATAATAACAATTATTTAAATAATTTTACAAATTCTTCGGAAAAATTAAAATTAAAATTACTTAATAGTATTAACGGAAATAAATAATCTAAATCATCTGAAAACATTGTTCAGTTAAGCTTTGATGCATGGAGTAAATTATTTACATAAACTAAGAATAAGAGAGGACCGAATATTGATCCAAGTGGCACTCCAAGCAAGCTTTTAAGTACATCTGGAAATATTTAAATCTAAAGAAAACTGGTATTTAGTACTCAAAAATAGAATAGATGCTTCTATAAATCTCACCCTTGTTAATCCTTGAAACTTGTATATAATTTATTTTATATATTTACACATGCGTTTATATGTATATATGTGTGTGTGTGTTTATATGTATATGTATATATACATATATATATATATATATATATATATATATATATATATATATATATATATATATATACATATATATATATATATATATATATATATATATATATATATATATATATATATATATAAATATATATATATATATATATATATATATATATATATATATATATATATATATATATATATATATATATATATCTGTGTGTGTATATGTATATAAACTTTCAAAACAAGTTTTAAATTAAAAGACAAAGTACTAACTCATAAGCGAATACAAACGCGGTGTTCCATTATCGCATATTATTGCATCAGTTCCTTGGTTTTTCAGAAAAACTAAACCAAATGGACATTTTTGTGCCAATATGAAAGTTGCTTGTAAAAGCACAAAATATATAATGATTGAAATCATTTTTGAAAATGGAGAAAATTTTGATAAATGATTTGATAAATTTTATGACAGTATTTAAAGATTTATGTTTCATAGCAACTATATAAAAAACAAATGAACTTTTGATTTTATGTTTCCATGGTTAAGTTAAGAAAACCTAAAATATTTTGTACAATTGCGCTAATCAGTAAATTACAATTTATTTTAAAAAGCAAAGCGAATACTCAACTTCCGCGGTGCCCTGTGTTGAAACTGTTTGGTCTTCTTTAAACGCCTTAAAAAACTCTAAAAATGGGACATATCATCGTCATTTTTTTCCGAAAAAATATACTTATATAGTGGTTTCATGAAAATGATCCAATTACAAATCAAACATTTTAAAAGTATGATGTACCCTAAGTATTGTACAAAGCATTATATATGCTCAACCATAAAAATAATAAATTCCAAAAAACATGATTTTTAATAATGCTACTAACTATTTAACAAGTTGAAGAATAAAAAAATTGTAAAAAAATTGTAAAAAAAATTGTAAAATTACTTTTCTGTAATCGATAGAGCCAAAACATTTTATTTGTAACAAATGCCGTTTCATCAAAACAGCATTTTTTTTTCATCGCTTTGCCTCGAGCCGTTATTTTAAAACTTTAATGCTTTGTACAAGAACTTAAATGAAACAAATTTGACCAGTTTTTACAACTTTCGAAAGAGGTATTTATACACTAAAAGACGCCCAGAAGAGGTATATACTACGACATATACATTAAAAAACGCCCAGAAGAACAACAAATTAAAAAAAATTCGTAAAATACGTTCGAATTTTTTTTTCACTTTAAGAGGACGTCGCAGCGGAAGAAAAACTAAGTTTCAGATTTATATTTACATACCAAGCTAAGTTGTAATTTTAAGGAGTATATATTATAAATCAAGAGGTTGTATGAAGTTTGAGTATATTTTAGAAACTGAATAATTGCTTACAAATTTTTATATTTCTTTAAATCAAGTCAATTATATTACAAATATAATACTGTAGTATAATATATATTATACTACAGTATTATATTTGAATAAAAGATTAATTTTACTTAGAATATATAAAATACGAATATTAAACTAATATCTAAAAGAATCTAAAATATGAATACTAATACAAATATCAAAATTATTAAGGATATTAGCTCCGTCTCCTTCTCCTATAACTTATAAAAGATTTTTTCTCTCTGGACACCTGTCCAATTTTGCGTAAATACTATACTAACACTTAAACTGAGGAGTCTCTTTTTTAGTTCCTTCTCTCTAGACTACCAGCCCAATTTTCACGACAGATACAAAAGAACTGTTCTAAGTATCGAATTTATTAACTTTTTAATTTATAAATAGATCTATAATTTATAAATGGTTATACACATTTAGTTTCTTTTAGATGTTCCTATAAATTCTCATATAGGGAAAAAAATTTATAGGAACATCTAAAAGAAACTAAATGTGTATAACCATTTATAAATTATAGATATATTTATAAATTAAAAGGTTTATAATTATTATAAATATTCAGATTATAATAATACTATAAACCATTACAAATCTTTTACAAAGTAAAAACTGAACTTTAAAGAATAAATATTATTTGTTGCATTATTACAATTCAACAAGAATTTGATTTGTTTTTTAATTATAATGTTATTATGCAAGATGATATTTATGATATTATAATCATCTTCATTTTAAATTAAATACAGTTTCAATAAAAATATTTATAAGAATCAATGATTAAAATTTACATCAATAGTTTTAAAAATAATTATTGTTATAGTTTAAGCTGGTACGCAAGAAATAAAAATCAATTTTGTAAAAAAAGATTTTCAAGTAAATTTGGATTGCTACTCTTTTGTTCACAGATTTGAAAAAAAAATTTAATTCAACTTTTCAACATTAAGTTTTAATAATTTGGCTGCATGTCTGCCAAATCGATTATTTTCCCCCCGTATTATACATAAACAAAATTATTTTCCCCCCATTTTATACATAAACAAAACGTTTTAAAATAGTTTGCGAAACGATTACTTTATAAACGGTCATGCAAAAGAGTTGAAATTTTGACATTTTTTTCTTTATAGTAACAAAATTAATTTGAGAGAAGGTTTCTGTTCAACGCATTTTAGTTCTTGAAATTTTATCATATTAATTTTGTTTGTTCGGGGTACACTTTCCGTTGCACATTTTCTTTACAATTGTCACAGCTCAGCCTATCTGCTGGTTTTGTTGCATGTTTGCACTGTTAAAACCATCACCAGATATACATAAATATAACAAAATAATAATTTAAACTCTTAGCTTTATATTTTTACCAGAGGGCAGTTTTTAGAAAGAATACAGTTTGTTTGTATTTTTTTTAGGTTATATAGATATCAAAAATAGTTTTCACTTGATTAAATAACGCTGATAACACATATCTTTAATATTAAAATCAAGTATTACTTAATCCACAAAAAAAGGTCTGGAAAAATCTGGTGTAAACATAATATTTTTATCAAAATAAGCAATATTATGCACAACCTCTCAGAAACGCAACAGGCACTTTAAATGACATTAACAAAATGAGGGCAACTGTTTTACTAACAAAAGGTATGTTTGTTGCCATGTAAGATAATATGCAGTTATGCCCCCACTTCCCCTACTATTTTTTATTATCTTTTGCTGCGAAAAAAGTATTGAGTGTTCACAAATATATATATTTTTTTTAGATTACATTTTTATTTTTTTACGATTTTTGGCTTTAGAAAGAACTGGTGTTTTGTATAAGATTGTTGTATTCAATTTATTTACTATTATTGAATTAAATTTTTTTTATTTTTGACTTTGGAACTTGATATAAAGAATTATGAGCAGAGCCAACAAGGGTGTCAGAAGCACTCTTGGCAAAAATAGAGAAAAGCACCCATTTTAAAACTAAGAAAGTACAAACTTAAAATTTTGCGAATGAGGCAATTATCAACTTGTGACACAACACATTTTATTAAGAAACGGTTCACTGATTAAGCTGACATTTAAATTAACGTTTTAAATCAATAAATGAAAGAGCATTTAATATAAGCTTCAAGAAAGATGAATAAGGTGTTTAAAGATGAATTTTGGGAATTTTTACCCAAATAACAATAACAATATTGTTGCTCACATTTTTGCTGAATCTTTTTCAATCGAAGTGATCAAAAGATCAACAACGCTGTCCTGGAACATGAGCAAACGATAAGAGTTTTATATACTTTTGAATTTACTTAACGAATTAAATTTACTTACCCTCAGGAACTGTCACAGAAAGAGTGTTGAAATCAGGAGCATAATGGAAATGTACGAAAATAAGCTTCTCATTGAAGATTTGGTTGAGTAGCTGCATTGGTTTTCCTTGCTTAAAAATTTTTTTGTGGGCAGTGTTAAAGATGCGAAATTTTTTTGTAGAAAGATTATCATTATCCAACCTCATAAAAGAAAGTATATTGCCAACTATCTTGTTTGCCTCAAACTTTGAGTAAATCTGCTGAATCAGACTATCCAAGCCAATATGAAAAAAAGTTATCTTTGAATTCTTTTTTGGCTATTGTAAAAATATGCTGTGTTATAGACCACATTGTTAAAGTGCTTCATTATATGCTTTCTTTTAGAAGCAGATCCAATTTTAAAGCCTACATTTCCGAGAGATTTTAGCTTCAACTAAACCTCTTGGAAAAATTTGCGACATAGAGACCTCAATCAAACTCAGCTCGTCATTAATGATAATGGCTATAGAATGTATATTAAGATTAACGTTATTAACACTGTAGGTTTTGAATCAATTTGTAATAAGCCATACAAACTCAAAAAATGGTAACCATTTTTTCTATGCCTCTTGTTTGGCTAAGCTTCTCGCTGGTCAGATCCTGGTTTAACATTGCATTTTTAAGAGATGCAACACTTCTCTCAGTCTTTCGAATACCCAAATCTACCTTAGCTAGGCTAGGTTTGGATATTCGAAAAAGATGATGATTTAGTATTTCCATAAGGAATGCAATGAAGGACATTGTGACGTTTAATAAGCATACTGGGAAGGTATTTTCCATTTCTTGTCTTATTTAGGTGTGCTGTTTCACTTCCAAATATGATCGTATATTGTAATTGTAATTATAAATAATTATAAATAGTTAAGTACAATAATTACTTTATAAACAGTTAAGATGATGTTGAGAGATTTTAATAAAAAGTTATATAAGTGAAGCTATATTCCTAAAAGCAAAAGGCTCACATCCAAAATTCCACAAAGAAATTTTTTTGATTTAGCTGTCTCAGAATTGATTTGTATAAGTAAATAAAAGAACTGTTTAGGCAAATAGATACCTCTTTTGTTCCACGTTGGATTTTTGATGTAATGGGCTGGATTGATGCTGCTTAACACAACCTACGAGTTTACTTCACTAAATCCTAGCTCATGCGTTTTAACAAATGAGGTAAGATTTAACGCTTTTGGATATTGCTTTCAAGCCCAAGAAAGAACAAGAGAAACAGTGGAGTCTTAGGGGTCAAGCTCCAAACCAAAATATCTCTTCCTTCTATTTCTGTATTAGGCAAGAGTTGATGAAACACGTTCAAAGAAAAGATTCTCTTTTTAGAGTTACAGAATAATTCTAAAAAGATAATAGTTCTTAAAAGAATAAACTCGTTGCTTCAAAAAATTTGAAAGCTTTTAAAATCTTGGTCTTTTTGACTCAAATCAAGAAGAGGGGTTACAACTAGAAGAGGGGTTACCATTATTCGTTGTCAGGTTAAATATTCTTCCATGATGAATAATATTTCTTTTTATGGCTCTAAAATATATTTAATTTGAAGTATATTTCAAATTAAATATATTTTAGCTCAACTTTAGTTGAATTATTTTAGGAACCCTGTGGATCTATTGTCCTCTGAATCATGCTAAGTGCAGCAGGTGATCTTGGAATTGGAAGAGGGAATATTGGTACTGCTCGACCTTCATGAATTGAATGAGAGTGATGACAATTATTGTCGGATTTCTTAAGAAAAAAGTTTAATTATAACGACGAAGTAAATAATACTAGAGGTTATTAAATGAAAGAAAAACATATGATACAAACGAAGAAGAGTAAACTTACTGGAAGGCTCAACTGAGTGTTCGGAGAAGAGGCATTTTTTTGTTCTGTGTTATGATTATAAATCCTTTATCCTCTAAAGTCTGCCTATTTTTTGCTTTTTTTGCTGCTTTTTAGTAGGTTTAGCACGATTTTGATCACCGGAAGATTTCTTTCAACCTATTTTGTAGAAACACCTATAAGGTTTTGTAGTTTATGAATGTTTTATTAATAAAGGTACTTTCAATATCATACTGCCAAATTTATACAAATAGGACGTGTTATACTAGGACTTTGAGCAGCCGTGGCGCAGTGGTTAGAGTTCTGCCTCAGAACTCAGAGGCACGAAAGGAGGCGTGAACTTCCCGTTAAATGCTCTCCCGCGGTGCTCTGTGATAAAACCGTAAGGACTTCTGGGAGCACCTAAATAACTACAAAAAAAAAAAATTGTTTTAAAAATTATTGGATAAAAGAACACAATTTTTTTTTCCTAACTTGGCAACCACAAAAATAACAATTTATAACAAAATTTATAGTAAATCCGAAAAAAAAGATTATAATTTTCAAAATCCTATTTAAGTTATTAACCAATTTATGTTAAAACCGTTCTTAAATTATCAAACCTTTTAACAACTACTTATTTAATATCAATAACACTCAGTTGTTGATTGCACTAGGAAACAACATTTTTGCTACCTGAGATCTATTAAGTGTATTAAGACCATTTTGACCTGCTGATTCCAAATATGTTATTAAAAACTGTGTATCACGTCAGGTTTTAAAGTTATATTTACATCTTGATTTACCATTTTTACACTTTATGGTCATTAGAAATATAATGTCAATGCTTCTAAATTTCAATACAATGACTAAAATTTTTATGTAAATAGAAGAGCAAAAGCAGCTGTACAGTATAATATGTACAAATAAATTCAGGCAATTGTAATACAGTGCATTTTGAAATCAAAAATAATTAGATGATGTTGCTTTTCTTTTGTAGTTAGTGTCACACTCTCCCTGTAAAAACCAACAAAAAACCCTAACCCTTACTTCTTGCTGTCCAGTCTTTAATTTTTGTAAACAAGATCCAAGCAGTTCTGTCTTCTTCTCGTTAACCCCAGATCCCCCACTAAATTGTTTAATTCAGCTTGGCCAATAAGATGAGGTATCTTTTCATCATCTATGGGTTCATATACATCAATCTCCTGCTCCCTGTGACTTCCTCATCATCATCGTCGCTTTCACAATCAAGGCATACTGGAGGATTGGGAACTGGATTTTGTTCATTGCGTTTTCAGAGCAGAGTCACAATTTGGATAATGAATTGCTGGTTTTTTTTATTGGAGTATCCAGCAATATTTGCCATGCAGAAGTAGCAGTCCGAATGATGATCTCTTGGCTCTCGCCATGTCATTGGTACCGCAAACGGCATAGATTTTCTTTTGCCATTTAGCCACTGGATGAGCCCAATAGCAAAAATTGCAGCAAATATGTGGCACCCAGTTTCTGTCTAAATCACACACTTTGACGCCGACGTAGTGATGATAGACAACGTTCACTTTTCTTGTAAGTTGTTTCCGCTGATCACGGGAAGTAAAATGTCCACAGATATAGTAGAAATAGTCTGGATGATTCAAGCAACCCCTTTTAACTTTCTTCATATTGTTTTGAAAATACTTCACGATTAGTCTAAAATAAAAAAAACATAATATTTAAAAGTAAAGTACGAAGCACAACAAGTGTAAAGTACGAAGCACAATAAGTAACGATATTAGGCAGTGTAACACCATGCCTTATTACCAAAAATGTAAAAGTGATATAACTCGAAAACCTGACGTGATACAAATATTCTGATTACACCACTGTAATCAGCATGTCAGAATTAGTCAGATTAACAGGTTTTTTCTCAGGTTGCAGACCGAAAGTTTTTTTTGTTACCTAGCGTAATTAATCTAATCGTAAACCATAATCCTAAACCTCACATCAGCGAGTTTCACCAACGCCTTGAGTTGAAGTCTCAATACTTAAACATGCCCAACAATAATTTAAAAAACCCATTGTTGATTCTGTTTACTTAAAACTCAGTTGACCTGCTTAATAACTAGCCGGGTGCCCATAGAGGTATTGTTGCTTATCTGAAAAACTACTTGAAAATGTAGCGCTTTTATCGTAAAATCTGCCTTGTTCGCTTTAACTTCTTCAAAAAAAAACACGTCGCTCACTCAAGGAACTCGCTACCATAAAAAGTCCTCTGTACTATCAGTGTCAACTTCAGAATGAAATTTAATCAACTGCCACCATAATTACCACAGCATATCATCTTCCGTGCAATTGAGCACAAGCTAGTTAGTTGTTGATGGGCTTACAAAACACGTTTTTGTGTAATTAAATTACTATTAAATCATAATTTTTTCTTAAAAAATTGCTAACCTTCTAATTAGGTTTGAATCCATAGATTATTCTTTTATATGCTTTTTTTTAACACCCCTTCACTTTATTACCTTTCTCTTTGTTCTATATTGTTCTCCTTCATCTCAAGACTGGCATCTTTTTAATCTTATTTCTGATCAAATTGACCGAGCCCTTTCTTTCTAACATTCAGCCGATACCTTTGTCGTTATTGACTTTAATACTCATTACACTGAATGGCTTGGCTCTAGTGTCAATGACTCTGTAGACGTTAAGATTCACAATTTTTGTCTTTTTTCAATCTCTAAGACAAATAGTCAACTTTTCAACTCGCTCTCCAGACAATCCAAATCATTTACGTTCTCGACTCAACTTATGTCTTGTTTCTGATCGTATTCAGTGCTTAGTTTCTCCACATTTATTCTTAGGTGCTTCTAATCACGGTTTGACGCTCTAAAACTATTATCTCATTTTTTTTCATCATCAGAATCCCCTTATCATTGTACCTCTTACAACTACCTTGAAGCTGACTGGGACTCTTTCCGTTGTTTTCTTTGTGATGGCCCTTGGGTAGAAATTTTTCGTCTTCCTGCTGACAAACGTGTTTTTTATGCAACTTTTTGGATTTAGTCTGGCATGGAATCTTTTATTCCCTCTCGATAATTCTAAGTAAAGTCTCACTCTTCTCCATGGTTTTCCTCATTGTGCTTCTGCAATTTCCAATCGTAATCATTACTTCCATATCTATCACCAAAACAACTTTTCAGAAAACAGACATCTGTTTACTATTGCCAGAAACCATTGTCAAAAGGTTTTATTTAACGCCAAAGCACGCTATTCTCAGGTCACAAAAATCTCATATTTTATCCAAAAATAAGGTTCCGAGATTACTGAAGAATCTTTAACAGTGTGTATAATAGGAAAAATCTGTTTTTCCACCTATCTTGCATGGTTTAGATTTTGTTACCTCACCTAATGACATTGCTTAATTGTTTTCTTAGAACTTTTCTTCATTCTCATCTCTTGATTCCTCTAATCACATCATACATGATAAAGCCGACAAACAGGTTATACTGTTGCTTGACATATCGTATCACTCCAGCATCTGTATATAAAATGATTTACTCTTCTAAAGGTTGTGTTCCAGACAACACACCTGTTTTGGTCTTGCAGAAGTGTTCTCCGGAGCTGTTATCTGTACCTTCAAAGCTATTTAACAAGTGCTTATCAAAGTCTTGTATTCCAGCCTGCTTGAAAGCGACATCTGTTATCCCTACTTTCAAAAATCTGGAGAGCGATCTGACTCGTCTAACTACCGTCCCATTAGTCTTCTTACTATCATAAGCAAGGTTTTTGAGTCTTTAAATAACAAACACTTAATCCCTCATCTTGAATCTAATAACTTACTGATAAGTGATATGGATTTTGATCTTCTTGTTCTACTGCTGATTTGTTAGCGGTAATAGCCGATAAATTTTATTGTGCATTAGATAGATGTGGAGAGGTAAGGTTATTGCTCTCAATATTTTTAAAGCCTTTGATAAAGTTTGGTATGCTTTTCTTTCTCTAGTAACATCTTTAAGATTATTGAATCCTTTCTTACCATTTGTAGTAAAAAATTCATCCTTGATGGACAGCAGTCTTATTCATATCCAGTAATTTCAAGGGTTCCTCAAGGTTCTATCCTCGGCCATATACATTTTTAAGTTTACATTAACAATCACCCAGAAATTCTCACATCTATGGTGGCATTGTTCGCTGATGATACTACCATTAGTTCTTGTCTTAATAAGAAGACAAGAACCTCTGATTGCCAGGAGGGGTCATTTGAGCTTGAAAAGGATTTTACTTTTACTACAGCATGGACTCTTAATGGTTGGTAAACTTTAACTCAGATAAAACTCAATTTTTTAGCTGAATGTTATTGCAATAAACTAGATCTTTCTATAATTATGAATGTACATGATGAGTAATCAACCCTTCGTTTTTTAGGATGAACTCTTACTTCCGATCTTTCGCATTTCTTTATCGCGCTCACCACTTTTTTACTCCCAATTCTATTCGTTAATCTCTAATATATATTCTATTATATAAATCTCTAATCCATTCTTGTATGGAATACTGTTGCCATATCTGGAAAAGACCTTAAAATGATGCCCTTTTTCTGTTAGACAAGGTACAAAAACGTATTGTAAACATAGTTAGACCTGCTCTTGCAGCCAACCTTCAACCATTGTCAAACTGTCGTGATATTGCTTCTCTTTCCCTTTTCTATAAACACTATAAAATGCGCTTCTTTAAAGAGCTAGCGTCTCTTGTGCCATCGACTAAAAGCCATTCTTGTGTTATTCGTTATTCAATTAAGTTTCATCCTTTTACTGTGACTGTTCCTAAGTGCCTCAAAAATTCGTCTAGTTTTTTTCCACGAACAGCATTTTTGAATTCGTTCCGTTCATCTTGTTTTCCTGATTCATATAATTTGCAATCTTTTAAGTTGTTATGTTGTTTTATAAACATCATCTTTTATCTTCCAGTAACTTCCAACTCTAATAGTGGTTGCTTGCAGCCTTGCTGGAAGTAAATATGTTAAAAAAAATTAAAAGAAAATTAAATAAATTAAGTAAAATTAAGAAAACTAAGTAAATTATAACGAGAGAATAAAATACTAAAGCTTTAATAAAAGTTTCATTCCGAATACCAAAGTTTAAACCTCAAGTATAAAAACTAAGCATATTTAACAATTTCAGTCCTTAAAAATTTTCCTATATTTCCTATTGTACGAAAAAAAACTCAAACGGTTTTTTTCGGCATTTTTGAGCGGCAAAACAGCAATTAGATAAACAATTAGTTAGTTCCAGGTAATAAAACACAAAATGAACTTAACAAATTTTTTAGTGAAATTAGGAAAAACTCTATGTGCCGAGTGCTTTAAACCTCTGGAAAATGAGAAGTACCGTTTGCGTACAACTTGCACCAATAGTTGAAGACCTCATTGCAGTACCGGATAATATATGTGGAAAGACTTTTTTTGATTTGTGGTCTGTTCACAAATGGAAAAAAAAGTAGATTGTCAGCGTTATTGCAAATGTGATTTTTTTTTGAAACTAAATTGATTATCTAGTCTTTAAGATGAGCTGATAATTATATAATCCCTACGTCATCTCGCTCTTAGCTGAATTTTTTTTTTGCTTTTGTTTTTTTCTTAAATATTCAATAAGTTTATACAATAAGATAGTTAAGATAAAAATCGTTACACAATAAAAAAATATAACAAAATATACAGTTATAAAAATAAAAACAAAAATGTGTTCTCTTAAATAAAAGAACACTATGTTCAAAAATTTTTTGGATAAAAAATATTTTAAGGGTGCTACAAGACCTTTAAACATTTAACAGGTCTCTAATGTTTTTAAAAAAATTTTATCATGATGGGTTTCAAAAAAAGCGAAATTATATGAAAAATTTAAAAACTATAATTATTTTATATACGTTTTATTTATTTTAATTTTATTGCGTAAAAACTATTAATTTTTTTTTTTATTAATGAAAAATTCGGGTTTTTTTAACAGTATTAAAATAAATTTTATTTCAAATGTTTTTATTTCAGATGTTTTAATAAAGTATTATTGTTTTTAAATTTTAATATAGTTTTGCTTTTTTTGACATTCAACATGATATACTTTAAAAAAAAAAAAAAATTAATTATATTAGTTACCATTAAATGTTTATAGATTACCTTTGAGGCACCACTAAAAATATTTTTTAATCACCAGTGTGAAAACCAGTGTTGGAACTTGTCGTGTCAAAGCAAAAACCTGCCATTCAATTTAGAACATTTCATCAAGTGAAAACCATTTTTGATATCAACATAAACTAATAAGCAAGCTATGAAACTGTATTCTTACTAAAAACTCTCTTCTTGGGCAGAACCGCATACTTTTGATATTTATCAAAATTAGGTAATTACGAATAACAATATATACAGTCGTCACACTTGAATGCTTCATGTAAAAACTTGAATAGAAATAGTTTTGTTTTGAGATGTTGGAAATTAGATTTCGTATTTTTTTATTTAATTTTTATTAATGAGTTTTTGATTAAAATATAAAGCTAAGAGTATAAATCGATATCTTGTTAAATTTATGTATTTCTGATGATTATTATATTATTATATATTGTAGGTATATAATTGTGATTTCTTAATTTTTTTAAAAATAAACCATGAAAAGTGTATCTTTAAAGATTTTTGTGAGGGTGCGGTTGTGCCTCACAATAGGGGCAAACCGTTTTTTCACTAAGTGTACTTTTTGTGTAATAACATTTTCAAAAACCGTTTTATTTTTTTCCTAATTGCAGCAATTTAAAGCTTAATAATGTGGTTATTGAAATAAATGTGGTTATTGAAATAAATGTGGTTATTGAAATAAATGTGGTTATTGAAATAAATGTGGTTATTGAAATAAATGTGGTTATTGAAATAAATGTGGTTATTGAAATAAATGTGGTTATTGAAATAAATGTGGTTATTGAAATAAATGTGGTTATTGAAATAAATGTGGTTATTGAAATAAATGTGGTTATTGAAATAAACTGTTAAGAAGACACATCTCGCTTTTATTTTCATATAAAATCAATCCAAACGTTACGGGGGCGTTTATGACCCCGCTTCCCGTATTGGTTCCCTACTTATTTTTAAACTTTTCGAATCGTTAACAAATTGAATAAAAAATTATATAGCAATGACAAAAATATTTAATCTTCTTTTATTTTTTTCTCCATATTTGAATTTTGCAAAACATTGTCTCATTTTAAACATGATAAATTTTTAGGAAATGTTTATTATATTTTCTAGGGAGTGAGATTTCAAAATCCAAAAATTTTATTTATTTATTTTGGCCTGAAAATTTTTTTAACTACGTTATGTGAAAACTTGTTATAACTTTTTATGTATTATAAAAATCTTAAAATTCAAATGTCAATATCTTCCGTTACATGTCTAGAACCTATGTAAATTATTTCATGGATTTTGTAATAATATATTTTAAGTTATCATGTTTTGGATTGACCCATTAAAATGAAAAAAATCGAGACAAAGTTATTAAGGCAAAGTATAACGAAGTATAAAACAGCATTCTAAATTTTTTCAATTTTTATTAATTTAAAATTTATCTTTTTTTTTAAGCTTCGAACAATTTTGAATATTTTTTTTAAACCAAATTTCATCCGATTTAAAATTTAAACTATACTACTTTTAGGGGAGTAGAACAAAGCCATGTTACTTAATCAAAAATTCTAATAATGTTTTCTACGGTCAACATTAGTAACATAAAATAACAACATTCTGCTTGTGACTTACAAATTTCTTTGTTAAAATGAGTTGTTCAGATGAAGATGACAATCCTTTAAAGCGATGAAAGAAAGGAGTTGTTAATTCAGACAGGTATAAAAGGAATATAATTAAGAAGGCTAAAATGGTTGGAAAAGAACATATAAGCATGGTTAGAAAAACAATACCAGCCAAGAAACCAGAAACTAATGTTTTCAGGTAAGCTTTTATTGATTTATTTGTATTAATTGTTATAATATTTCAGTTATGTTCATCTAGAAAGCTTTTTAAATACTGTTATATGTCGTGTCTTCTGCATAAGATAAATCGGCTGAGGGAAATACACAACACTAGTAGGTTTCTGACCGTTGTGTTTGATTATGTGTCATAAAATTTTAAATTTAGAAACCTAGCTTATGTATTTTCAAGCATAGATATTAAAACATAGATAGTACCAATTTTTTCCGCTTTATTTCAGTTGCAAGGAAAACTGTTTGAAGATTTACACGGCGGACGGTGAAAATATTTACCAAGCTACATGATATACAACAAAACTTAACAAGACATCTACTTGCAGTCAATAATGGAGGTTTCCCCAATTAACCATCAAAGATCTAGACCAAGTTCTTCTGCAAAACCTAAATCTTTTGTAGTAAAGTAACATATTATGCACAATGGGGTTCGTACTAAGATATGTAGAAACGGATTTATGAAATCATACGGATGTACTTCCAAACAGTGTTACCGACTCTCGCATCTGTGACAGCTAAGCAAAACCCCAGTAGATAAAAGATGCAGAAATGTTTCTGTTAATTCCATTCCTGGCACTGTAATCACTCGTTTGAGAGCTCATATTGAATAATATCCTACAGAAACTGAACACTATACTGGAAAAGATAAATTTATTTTAAAGAAAATTACTTATTACGTTTTGGTCAACCTGTAAAAGACGCATGTGTTGCCTGTGAGGAACTTAAGTTGAAAGTAAAAAGTCCTTTTCTTAATGACAATGAGAAAAGACACGCAATAGCCGAGCTTATGGTCCACAATAGGAGGGCTAAAAAGTTTTACAACAAAATAGAAGATACCACACAGAAATGCATAGAAGACCCTAAACAAATCGGGTTATGTGTAAGTTACATGTCTAATGTGACATTACCGTGCATACCTGTACAAGATACTTGTTATTTCAGGAAACTCACAGTAAACGTCTTTGGAATTCATGACATTGCTTTCCGAAAAATGACTGTTTTTATTTATCATGAAGGCAAAAGAGGTAAAGGTTCAAACGAAGTATGCTCTTTGCTTATGTGGTACGTAACAAAATTTCAGATGAAGTTAAAGCTTTTCACCTTTTTGGTGACAACTGTGCTGGTCAAAACAAGAACCACTCCCTTGTTAGACTTATGATGACTCGTTGTGAAACTAAGAGATTTGAAAAAAATAAATTTGGTGTTTTCTGTTAGGGGACATTCTTTTATGCCTAATGACCGTGATTTTGGAATTATAAGGAGAAAACTAAAAAAAGTAGAGAGACATTATGAAACCGATAAGGTAATTAATCTGATTAACAGTTCTTCAAAAATTCCTGGAGAGTTTACTGTGAAAAAAATGTCATTTGAAGATTTTATTGATTATGGGGCCTGGTGGCCCAAATTTTACTAGAGAACATGCTTAAGCAATAACTCTTATCGGAAAAATGTATTAAAATCTAACAAAATAACGTTTTCAATCTCGAAATATCGTGAGATGTCAGTTTCTTCTGATGAACCAGAGGAGATTAAATGCAGTATGCTTATTGCTGGATTGATAAGTGACATTTTTTGCTTACGATACACTATAAGGAACTTTGAACTACCAACTAATAAAGCCTATTCAGCTGTATTATCGATCAACCAATTACAAATTATGAATATAAAGAAAACTTTGGTTTATATTACGGATGAAATGCTCCGATTTTGGAATGAAATAACGTTAAGACATGTAACTACTGTGTCCATTCAAGAAGATCAACCAACGGAATAAATAACGTTCTTATGTTGTACTGTGCCTTTTATTATAATTATAAAACAATAAAATAGCATTATTTAATTACTGTTGCCTAAATAAAGCACTTTTTAAGATTCTAGTAGGTCTTTTTTATTTATAAACCTTATTTACTGAAAAAAGGGATCATGTTCATGTTTAAAAATATGTCCTACACTCATAACAAAATACATTTAAAAAAATTATTTATATATCTTTCAGACCCCTACTAACTGTTGAATAACAAGGAAAAAATTGAAAACCCCAAGTTTGAAAATAAAGGTTCGAAACAATTTTTTGTCTTTCCCGTAAAATTAGGATTTGTGGATTTGTTGCCTTTCTGCGGTTAGCGATTTAAATATATAAACAAAAACAGTTCTCACCTTCTCACCTTTTCACCTTCTCACCTTCTCACCTTCTCACATTCTCACCTTCTCACCTTCTCACCTTCTCACCTTCTCACCTTCTCACCTTCTCACCTTCTCATCTTCTCACCTTCTCACCTTCTTACCTCTAGAATGACTAATTAAACAAGTTATTCAAAAACGAATAGGATTAAAAATTCCTTTACATCATTTAAAAATAGGATTATCCTTTCCAATTTTTGTAAAGCAAAGTTGTTAAAACTGTTTTAAGTGGTTTTCACAACTATTGGAAACCAGGATTTTGTAAAAAAATAAAAGTAAATTTTTTGTAAAATGGCATCTGGCATAAATAAATATTTTAATACATTTTGCGTATTGATATTACAATTGTAAAGAAATGGTTCTATTGAAATGAAGCTAAATTATTTAAATGGTGACGTAAATTTGTTTTAGATATTACGTTAGTAACTATTTTCTTTCAGGGCGGCGCCATTCCTTCTATAAACCAACAACTGTGACAACAACATCAGCTTCTTTTAATAAAAACCATTTTAACAACAAATATTTTTAATCAATCTCTTAAAATAAGTATAAGAAAAAAAAGAAGGTGTTTCTATTTATTTTTAAATTATTCAAAAATAGCTTATAATATAATAATATATAATATAAGAGCTTATAATAGGATTAAAATTTCCAGCCAAAAACATTTCTGCTAGCAATAAATTATAAAAAATCAATTATAACGTTTTTTCATTTTATTGGTTAAAAACCACTAGATAAAGTATTATTTTTGGGTTTTATAATTGTAACTATTTGTTTTTAAATTGCGCCTTAACTATTTTTTCAACCCTATGATTGTATCACTGATTAAGTAAGACTTTATAGATCCCATCAAGAAAATTTTGGACTATTTTGTTATATCACTGCATTATCATACTTGCAGTAACTTATTAGTATATGTTATTACTTATTAGTATATGTTATTACTTGCATGTTAAACAAAAAAATAAAGTAATAAAATCAGAAGCGCGCTTTACTAATCGGTTTGTATCCTCAGTTTCTTTTTGGGCCTTTTGTTTTAAAACCCCATCGCTAAGCTCTTTACTACTATGAATGAAGGATTAAAACATATACTAAAATATAACTGGTTTAAATGCAATAAGCTAACTTTAAATGCTAATAAAACCAAATTAACCTTTTTCCATTTGCATGCAAAAAGACGATTTTTACCAACAAACTTGCCACAACTTTTTATTGACGAAACTGAAAAAAAAAGAGACTTTGTTACAATCTCCTTACCAACGTTACAACTCGTTACAAACACTCGTTTATCTTGATGAAAACACCTCCTGGTACCAACATATTGCTCAATTTATTGCTTAATTTATTGATTAACAAATATTGATTATGCATCTCATTGACGAAGGGGGGTGGATGCATCTTAACCTCCCTTCACACACACACACCCTCCCACCACCATCACCACCACTACCACCAGAATGACAATTTTTTTTTTGAAATTCATAGGACTTTTTTTAGTTTTTGAATCAACATCAACCCTCATCTCCACCAAAAACTTTTGGATCCGTCACTGATGTATCTATTAAAATTTCAAAAAACTTTTTTTTGAGTTTTTTACCCAAACTTTTCACAATTACATATACTATACTCATTTTGTTTTGGGGAATACTGCAAAATGTAGTTAAAACTTCTTTACCGTCGTCAAAAGCATGCGATCCGCATACTTAAATAGTCCTAAATACATTGAGTTTAATGAAATAAAAATTTCATTGAACTCAATGTATTTAAAGTTTTATGTTTTGTATATTTATGAAGAAATGATGTATTCAAAAACATTTTAAAAAATACTTATAAACTGAAATCTTACAACAAATACAATATAAGAAACATAAGTTATTCGAATGAGCCGTTTTGTCATACAAAATTTAATATACTTTGCGTTGCTTATTGTAGACCTAACCTATGGGGAATAAGATTGCTTTATGGAATTTCATTCTACCAACTTCACTTTACGTTTTCAAAGTCGACGAAAAAAATTCTTTCACTTGACGATTTACTCAGATATTCTGAACATGAAATTGAAATGAAACTTATTTTGATTGCTTATATTTTATAAGGTTCTGACGACCTTCTGATAATCTTCTTTCAGATCCTAATTTATATTTCCATTTTGCACACACACACACACACATACATATAATGTGACATAAAAAACACATACTGAAAAAAAGGAAAAAAACACATACTGAAACTTTTTAGTCCCTGTGTAATAAGATTAATAGTACAAAAGAATAAAAAAGAGGTAATCCACTGTTATTCAGGGTAGAAACCTCCTTAAATAAAGAAAGTAAATGGATTTGACAGCACTTGATGCAATCATAGAAGAAGGCCTAGGGTCAGGCCATCATTCAGACACGTCCAAGAAACATCATGAATGGTTCAAATGTTTTGTCAAATCATTCAAACTCCTAAGTGATGAAAGTAAAACCTTGAAAAAGAAAATCCATGAACTTGAACGAAAAATCGAATCTGGAATAAGAAATCCATTGAAAAATTTTTCAGTGAAATAGTATCAGGTGAAATTAAAAACAATGATACCGTTGTAACAATTTGCACTGTTTTTGCGCAAGAACAGAAGAAAAAAGAGAAAAACGCCAATAACATTATAATTAGAGGATCGCCGATGCCATTAACAACCGATGTAAATGTGAGTGACAACGAGGATCTAAGTCATATAATGAAGATAGCAGAAGATATTGGTTCTCCAATTAGAAAAATAAAGCAGGTAAGATTACTGAATAAAAGAAAGCACGATAGCAAAACTACTAAAATCAACCAGACAGTAGAGCCAGTACCAGCAAAGTCACCGCTAGTTGTTGTTAAACTCGTAGACCAAGTAGCTGCACAAGAATTTCTCAGAAAAATTCAGAAACTCAAAAAATCTATTAATTATAGTAACCTTAATCTGAATAGAGATAATACGGGAATAGAAAGAGCAAATAAAGCGAGTCTACGCAAAATATGCAAGGGCAAGAATAGATTACAACCACATGAAGAAGAAAAAAACGGGGTTACTCTACGTTACAAGCTCTAAAATGGCAAACGTAAATACAACGCAGTTGTCTCCATCAGAGATGGAGAAATAAAAATGATACTACATTTGCACTCGTTTCCTCTAATATTATTCATGTAAGATTTATAACTGAAACTTGGTTCTTAGAAACATCAGCAGCACTTTTACCAGACTACCACTTCCTCCGCAAAGACTGAGCTAACTGCTACGGGGCGTTGCAGTATACATTTTAAAATAACCTTATAGCTTGTCAAATCGGAGCTGAGACAGTGCCCAGACTGTAACTTATAGCATCTGAACAACTCTGGGTTTTACTCACTATAAATAACTATTCTTTCTTACTTAGTGCAATCTATAGGCCTCCTCCTTCTGTTAACCACCAAAACAATAACCTTTTAGATTTTAAAATCAACAACAATATCAAATTAGCTGCAAACGCTGTCCGAACAAAACAGTTTTGTGAACTGTTAGTAGTTGTTGATTTTAACTATCCCTACATCAGATTGGCTCCAGATGGATTAGTCAATGTGCTCGGACCAGATAACAGCCCAGTAAATATTTTCATTAACATGTTAGCCGACGAGTGTTTATCTCAACACGTACTCTTTCCTACTTTTACAATCTCATTTAAGTCTACTCTGGAGTTATAGTCTTTCTGCCAATTGGATAAAGAAATTCACTAGCTCCTACTTTAACTTTAGATAAGGTGACTTCACTGCTATGTCCGCTAAACTGTCAAAAATTGATCGGACATCATTTCTAGCCAACAAAAATATGAATGATGCTTACGATACCTTTGTGTCTATATATAATAAAATATGTGTTGAGTCAATCCCAACCATAAGACGATATCTAGCCTAAAAATCAACAACGCCTTGGATATGCAAATAGATTATGCAACTATCTAGATTAAAATCATGGCTATGGCATATAAACATGGAAAATAAATGGAAGTTAAGCAACTTAAAAACGTGTTACAATCAAGTAAAAAATAGTTTGAAGAAAACTTGCAAAAAAGCGCGAAATAAATTTGAACTCAACCTTACTTATAATAACAAAAATCTTAATTGAGTTGTCGACAGCTGGAATCGCCTACCAGATGAGATTGTAAATGCTAAAAGCCTAAACGCCTTTAAGAATCAGTTGGACATCTTCCAAAACAATTGCCACAGTGCTGCTAAGGCGTATTATGCAACACAATACGGTTGCATTGCGGTTTGCACTATACGGTTGCATTGCGGTTAACTAACTATTAAAGTAAACAAAATTGTTTAAAAAAAAAGTTGAAAAATTATTTTAAAAAACATCCACATTAAATACTAAAAACTGTAAAACCCACAGTAGTATAGTTTAACCGGTGCAATCACTATAGTATGAACACGAAATTAGGTCACCTGAAAAAAATGACGTAACTTCAAATTGATGGTCCACGTGTACATTTTGAGAAATTGATAATCCGCGTGTACTTTTTGAGAAATTGAGGGTCTATGTGTACTTTTTGAGAAACAACATTCAAAACCTTTCAGGTTTTGAATGTTGTTTCTCAAAAAAGTTCATGGAGCGACGGTTGTGGCTATCAAAACAAAAATGCATATTTATCAAACACTTACTATTGTTTATCAAAAGAGACAGGTGTCTCTATCTATTAAGAGTATCTTGTTTCTGGACATACAAACATGGAATGTGATGCAATACACAGTGTCATTTAGAGAAATATTGTCAGTGACGTGTACACTCCCAGAGATTTAGTTGTAATGATGCAGACTGCCAGGCGAAACCCCAAGCCATATTTTGTGAATCAGAGACCTACTTTACCAGCATTAGACCAGGTGAAAAAGTTGGTGATCCCACAGTAACCAATGTTAGCATGCTCTGGTACCACCCTGGTGGAAAAGCGGAGTACAAACTTTTTAGAGGTTCCAGTGAGTGAAACTCATTACCCACTCGTCTCAGGAGCACCCAGAACACAGTTGAATGGCTCCCTATGTACACTAACTGTAGACCTATCAGGAAAAGAAAGTTTGATGATCTTCAAAACATGAAAACTATCTTACTCAAAGATGTACATGCATTTTATGATGCACTTTCATTTCAATGAACTTTGAGCAATAACAATTATTCAATACCGCCACAAGAAAAGTTACCATACAATATAATATTTGAATAATTTAAAAAGTTATCTTAAATACATTAAATGTTTCAGTAATGTTATTACATACTAATCAAATAAAAGTTGTTTTTGTGTGCTATTGTTACTATAAAATTATATTTTTGTTATTAACATGAAAAAAATTGTGTTTTTTGAAAAAAAACTTTCATTAATCATTTTTTTCTCTTGAAAATGTATTATTATGTAGTACAATACAAGCTGTATTCACATGTTACAAACTCTATTATAATTTTTTTATTATTTTCTTAGAATCACAATCGCCTAAATCATAATAAGAACTTGTTTTATTGCCTAAGTCATTTGCCTAAGTCATTTTCTTAGGATACCAATCACCTATATCCTATTGTGTCTCAACGGTAATACACAAATCACTTTTAAAGTAATATATGAAAGCATCTAAGTTATAAGATGCCTCAAAATAAACCAAAGTGACGTAGCAAAAGAAATACCGAAGTTATTTAATTTTTTTTAGTTTTCTCAAAACAAGAAAAAATGGCTTAGGCGATTGTGCTATGATCGTGACGATATACTATTCATTAAATGAATTGCAAAATATTTTAAAAACTAAAAAAAATAAATTAGTGTTAATTCGAAAAAATATCTTTAGTAATTGTGAGATTATTTGATTTGAACATAAATCAGGGCTGTGGAAAGCATTGCAGCGAACAAGTATACTGATGAAAAAAACAAGCTAAAAAAATAGGTAACTAATTGTAAAACTAAAACCAGAGGAAAAAACATTTAGATTTGTTTAAAAGATATTGATTTGATTTCCTTTGATGATTAGAAATGCATTAAAATGGAAATTATTTTTAAAACAAAAGGCCAAAAAAGAAACTGAGCATGCAAACCAATTTATAAAGGGTGCTTCTAATACTGATTCTTTTGTGACTTCCCGCCAAATTAAAAGTAATGTAAATTTACGAGTTTCTTTTAAACGGTACAATATGTACCGTTTAGAAGAAACTCGTAAATTTACATTACTTTTAATGTACAAGTTACTGATGATAATCGTAGGGTAAAAAATTGGGTTGCGGAGGAGGGAATTGAAGTTATGGATTGGCCGGCGCAGTGATCAGATATCAATTCCGTTGATAACATTTGTACTAATTTTAAAGAGAAGCTTCAAAAGAAAAAACAAGCACGAATCAGAATGAGTTATGAATGATGTTAAGGACGCTTGAAAAAACACTTCTATAAAACTTTGTCAAGATCTAATCAACTCTATGCCAAATAGGTGCAAAGCTGTGATTCAAAATCAGGGACATGCAGTGGAATATTATTATTTTTGAAATTATCTTATTAATTTAGTGTCACTAATTATCTATAAAATTAAATATTTTCAATAAAACGTAAAAACACCAAATACTACTTTTATGTAATAAAAATACTATTTTTATGCCTTTTTTTTTTTTTTTTTTGTAATTGTATAATTATTGCAAGGGGAGAGTTGCCGAACTTGGAATAGTGCCTTGATTGAGACCCTTCCAATTTTTTGGAAATAAAATGTATATATGGCTATATATTTTGCATTTTTCCAATAAAATTATTTTCTACGTTTTATGAGTTCTTTGATATTTCTGTTTGCATGAAGTATGGTTTTAAAATGTTAGTATTGCAAATATGAAAATACTTCACTAGAGACGTCCCCTTTAGTTTCGTCCTATACATAACAATATCTATCTCGATTACACATGTTATACATTGTGAAATTGCACCTGTAGCTTTGTCTTGTAATACAATGCGCTTGCTTTACTCTGAGGACAAAGTAGCACTGACTAAGTGTCCATCGTCCAAACTGACACACTTTCATCCATTAATCCTCTTTCTTTGTCTTGATCTTTTTGCTTTCGAGCATCATCTTTCAAAGCTAAATGAGTCTGGTGTTCTTCTACAGTAATGTTTCTCATTTTTGCTGCGATACAAGTGTCACATTGGTCTTTGCGAGACATAAAAATTGACATCTTGAGAGAATGAAAGGTATTCTTAAAACATGTTAATCCAGCTACTATTTTTTCAGCAGAGATTGCATCTGATGTATATAAGTTATATAAATCATTTACTTTGTTCCTGGCTCAAGAAATCTTATTTCCTTATAGGCTCGAGCCTTTAATTTTTATTTTTAATGAAGTTATGAGACCTTTTGTTATTTTAGATTTCTTTTGTTTCTTTGAAACAGATGTTACCATGGCTCTGACAACATTTTGCCTCTCACTCCAGGATGTCATTTCCCAAAAAGATGTATAGATCAAATCTCTTTCTTCTTCTGCTACATCCCAACAGTTTCTGAGTTTTGAATTCTGGCAAAATTGAAAGTCACATTTTTTACCCATCTTTCTTTCTTTATTAACAACTGCTCATCTGCTGGTATACTCTTCACTTTTAAGCCTCTTTGTCTTTGCTAAATTTTCATTTCATGTTTCTGGCTGTGGTCTATTGCTCTTTTTCTTTACTTGTTCTGCTAAAGGACCTAAACTAAAGGAATCCAGTTCAGATGGCTGATATTCGTTTTCTCTTGAAGGTCTATCATCTATGGTTTCCTTTTCTAAATGTTCAGACACGCAATTTAAAGGTGAAACTAAATCTGTATCAACTGTATTTACAAAAACATTCTGGTAAGATTCCTGTTCAACCTCTGATGCTTGTATCAGGCATTCGATAAGGGAGGAACTTAATTCAATGTTTGTCTCTTCCCTCTGGTCTTGTTCATCGACTAATACCCCATCAGGGAGAAAGCTATCATCACATGTTTCCTCATCATCATTGGAACCTTAGATTAGGTTAGAAATGCTTAGATTATTGAATCTCTAGATACAACATTATTGAGTCATAATATAAAGTCACTATATGTTTCAAAGTGAAAGTCGTTTGAATCTAAACCAAGTATTTTTCCTCTAGGCCTATCTTTTTTTTTTTTTTTTTTTTTTTTTTTGTTATTTCACCTCCCCAAGGCCCAGAAGGCCACTACAGATGAGGAGGCTACTTAATTGTGGTTATAACCCTCTCTCAACTCTATAACTCCGAAACACGAACCTTGACGAACAAGGCCGCTGCGCGGAGAAACAAGTTGAGCGCGGTACTACCAGGGACGTGGTGGGGATCGAACTCGAATCTAATACATATATAAGGTTGTTTTTTACTTTATACATTAAAACAAAAGAATGTTATTATATTATTTGTTTTAATTAAAGTTAATAACACTCGAAAAATCAAGATACTATAACTATAATAGGCAAACTATCACAATTGCCTAAATCAGTTTTTCTCAAAGAGAAATCACAGCAGACATTTATTCCTTTAGTGCATGAGGCAAACTGTGCTTAAACTTAAACGATTTATATTTTAAACATTAATAAACATATATTGATAAAATATATATTTCTTATTAATCAATATTTAAAAAAATTCTTACTTTCATCCAATATTCTTCTGACTTCTGAATCACTATAGAAAAGCGGCGTGGTATGAGTAGTCATGTTGAAGAAAACAAGTTGCCTAAGTCAAAATGCGGATTTAGGCAGAAATGAAAAAATTAAAAATAAACTGCTTTCTGATTGGTTTAAGACATAGGCGATTTGCCACATAATAGAAGACTGTATAAGCTATAATTTCAACTCTTAAATCAAAACCCCCCAAAAATGACTTAAACGATTGTGCTATGATCGTGACGATATTTTACAATTTTTTACATTAGCAACGACATTAGCAACGACATTAGCAATGAAATTAGCAAGACATATAGAAGATCATGAAGTCCTTTACAATATATTTTGATAAGAATTTGTTGTAAATTATACATTATTAGCTTTGTTATACTAGTGCTTACCCAGACAGTATTTGCATAGTATTTATGACAACCTATAAATAAACAATATAAATGTATGAAATGCTTTTTATTTAATATATTTCTTGCTTTATAGAGAATAGTTGTTATTACTCAACCTTAAAAAATCACAAACACACCCCTAACTCCACTAACCCCCTTCCCCACAAAGGCAATTTTCAAGCTATAGTCGAATTTTTGAGGAATATAGTTGGTTAGACGACATTTGACACATTTCAGTCGGGTGCTTTTTAATTTTGAGAAACATTTTGTTTTTAATCCACAAAATATGCAGACTACTTTTTAGGGGCAAACCTTTAAAAAACAGTCAGAATTTTTTATGGATTAGCCCCCTATGACGGGGGTGGATTCAGTCCCCCCCTCCCCATCCATTAGAATCTGAAAGTCATAAAATATCTTAAAAATGAAGGAGAGTTTTTTTTTGGAGAGGCATATGTGATACAAAATACAAATATTTTCCTGGATTCCCCTATCCTTATTTTATTCCTAGAATCGCCCCTGTAATAAGCGATATTGTTTTTGGAATATGGTTCACAGCAAAAATATTTAATTTTTATTAATTCAAAACAGCGCACAACACAACTTAAACATAACCATATTAAACGATTGCAATTAAGCTAAACTAGTCCAAACAACCGTTTTTTTAATCCGTTATTAAGAAAGTTAATTTAAATTTTAGTTAGTTTTTTTAAGCTCTAAAATAATTTTGAATCTAAATAATAAAATATAACACATTCGTGCAAAGTTACAATGCATTCGTGCAACGGTGTGATGCATTCGTGCAAAAGGTGTAATGCATTCGTGCAAAGGTTTAATGCATTGATAAAATCAACGGTTTTGTAAACACGCAATACTTTAATTAGATAATTTTAGAAATCAATTATAAATTATTTTTTAAATATATATTTGTAAAATAATTATATAAGAATTTTATAATTAAAGAATTTGTTTTTATCAAAAACCTTGATCTTTTTATTGCTACTAAAATTAGTGCGCAGTTAAAAAAAAAGAAAGAACTTGTTTGCCTAAACTCTCGGTAATTTTTAAAAACTCGACAAAAGATGAGCCAGGTAAGAGACAATCTACAAAAGACATCAAAGTTACTTGATAAAGAGTTCATATCAGGTGAACTCCAATCAAGTCTTTGTTAGGCGACCTAACCAACAGAATGTATTGCACTTTCTAACATCGCTAGCAATCCTATCCGTCTTCTCTATGCTATCTTTCTAACACGGTTCTTCTGTCTTTCACTCTAACATATCTACGTTCTTCCCAAACTCACTTTACTCTCGGTCTGTAGGGCGGGTTATGACGCTCTTTTTTGGAGCTGAACCAGTCTTTGCGGGTATTGGTAATGTGGCTTCTATGTAGAAATTTGCCGGAGGAGGATAAACCACAATACCAGACAATCTACCAATCTGATCAATCAATCAAATCTTAGAAAGTTAGTGTAGTCATTTTTTGAACATGAGTGTTGATGTATTTTATTTATATATGTTATAATAAAATGTTCGTACGAGCTATCGCTGACTATTGTTTAAACTATCTTTTAATTTGAACACTTTAAACATTTTGCTTGGATTTTCTTCAAATAAATTTTCTACTAAATAACTAAAGATAAATGGAAATTGTTTTAAGTAAAGAAAAAGTTTGCTCTTTGTTAATTGTGTTCTTTTATAAACACGGAAAAAGTTTCATTTCAAATTTTTACTTTCATACATACATACATACATACATACATACATACATACATACACACACACACACACATACATACATACATACATACATACATACATACATACATACATACATACATACATACATACATACATACATACATACATACATACATACATACATACATACATACATACATACATACATACATACATACATACATACATACATACATACATACATACATACATACATACATACATACATACATACATACATACATACATACATACATACATACATACATACATACATTACATACATACATACATACATACATACATACATACATACATACATACATACATACATACATACATACATACATACATACATACATACATACATACATACATACATACATACATACATACATACATACATACATACATACATACATACATACATACATACATACATACATGAAGATCTTGTTTTAGGTCAACAAGTCTAAATGTTTGGTGTTCTAGTTTGCTTAGTCTGCAATCGATAAAACTTTCGTCGACTTTAATCTGTTTTATTGCTAGCTTTTTTATTAATTTTTTTTTTATAATTTTTTTTTAACAATAAATAATCTACGTATGTATACAAGAAAGAAAAAATATGTCCGGAGAACAAAGAAGACAGTAAAATCTTGTCAACAAGCACCGTTTTTATATATGCAATAAAAAATAAAAACCGTTTTTTTTTTACAATGATCTTTATAAAATAAAGAGTTAAACAGACAGGGGCTCAAAGAAGATGAAAATGACGATACGTCATCGCAATCTTTTCATAGAGCCCCTTTACACATTTTCAATAGAATATAGATATTAAATTAAAAACTCTAATGGGCATAAAACTGCTGCGCTAATCAGTAAATCAAAAAAAGATCATATAAAATAAATACTAAAATAATTAAAATTACTTGGTGATCCCTTTAAGCACAAATGATTATCAAATTTTAAAAATTTCCTTTTTTATTAGAAACTTAAATTAACTTAAAGACTAGTTATATAATAAATAAATTAAAAAACAAAACTTTACAAATTAATATAAATAGCAAGCACCCCTCAGCCATAAAGTTCAATTCACTTTATCCTTCAATTGTTGTTTCTGTTTCTCTGTCATAATCTACTCAAATAGATTTTCCGGTTTCAATCTAAAGTTGTTTTTTTCTTGCTTTATTTTAATAATTTTTCATTCTTCTCACCACTAACTTTATTTTTCATCTCATTTAATATGTTCAAAAGAACCGAATCTAAACTTTACAAGGACTCAGAACATTTTCATTTAGTAACTTGCTATAGACACCTTTAGGATTAAATGCTACCGTGCCACAAGCTTTAAATCCACTTTTTGAATATTTTATTAATCGAGTGGTTTGTTTCCAATTTATAAAAAGACTTCTCCATGCTTTTTTTAATGGTGCAAAGAATGCTACATCAAGAGGCTGTAACCTGTTGAATTTGGAAGAAGGCATATAAATCTAATGCTTTTACCAGCATTTAAAACTCTATGGCTCATTTGTTGGACCATTTATCCATGAGTCGTATAAATAAGTGCCTTTAAAAACTGTTTATGGTGGTAGAACTTCTCCTACACTGTATCTTCAATACATTATAGATAAGCTAACCTTACTGCCATTCATTATCCTCTCAGCGTTCCTCATTCAACGTTTCATTATGTCCAGGGTCATCACGCAAATTGGTTTTATCATAATTTCAAATGTTACAAGGTGGAATATTTTCAACCTTTTATTTAATGTTTTTAAAACAATATTTTTGTTGCACTTTGTTTATGCCTACACGTTGTTTTTTTAGTTAGTTTAACACGATTCTACAGGTTAACTGTGAACGCTTCATAAAATTTGAAAACCAATTATCACCAGGAATGTTTGTTTTTTTTGTTGTTTTTTTTTTTAATTTTAATTTTTTTCAAAAAAAAATCACTGAAATGAAATCGTTTCAGTAATCTTTTTTTTTTTCCAGTTTTTAGTTATTAATTTGTTTAATGATTTAAGCGAAAAGAGCTAAAAAGATTATTTATAGATAAATTTGTATTTTACAATACTTTTTAGATTATAAATTATTAAAAGTCAAAGTGTTATTATTAATTTAATTATCGTAAAACGGAGTAACTATGGCCAGCGGTCAAAAACTATAATTTTTAAACGGAAAAGTAAGATTGTAATATTTTTGTTTTTATTCATTGCTTTTTGTTGTAAATATAGTTCTACTTGCATAAGTTGTAAGGTAATACTTGTTGAACAGATGAGAGTTGTATTTCCAGCAGTATACAACATTTATCAATACATACATACACACATACACACACACATACACACACACACACACACACACACACACACACACACACACACACACACACACACACACACACACACACACACACACACACACACACACACACACACACACACACACACACACACACACACACACACACACACACACACACACACACACACACACACACACACACACACACACACACACACACACACACACACACACACACACACACACACACACACACACACACACACACACACACACACACAGACACACACACACACACACACACACACACACACACACACACACACACACACACACACACACACACACACACACACACACACACACACACACACACACATACATACATACATACATACATACATACATACATACATACATACATACATACATACATACATACATACATACATACATACATACATACATACATACATACATACATACATACATACATACATACATACATACATACATACATACATACATACATACATACATACATACATACATACATACATACATACATTCCACCTCGCATTGCTGATGTTGGGTGATTTCTGAAACCTGATCAATTAAAAATGTCCCCTTTTCATCAAAAAATCGGAACACTTGAGTGAGATAAAATAAAAATTTCACATCATCTCTCCAGCATGATATTTCGAGAATTACTTCTAATCCGTTATCAAACTGTATTTTCAGTTGTTCGTACTCCTTAAACAGTTGAGATACAAATTGATATTCGATGTTGGGCAATTGTTCTTTTTTTCAGTGTTAACGCTGGAGGTATCTGCAACAATCATCTGTATTGAATTCCATAGGTTAAATTCATCGAAGACTTTAGAAGTTCCTTGAGCAATAGTTTTTCCCCTGCCATCTACTAAGCCAGGACATCCAATTTGATTTCTCTTCTTTCATTTTTAAGGACGACCACTTGATAATTGATTCCGTTAATATGCTTTCCCTCAAAGTGTAAGGACCAACTTTCTATATGCAAACTTTTTAATCATATCTTTTTTCAACTTGATTGCCTCTTTGATTGTTCGCTTGTAAATAGCTGATTGACACGAAGTTGGGATGTCAATGCCTTCACGAGCTAATTGCTTGCATATTTTAGCAGCTTTGTTTGTTGATACTCTTGTGTAATTCACTAAGTTGACTGCAATTTTGCTATTATGATGTTTTTTTTCTTCTTTTATGAGAATCTTCAAACTTTATCAGATTATTGGTCCAGACATCCTTGTTCTTCTGAATGCTGCTATCGCTAGGCTTTTACGTCGCCATGTGTTGCTTCTGTAATATCTATAAAATTAGATAATCAGCTATATATGCATACAGTCTAAATTGTACTAGAATATTCTAAATTATTTCAGAATGTTCTAAATTGTTCCAGAATGTACTAAATTGTTTTAGAATATTCGAAATTGTTCTAGAATATTCGAAATTGTTTTAGAATATTCGAAATTGTTCTAGAATATTCTTAATTGTTCCAGAATGTTCTAAATTGTTCCAGAATGTTCTAAAGTCGTCTAAAATATTCTGGAACTTTCCAAAATGTTCTAAAAGTTCTAAACACTTCTAATCTATACAAGTTTTAAATGATTTTTAGCAAAGCCACATATATAAGTAGTAACACTAACAAGATTAAATTAATTACGATTCGTAATTTTGATTGCGAGGTGACCTTTTTTTACAACCTAGAGGAATTGAACATGTTTTCTGACAAAAGTTCAATGATTTATGACGCAGGAAACTATTTTTTTTAAAAGTCAAAAGTCATAACCCTAATATATAAATTAACGAATTTTTCAAACAGACTGTTATCTATATATATATATATATATATATATATATATATATATATATATATATATATATATATATATATATATATATATATATATATATATATATATATATATATATATATATATATATATATATATATGTATATATATATATATATATATATATATATATATATGTATATATATATATATGTATATATATATATATATATATATATATATATATATATATATATATATATATATATATATATATATATATATATATATATATATATATATATATATATATGTATAAGTATATATATATATATACGTATAAATATATATATATATATAAAAATATATATATATATATAAATATATATATATATAAATATATATATATATATATATATATATATATATATATATATATATACGTATAAATATATATATATATATATATATGTATATATATATATATATATACGAAGAGTACACGGGAAAAAACGGCCGTTATATTTAAAATGTTTTGAGAAAGTATATATTAATCACTTATAAAAGTCTTTGTATAAAGTTAGGAAAAAAAAATTTTTAATAAAAGTTACAAATATTTTATTAAAAGTGTAAACTTCAAATAAATTAATCAAGAAATAATTTTTCTAACTTAATTCTATACTTGAAACCTTTTATTAATGATTGATATATACTTTCTCAAAACTTTTTAAATGTGACTTTTTTCCGTGATCTCTTCATATGCATAAACATAAGTATCTTATATTTATATATATAAATTTTCTTAATTACATATTGATTACATATTGATTTACTCAATTGCAATATAAATCCTATCAAAAAGTTATTACAAAAATTGTTTCAAATATTTAAGAAGCGTACAATAAGAGAAATTCAATAAGATATAAGGTTATATGAGATAAGTCTTAGGGGTTGTCCATAAATTACGTAACGCAATTTTCGACCGTTTTTGACCTCCTCCCTGACCCCTTATCTAAGACTAAAAACTTTTAAATATTTTACAAAATACACAAGTATTTTGATTCTCGTGCGCAGGTATTTTAGTTGTTATTATCGTAACTTTTTATTTTTAGCTGTATTATTCGTGTGTGTTTGGGTGCTTATAATGATAGTATTGCAATTTTTTTATACAACTTACATTTTTCATTTTAAACTGTTTATCATGAATTCCATCGTGACGGAATCACCGATTTGAGCTTATTTTCCACATTTATGTAATAAAAATCAAAAAAAATTGTAATGTTGTTCTATATGATATATGTGTTTGTCACACATTTGCCTGAAATACTTCTAATACCAAAAAACTATAAATACATAATAATCATATAATATTAATATAATAATATGAGTGACGGAATTACCAATTTATGGACAAGCATTTTATGGTAAATTATTATAGTAACACATTTCTGCTCTCTTATTTAAATTTACTTAACTTCACAAGTGTATGCGTGTGTTAAAATACATACCATTTGCAAATAATTAGAAACAATTATAAATTATTTAGTAGATAATACTATATTTATATTAAAGTATGTGTGACGGAATCACATAAATGGTGTGACGGAATCACATAAATGGTTTGACGAAATCACATAAATGGTGTGACGGAATCACCTATTAGCCATACTAACAAACACCTACAGAACAGTTATCCATTCATAACCCATTACCTGCCAAATTTTTTAAAACATTTATTTTGTAAAATATAATTGTTTTTTTAACTGGAAAAGTATTTATCCAAGTTAAATTAATTGAAAAAAAAAAATTGTTATAAAAAAAAAAACACAAATTTATAAGATATAAATTTGTGTTTTTTATATCTATGAGTACTTTAAATTAAGGCGATGAAATTACCAAAAAATATAACTATATTTTACTTTATTACTACTTAGTAAATTACCGGAAATATTGTCTTGAAATCGAAGCTTTAGGAATAATACTGACAGCATCCACAGTTGGTGGCGTAGAACTAGCATCCACAGTCGGTGGCGTAGAAATAAAAACCATGCTAGGTGTTATAGAAGTTGAAGCTGGAGTGATAGTTTCTGTTGTAGTTTTAATCATAACATGCTGTTTTACATTCACAGCATTTGTGTACATCTTACACTTAACGCTGTTCTGTTGCCGAATAACACAATGAACAGTTTGTGTACCTGGAACAGCCGGTACATCACTCCACAAAAAAGCAGCATTCAGCTCATTGCATTTGGTTTCAATTTCATTAGGTGAAATGACAGTAACATTTACATTGCTCTGTACAGATTTAATAGCAGTAGCAAATGATAAAGCATCTCGTATTACGAACTTTCTGGATAACACTTGACGATGGGCAATTCGCTTCGCATTGTCACCTAGCGCATCATTTGGCCTTTTGGTATGACTGGTTGCAAAGTAATTCCACTGTAGCTGTAGATCAGAAACTTCCTTCAATTTTATAGACAGAATAAATGCAAATTTACTTTTGTACTGACTACTTGGTCCATCGGTCCATATCTGCACAGTATCAACTGTGGGTGAAGACAGTTTGATAAACTCGAGAATTTTCGCAGTATATGCGGCGACGGAATGTTTTTCATGATCACGACAGTCTGAGACAAATTTTTTTGAAATTATTTCAGAGCGATACCAAATCATAATCGTGTACACAGTTATTTATTTTTGTTTCCAGTGTACTGATTGGATCTTGTCCTGAAAAGTCGCAGTAAAGTTTTCTGCGAAATCCATCTGCAAGATACAAGATGTACTGTCAGGCAACTGTGCGTCAGCTTTCTGCGATTCGTAAGATATCGCTTGTTGACGTTTTATGTAAACATGTTGTAGAAAGTTCGTCGTCCATTTCTTTGCGCCGTCTCTCCTTTCGTAAACAATCCTTTGCTCTAGCGGCTTCGAGCATAGCAGAATTTTCTTTAACTTTTGCACGGTGCATTCGCTGTCTTTCGGCAGCACTCTTTGGAGGCATAATGTTTTAGATAATAATTAATAAATTACATCTACAATAGAAAATTGATGCAGCATAGTTGTAAAGAACAATCCTAATAGTAGATATATTCATTGGCAAATAATATAAAGGCAAAACATTTGAAAACTCCCTACAAATTAAGCATGTAAAATTGAAGTTAAAAGTGTGTGACTCCGTCACAATATAGCATGATTCCGTCACGATATTGTGTGATTCCGTCACGCACATTAAACATTCATTCACATAAACAATATATCCAATATTCCTACGATTTATTCCAAACTTTAAATATTAAGATAATATGTAGTTATTTACTTTGATGTTTGCCAGAAGCAATAATACAATAAAGTTTTGTAATTATTTCGTGACGGAATCACAGAAAATTAATGAAATACAATATCGATTTAAATTCAATAAAATTATTAAATTTACCTAATAGTTTCTAAAAACTAATTTTTCTCCTTCTTTAAAATGATACCATTCTTACCTGTTGATATATTTTATAACATTAAATAATTAAAGATATATTGTAGTTGCATTTTCCACAAAAAATTCCCAGGCAATTTGTAAACATACCTCGGTTTCACTAATTACCATAAACATTAATTAGCGAACTTATTTATTCATTTATTTAATATTTTCTTGTGATTAAATACATATTAAAGCTAATTACACCATAAACTTACTGTAAAAAAATAGTTTATTAAATCAAGTTAAGGTTACGATTTTCGTGAAGTTCATCTTATTGTTTAGTTGTAAACATTATTTTTTTTTTAATTAAAAACCAATTTTATCTTGAAAATTAGAACACTTTTATGTGGATATACACATTTAAAAAAAAATTAGTTTTAGTTTTTAAATAAAATATGTTGTATGGAAGAATAATTACGATGTTTTACGGAATTAATTTGTTATATAAGTAAGGACTGCGATAAAAGGTAGAGAATTGAGAAAAATTATTTAATCTTTAAATAGTTGAATTTATCATTTTGACGGTTTTTTTAAGAATTTTTTAGATTTTTGACCCAGTGACTATGCATAGAAAATATTTTAGTTTATTCTAGTTTCATATCAGATAAATTTATGTTACTTTTTTTGCTTTATTTCTGTGGTAGTTGTGGTAGTAAATTTTTATTAAAAATGACGTAACATTAAAATGTATTTTGTTCAAAATGACGTCAAATTCGATATCGTTGTTAAAATGTTTAAAGTTGAATTTTTGGGTAACCAGTTAAATAAAAAGTTCAACATGAAAATCGGAAAAATTTCGCGTTCTTCAAGAGGCAGTTACAATTTTTTAAAAGAAAAACCTTTTCCATCAAAATGGAGCAGGCTGAAAAAAATGAATTTTTCTTCAGAAACGTTTGAAGAAATTCCATCATTTTTAACCGAAGCGGATTACTCTTCAAAAAAAAACAACATTGAAAAAATTTCAAGCAACTTCTTTTTTGAAGATATTTTAACAGAAAATTCACATTTAATGATAAATGAAAACAGTAAACGTTTCAGCTTCAAAGAAGGCAATCAAACGAATTTTGAAGGAAGTTTACAATTAAGCGTTGATGGAAGTAAACATTTTAGCAGTGAAGAAATTGCAAATTTGGTTTGTGGGGAAGACAAACAATTTTATTGTGAAAAAAACAGACAATCGAGTTATAACGGAAGCACACAATTAAACTGCGAGGGAAGAAAACCGTTAAACCGTGAGGGAACTCAACAAATGTGTTTTGAAGGGAGCGAACAACTTAACTGTGAAAACATGCACTTCAATAGTAAAGAAGTCACACTACAGAATTGTGAAGAAAGCAAACTGAATTGTGAAGAAAGCAAACTGAATGGTGAAGAAAGCAAAAAATTTAGCTGTGAAGAAAGCACGCAGTTGATTTTTAAAAAAAATGTAGAAACGAGTTTTTCTTCTAAAAATCATTTCAGCTGTAAAAGAAAGAAAATGAAGAACTATGAAGAAAACAAACAATTAGTTTGTAACGAGAATAAGCAGTTATATAGCGATCCAAGTAAGCAACTGAATTGTGAAAGGAAAGCTAAGAAAAGTAAAACTGAAGCTAATTTTGATATTCAACACAAGCAAATCAAAAAGGAAACTGTTGAAGAATTTGTAAAAAAGGTTTTAAGAACTGATCAAGAAGATGCTGATCAGGAACTTCCTGTTAATGATAAAAAAACATTTTTAAAAAGAACTCGAAGAAAGATAGACTGCGGAAGTTATCCCAATGAGTCAGTTAATGAAGATAATTTACCAAGGATTTTAAGGTATTCCTTCGTATTATTTATCAACTTCTAACTTTTTTTAAAAGTAAGTCATGCAGAATAATTAGAATTTTCAAATGTTTTTGTTATTTTTAGATACGTGTGGAAAGGAAAACTTAAAAAGTTAAAAACATATCTTGGCAATCCTGCAAATCGTGCAAGTATTGACTGCGTTGATAACTTGGGAAGGTATTAATTATAATCGATAATAAATTACGTCAACTTTATGAAAGTATGTCTAAAAAATAAATACTTTATTTAGTATTTTTAAATTCAAAAGAAAAATTTTTTTTTGTAATCAGGGGTGGATTCAGCTTTTGTTTGGTATAGTTAATTTCTAGACACGAGCAAACTCCAAATATTTATATGTTTATATTTATGTCGAGTAAGGATGCTATGCAAAAATTGCGATGATTAGAGCTGAGAACGAAAAAGCCCTAAAGTTATAGTTCCCCTCCATCTGCCCCAAACGTGAGATAAACATTTTTTTTACTATTCTTAACTAAATTAATAATTATCAATAACCATTAAACTTCATAGAACAATCTCTTAGCCATATATGATCGTATTTTTTAAACGCTGAATATTTATTATATGAAACCTTAAAATTATCGATAAATATCAATTTATTTGAGAATAGTAAAAAAGTACTTTTTTCAACTTGTTGCTTTCATGGTTGGGCATTGCAATTTTATTTAAAGCATCCTTATTTGACGTAAGTATAAATATATAAATTTTAGGAGTTAGTTCGGTGTCTAGAAGTTAAATATCAGATTCAGATCAATTAAGATCAATTTTAAGGGCATACTATGAAAATATAAAGCCAAAGTTTGAAAAAACAAGGCTAACTTATTTTCTTATTTTATTCAGCGTTAAAATATTAGATATATTTAATTAGATATATTAAATACTAGAATATTTGGTTGGTTTTCTCAAGATACATACAAGTTATAATGACATATGCTTTTTTATACCATGCATAAATAATGAAACTTATGATAATTTATTTACAGATCTGCATTACATTTTGCTGCATCATGGGGCTGTTTGAAATTTGTTCTTTATTTATTGGAAAACGGAGCAACGGTTAATATACGTGACAGCCAAGGAAAGACACCTTTGTTTAAGGTAAAAAAATATAATTACACCATAAAGCAACCTTAAGATGGTACGCATATAGATTCTATAAAGGACTCAAACTGACTTAGATTTGGGAGCCAATCAAGTCTTTTATTAGCGGAAATTATCCAAGGGCCAATATGAGATCAAAATTGGTAAACCGTTGGAGTATTTCTATTTTTTTAAATCTTTTTATGTGGATTTTTATTGAATAGATTTTTATGTGGGTGTTATAAGAGCTCACTTCTGGGCTGCCAATTACGCTTGTAAAAAAATTATTTTGTTTTACAAACGGTTATCATTCAACTTGAATATCACGGTCAGTACATAATAAACTCAAAAGAAAAAAAATAATCCAAATTTCTCATTAAATAACGTACGAGCATAATTTTTTCGTTGTTGATAACAAAAGTATACACAGTTTAAGATAATCCAGTCATGCAACTTTAGTGATTGAGGGGTCTATAAGTTACTAGACTATATATTTTTGTTGTTCTACACTATATTTATACTTAATAATAGATTTCAAATTTTTTTAAAGAATATTTTAGCGTTTGAAAACTATGACTACGTAAGGTTTATCATCCTTTATTAAAGGTGTTAGGGAAGCACAAGTTTTGAGATATTTTCGTTCCAGACCCCTATCAGAGAACTTTTTAGCGAGCATTAAAATTTGATACAAGCATAAACATACTCAAGTTTATAGTTTGGTTTATATACTTTATCAAAGATCATAAGCAGTCAGCGCGATTTAAAAAATAATTGACAATTTTTCTGAATTATGTGTTTGTTTGTATTGAATTGAAATAAAACGCGTCTTCATTGAGCCTGCATTACAATTTAAGTCTAAGATCACTATAAACTTTTCAATTCAACCGATTTTCTATAAGTTTCAAATTCAACCTACATTTATGGATTGAATTAAAAGTTGTTATAATTTTTTGAGTTTGCCAAGAACAATTTCTGACTTTAACAAGAGGTTCAATCATATCCAATACTGACTTTTGCAGTCGTTTTGCGACAACATTTACAAAATATTTTTGAATTTTTCATCTTTAATTTATTTATCATAAACAGCAATTTTTTAGAGAGTTTATATTTTTTAGAGATTTTTTTTCCCTCTCATTATAGTTTTGTTTCGTCTTTTACGTCTTAAAAACATTTTTTTTTTATTGAATATAATAATAATTGAGTTTGTAAGATTGTGAGTTTATTAAGAAATTTCTACTTAGTGGGTATAGGACGTAAAAAGACATTTTTTAAACGTCTTTTGAACATTTTGGACGTCTTTTGAAGGTTCAAAAGACGGTTTTTTTTCGGTCTTGTGCCCACTGTGTAACTACGATTCTATTTCTACTATGTGACTAAAACCACCCACCACTATAGTGATAGGTATATACATATTGTGGGTTTTAGTTCGTCATTTTAAAACATTTTAAAAGTTCGGATGGTATAGGGGAGAGTAGCGTATTAGCGAACACCTAAGCGGGAATGCGAATTAAAGACACCAGATATACAAAATTGATCATATTTATGGCTTATTAATTAGTTTAACTATTCAGTCACAAACCATCAAAAGCAATTTTTAAAAATCTTATTATAAAATAAAAATTTATGGCAAAAATAAAACCATTGGTGTTTGGAATTACCCTACCTACGTGGGGTAATTCCGAACACATCGGGGGGCAATCACAAACACTACTTTGTAATAACGAATAAAATACTAGTTGTAATAACTAAGTCTAAAAATTATATTATGCAACAACAACAAGAAAAAGGAGTGGTATTATTTCTATAGAAGCTACAACAGAGTGTTACTCAAGAAAAAAGTTGCATAAAATTATCAGAAAAAGTTAAAATCAAATTATATTAAACAACATCCGCAGCTTCATTACACTACTGCACGTCTGGATCTGAGCGTAGGATCCCTTCTCAGCAGGTAAACAGATATTGTTGAATTTATTTTTCTACAATGCTGTTTTGACCATGTTCGGAGTTACCCTGCGTTTGCCATTACCCCACTCTCCCTTAAGTAGAAATCTGACGTTGATTTTAAAAAACGCTTGTTGTGTAAAATTGGTTCACCATATCGATAAATGTCGAAATAACCTATCATCTTAGCATTCGAGCACCGGATGAGATTTATGTGTAAGGTTTGAATTAACAAGTTAAAATAATATTGCACATTCTAAAATCTAGTGCAATATCTGTCAGCTTTCTCTAGGCTACCTTTCTAACTCGACTTCTTCTGCATTTCACTCTAATTCCTTCGTTCTACTAAAATTCACTTACTCTTGATCTACGAAGCGGGTTATGATGTTCTTTAATGAGCTGAACTCGTCTTTGCGGGCCTTGGTAATGTTGCCTCTGTATGGCAATTAGCTGGAAGAGGATAATCCACAATACCCAAAACTATTTTCAAGTTAATTTCATTAAATTTTGAGGCGTTGATTTAAATTATTTAAAGAGTCGCTGAAGTTCAGATTTTCTTATTCTCCGCGTGCTTAACAACTTTTACAGCAAAACTAAAATGTTCTTATAATGGCTTGAACATCTCAATGCTTGATTGAATTGACTTTAAAATCTAATTACCACAAATTAATATATTCAAACTACATTGGAATAAACCTTTTTCAAGATTTACCTGCAGATGATCAAAATTTAGTTGCACTGAGGCTTGGTGTTTTTCCTGCTTTGATAATCAACATTTGTTTTAATCATTAAAAATTCTCAAGAATTTCTTGAGAAGTTTTATAAAAAATCCGGTTGTCTACTATTAGTTCACAAAAGACCATGCAAAGGTTAGTAAAGCTTAGCATAAAGTTTTTATTAACATAATATATTTTGTCATAATTATAAGCTCACTATGTTTGTTGATATAATGCATATTTTCTTTTATTGAGTTGTTTTTTTTAATTTATCATCTCTCAGAGGGGCCAAGTTGTGACCCACAACTTTAAACACTAAATTTGATTTTGTACCTGCTCAAAAAATTAGTACAAATTCCTTAGTCAAATTAAAAGCTCTCACTAAAATTAATACTCATAACATTGGTAATAAGCATAACGAGAAAATGTATATAACACCCAACATGAAGCTGATATAAATAAAAGCAGACAAGAACTTTCTGATTGTCTCAGTATAATTGGTGTGTTAACGGTTAAATTTAACCGGTTAAATAAACGGTTTAATTTAATTTAACAATTTACAAATGGCGTTCCATAAAGTTTATAAACTTTATGGAACGCCATTTGTAAATTGAAAATTGAATAAAAACAACTAAAAACTATTAAAACAACTTTGAAAAAAAAAAAGTTTTTAATTTCTTTTAAAATTTCATTGAAAAAAAACTTTTTTTTTAAATTGAAAAAAGTTGCTTAGTTCGTCAAAATGTTACTTTTGATAAAAGATAAACTTGGAAACTGATGTTGATTTGAGAATAAAATTCAGTATTTACATTTTGCTCACAAGATATGCTGAAGCTCATAGTGCTCACAAGATCAACTGAAGCAAACAGTGAGTATTTTGGTGTTTGAGGAAGAAATCGAATTTAAACAATGAATTACTACTGATAGATCAGATATAGTTATACAGCTTGTAAACATACCAGATTATGTAAATATGGTGATCGAAAAACTTGTAAAGCTAAAAAGAAGAACTGAAATCTAAATTTAAAAGAAGAACTGCAGTATTTGTCGGTTATAATGTCAAATATAATAATTTGTCAGCATAAATCTTCTACCAAATCCACTTTATTGATACTCAAAGGTACGACCGAACGAATCAAAGCCACAAAAGCAATAGTTCCACGTTAGCTTGTGTTTTTGGTAATGCAGTTACTTTATAAGCTACATTTTGAACTATTGTTGAATACTGAAAATTGGATCTATTTCAGTTAATCTTTTAATCGAATCTGAAATAATTCCTCCAGTTTAAGTGAATTTAAAAATAAAAGCAATCTTTAAAAAACAAGTTAGATTTTCACCAGGCTACTTGCAATTTTTGGTTACTATATAATGTTTGGTCAATGTTTTATCCGAATCATATAAGATGTCAACCGGGATTTTCTTTAGTTTCAATAGGCGTTGAATGATAAGTACTGCTCAATATAGCGACTTGGTCAACAGTTGTGCTTTTTTCTACTCTACGCTTTAATATAGCTTCAACTTTAGGGGTTCCTGCAGTCTTGCCTGTCAAAGAGCTTTCATGTCTTTTATACATAGAAGACAAGAAGGTGAGTTTTTCGATAGACAAGCTAGGATAATTAAATGGTACACCATCACAAAAACCCAATGGTAATGGATGAATAGCACATTTCACATGTTTTATAAGAAAAGGTTCAATTATTGTTAGTGTTCATAAAAATCATTGCATTAATTAACAAAAAATCAACAGCTTGCTTTATTTTATTGTGACCCAAAGTATAAAACAATAACAGTTCAATGTATAAAACAACTCAATAAAGTTATACCAGAAACAAACATTTAAATATAACAGTAATTTAATACAAATTGGTAAGCAAATATAACAAAAGGTTCCAAAATTTCTCAATAAAAAAAAACAAGAAAAAGCTTTTGATCTTAGTTCTTTTCAGTAATAATTTTCCTCCATTTGTTTAAAAAGCTCCGTGTCAAAAAATGCACGAATGAACAAATAAGGTTAAAAGTTACCTAATATTATATTATATATAGTATAACTTTAATATTATTTATATTAATATATATACTTTTAATATTATATATATATATATATATATATATATATATATATATATATATATATATATATATATACTTTAATATTATATATATTAATATATGTATATATATTAATATATGTATATATACTTTACATATTAATATGTATATATATTAATATATGTATATATACTTTACATATTAATATATATATATATATATATATATATATATATATATATATATATATATATATATATATATATATATATATATATATATATATATATATATACATATGGCCGTTGTAAATGAAGTAAAATATTTGAAAAATAGCTTTGAAAAAAAAGATTTATGAAATATGGCATTATACCAATGCCATGCAAAAGGCAACATTTTTTTTGAACGGCAAAATAGTCAGTTAATAGTTTATTAGTTAATAAATTGATTAATTCTTAAACGGTTACCACCCTTATTTTAATAAAATTTAAATGATATTGAGAAGAATATATTAAAATATGAATGCAATTTATTTGTTAAAAACAAAGTTGAATAAAAACCTTAATTTTAATTCATAGTTTCATCTTCTTCCTTTAAATGTTTTATCTTATTAAACATATTACACCATAACTCATTCATACAGCAATACAAATATATATATATATATATATATATATATATATATATATATATATATTATATATATATATATATATATATATATACATATATAGTAAATATTATTATGTTTTCTATTCGTTTTAAGATTTTTACTAATTTAAATTATACAGTCTTCGGAGTTATAAGCTGTATGTTCCCCAAGAATCAATACTAGGACTTCTCTTTTTCTTTATCTCTACAAATGATATTCACTTATTCTACAAGTCTCTTGATTTTTTCCATACATATGACATCCACCTCTCCTCTAAGTCTCTTGATTTATCTTTATATACGACATCCACTTGTTGTCCAAGACTTTTATTTTTATTACTTATGCTGGTTATACAAATATTTTATTTTTCGATTCAGATTTAAAATTGGTTATCCTTTTTTAAAAGTAGAATAAATAAATATCAATAACTGATTTGAATCAAAAAACTTTTTTTATATAAAACTGATGAGGATTTTTGTTCTTTAAAATATCTAATTTATTTATAAAGAAAATTAAAGTAAAATATAAAACAAAAGTCTAGCAAGTAACATCAAGGCAATAATTTGGATTCGATGATCGCTAATTACATGACTTAACAAATCGTTAATTGCAACTTTCAACTATAAAGGCTCTTATCCAAAAATATTTATAGCCAAAAGCAATTTATAAATCGTTTTAAGTTTTAATTTAATTTTAGTATTTACAACAATAACAAACTTTTTTTTAACTTAATTTTATTTATTATTAGGAAAATATAATGAAAAATAATAAGATGATTAAAAAATAGCAAAAAGTTTAATACAGTTATCTCCCGGTTATTCGAACCTCCTAGTAAACTCCCGGTTATTCGAACCTCCTAGCAAACTCCCGTTTATTTGAACCTCCTAGGCAAATAAGAATTTACTTTGAATAACCACATAACTAAAAATCCTGTACCAGATAAAGTTTGTTAAGGAAAATTCACAGGAAATAAAAATTGCTTCAAATAAGCGGGAAAATTGAACAAGTGCCACTTCAAACAACCTGGAGTTTACTGTGGTTATTAACTTTTTTGTTGTTGTTATTATTGTTATTATTAAAAATTATAATTTTTAATAATAACAATGACAAACACAAGAATTTATAAAATTGTCTCAACAAATAAAACTTTTCTTTATTAAGACTCAATAATGCAAAACCTATTTTTCTTGGTATAAAATCTTAAAGGCTCACCTCAACCGTGTTTTTAAACCCAACTTAGAATTTTGCGTTACCTTTTTCAAATTATTTTGTAAGTTTTTAGATATTTATTCAATTAAATATACAAATACTTTAGGCTGTCGAAATTCGAGCATTACAGTGTGTAAAAATTTTGATGAAATATGGTGCAGATATAAACATAAAATGCCATGATAGTCGGTCAGCCTTTGATTTTGCAATTCAAGTTTATGGAGACGACGAAATAGATTTGATAAAATTGATGTACGAAAGCATAAATCATATTTCAAATAATTTAGGAAGTTTAACTAACTTGCATAAGTTATGTCTTGCAAAGAAAAACGTCTCAGTAAGCAAAGTAGCAGAAATGCTGCTTGAAAAAGAAGATGTAAATGGAACAGAGGGACTTGAAAGGTAATTTATTATTATTATACTCTTAATACAAATATACAAAAAAAAATTAAAGAAAATATTATTGTAAATAAAGAAAGAAGATATCTTTATAAATAAAAAACAAAGAAACAAAGAATAAACAAACGCATAAATCTGAAGAAAACAACAAGGTTTCTTGTTATTGAGAACCGCTATAACCAAACTTCGACAACTTTAATGTCATCATCACCTCATTTTAAAATGAATCTTAAAATAGCTGAATTAGCAAATTCGAATTAGATGGTCATAGTCAATAGCGTGCATTTTTTTTTAATTTTGTGCACGGTCGTCCAGATCACCGTGTGTGCTCTGTTTTTCAACTGTTTTTTATAATCTTATATATTCTTATATATAATCTATTATAAGATCTATCATAAATAACAACTATTAAAGAAAATGAACTCTAAAAAAATAAATAAACAAAATATTGACAGGAGAAAAAAGAGAGCATGGAATGGCATAGTTCCAAAAAATGTTGAAGTTTTTGATAATTTGTGTATCAAATCTATATGTTCAAGTGAAAGGAAACTTTCTCCAAAAACAATAACTGAATTTTCTACTAATTTTTCTCCACAAACAAAGGTATTTTATTATTGTGCACTTTTACCTCCTATAAAGCATTTTGCAAACTCTTGTATGTCCAGAATGTTTTTGCAACATTGTTGTAAAAGATGATATTTTAAAAAGATAAGAATTCTCTCATGTTCTAACAATAAACTGTGATAATTGTTCATGGAATAAAATAATTAATATTTGCCCAGGTAAAGAAGAACGCTGAAACTAAAGATCGAAATACGTACGGTAAATGTAATAGCTTTCCATAAAATTGGCTGTGGTTTTTCATCAAAAAGTACGTTTTCATCTTTAATGAACTTTAAATGTTTTTCAAAAAATGGATTTTGTTGTATCAACAAAAAGGTCATGAAAGCTTATGAGAATGCTGTCACAGGTAGCATGCAAACAGCACCAATTGAAGCTCCTTATATTGAAACTGTCAAAGGTATTCTATGAGTTCGGATATCAATTGATGGATCATGGCAAAAGCGTGGTCATTCATATTTGTAATGGGGTGATCTCTGCTAAAGCAGCAGACAAATGTTTTGATATAGAAATAAAATTAAGACATTGCTATGGTTGCAGAATTTGGATAGGAAAAGAAAATACAGCAATCATTGGAAAATTAACCATTACTGCCAAATTAACCATAATGGGTCATCAGGTGTAATAGAATCAGCTGGAGCAGTTGGCATTTTAAAGCGTTCTGTTTTAAAGAGCACTCTTATTTATAAGAAATGCTTAAGAGATGATGATACAAGTTCTTTTATGGATGTAATAAAAGCCAACCCATATAGTGAATATGATATAACGCCAATAAAGTTGGAGTGTATTGCTCGTGTCCAAAGATGATTAGGCACTCGATTGCATAACATTGTTAAGTCTCATAAAAGAGAAGAGAAACTTTCTAAAAGTTGCATTAACTCAATGCAGAACTATTTTGGTTGTGCCATTAGAAATAACTTTGATAATCTGTATGCAATAAAGAAAGCTATTTTTGCAATATTTTTTCATTTTACAGATATTCCAAATCCTGAACGACATCAGTTTTGTCCACAAAATGATTCATCTTGGTGCAAATATTGGATTTTAAGTAAAACTTACAAACCAAATATATCTATTTCTCTAACAATCAAAAATCTCATCACACCCATTTTTATGGACTTACAGAAAGATGACTTACTGTTAAAATGTTTGCATGGTCAAACACAAAATTTAAATGAAGCGCTTAACTCACTCATATGGTCCAAGGTACCTAAAATCGCATTTGTTAGTAAATATGTTGTTGAAATGAGTGTAAACTCTGCCATTTTTTGTTTTAACTTCTTTAAACTGCTTGTAAATCGTAAAAAATTTAACTTATCTTTAAAAAAAAAAGGTTATATCTTTACATATAAAAGGACTAATTAAAGTTCTATCTGTTAAATGGAGTAAAATAAGGTCATCAACAGATCTGCAAAGTTTGATTAATGGTTCTTAAGGTGGTACACCAAATATTCTAAAATGTTCAAACTTAAAAAAAAAAGATAAATTTTATATCAATAAAAATTGCATTAATTTAGAATGCTATTTTATACTTCATCTTACTTTGCCTCGATTACTTTGCCTCGAATTTATCGAAAAACAATCATTTTAATTGGGTCCATTGAAAACACGATAACTTGAAATATATTTACACAACATCCATGAAATGTTTTACATATGTTCTAGACATGTCAGGTAAGGTATTGACATTTGGATTTTAAGATTTTCAAAGTACATAAAAAATTATATCAATTTTTTTACATCAAGTAAAAAAAAAAACTTTTTTAGACCTTAAAATTAATTAAAGAAAGATTGGAGCAAAATTCAAAAATTTCGAAATGCCATTCCCTAGAAAATAGTATAATAGATATTTCCTGAAAATTTGAAGTGATTTGCACTTCTGCTTCACAAGATATCTATAGATAAAATAGGTTTACAATCAGACAATGTTTCGCAAAATTTGAAAACGGAGAAAAACGCAAAAGAAAATTAATTCCTATATAAACTTTTTTTAGTTAGCTAATTTATGGAAAAATTAAAAAATAAGTTGGGAATAAGCTTTTTATATTATTAATCAACAATAAATTGCCTGTCAAATGAGCGAAATATCAAAAATTCACTTTTTTTTCAATTTTGAGAAAATATTTAGTGTTGTACCTTAAGTCTAACTCAAGATAACGTTTTTTGAAAACATAAGAACTAGGTCTTTATTTACACTGTTTTTGCGCCATTATGGATTTTTGGTAAAGTTTTTAAATTTTTTTTTTGCAAAAGCATTTCATTTTTCTTTGTGAAGCATTTCTTCATATTTTTAAAACTTTTTTTAAAATCTTTCATGAAAAGTGTTTTTTTTGTGCTCTACATTTAAACTTAAAACAAAGAATTTAAAAACATTTAAACATAAAACGAAGAATTTAAAAACATTTAAACATAAAACGAAAAACATTAATACAGTTTAAACATAAAACGAAGATCATTAAAATTATTTAATTGACGTATATTAAGACATTATTTACATATTAAATGTTAAAGAATAAAGTAGAGAGAACTTGAGTGAGTAAAACGATTTTTGAAATTTATAAGACGTGCAATTTGCTTCTGTTTACAATGAAGTGGCTTTAAAATACTTTTGTGGGCGTAGCGCCCACAAAAGAAATAATAACATAATAACATAATAACATAATAAGGGGTCGTCCATAAAGTACGTACGTTTTTTTTTTCGTCGACCCCCCCCCCCCCCCCACACACACGCACACACACACATTTTGTAATACGCTTTTTTGAGTACCCTCCACCTCCCTAAAAGTACCTACGGTGTTAACCTATTTATCTAACATTTTATGATATTTTTTTAATTTAGAGTCTTCTCCCATACATAATCAACCCACTGCCCTCCCATCTCATATACGCCATTTGCAGGCCCCCTCTTTCCCTCCGAGCGTACGTACTTTATGGACGATCCTTAATATGACTGCAGAAAAAATTAAAACAGTTAAGTTAATTGATTTTTGTTTAAAATGTTTCTTGCTTTATATAAAACTCCAATACTTTTTGAAATTTCGCTGAGTAAGAGTCCGATGTAAATTGAATTGTAATAGTCTTCAAACATCTACACATGTATTAGTTTATTTCAAAAAGTATGAAACTTAACTATGTCAAAACAATTACTAAAATTAAAAATATATCATTTTTCAGAACTCCGCTCATGATTGCTGCAAAAACAAAAAAGACGGATTTAGTCAAAGTTTTGCTGCAGAGCAATGCAGATGTAACGCTATTTGACGTCAATTATAAAATGGCAATCCATTACTGTGCAAAAAATACAGAGCAAGTTTAATACATTTAATTTTTTAATTTTATTAATTTCCTTTTTCTTTTTTTTAAGAATATCTAAAAAATTTTACGATTATTAAATGGTTGCTTTATTATGCTTTTCATTTTGTTTGATAGGGAATACAACTTAATTAAAGATGCTGTGATTGTGGCCAAACGCACAACGGTAAACAATCCATAAATGTATTTGTTTTAAGCAAAAAGATTACTTTTTTTGCTTCATTTTTATGCATTTTTTGTTCGGAGTGATGAAGTTTAAATTGCTTTTGTAATTTTTTTTAGCAAACAGTAAAAATATATAGTAAAGATAATATTTTTTTATTCATACTTTTTATTAGGAGTCAACATCACAAAGTTGTGCAAAAATAAATAAAAACGAAAGTTTCGTAGTTGATAAAAAATCGTAAGATAATTTATCAGTTGAATCAAATTATTTACTTTTTAAATTACGTTACAATACATGTCGAACCTTGTTGCATTGCATGTCAAAACTTGATGCGTTCATGTTGAATCTGTTTGAGTTGAATGTTGAAAGCACGTCCCGCGGACGACGCTTGCCTACTGGGCTACAGATTCTAAAAAAAATTTTTTTTTTTTTTTTTCGTGTATATATATATGTATATATATATATATATATATATATATATATATATATATATATATATATATATATATATATATATACATATATATATATATATATATATAACATATTATATATGTTATATATATATACATATTATATATGTTATATAACATATATATAACATATTATATATGTTATATATATACATACATATATATATATATATATATATATATATATATATATATATATATATATATATATATATATATATATATAACTAACAAGGTATTTTCGTTTAGATTGTGCTTTAACAAGACAACGTTCACTCCCGTAGAGTCAATTACTTATTTTTGATATATTTAAATATGACTAAAATATTGACTTGAGTTATTATATTTATGTTTTATGCAATTTTTTTTTTATAGTTTATGTCTGTTATAGTTAACTTATGTGAGTTTTGCTTTGCTGAAAAACGTTAATAGAAACCGCAAAAAACAGGTAACTGCGTTAAAAAATACGCCACTCAAGGCGGACATTAAAGTGCTATATGCCATAATAGACAAAAGAGTAGCGTTAGATATAGACTTTGCAATTTTAGTAAATCCTTGATTTAGAGAGTGTGGATTTCCTTTGACGGATTATTTCTTTACGGATCTTTGAGGATTTCTTTTAACAAATCATTATTAAATAAAGCAATTCATCTTAACTCATCTATCAAAACCTTTATTTAAAAATATTTTGCTAATGTAAGTTATCCTTTCTTAGTTTTTTACTGGCTTTCTAAATAAGACTTGCTAAATGCAGTTTATCGTAAGGATTACACAAATCGATTGAGCAAAAGTAATGCGTTTCTAACTTTACAATTTACAAAAAATTACAAGACGACAAATGGGTTCCAATAGTCCTCAGGTAAACCTATGGGATATATTAATCCCATAAGGTAGTCACATATAACAAGTGTGTTTTTATTTATTTTTAACCTAAATTAAGTATAATATACAAAAGGTTAAATATAATACTAACAGATCACAAAGTACAATTGTTTAACTTAGTGCTCATTATGAACAGTTTTTCTCGAAGCAATCAATATTGTCACGTCTCAAATTAATGATATTTTGAAATAATTTTTAAATAATACTAATACTTTATATTTCCATCAAGAAAATATCATTCTTTTTACTGCATAAAGTTGTGATACTCCACAAAACAACTGTGTTTTTGGGGAGCACAGCTGCACACCGCATGCGTCATATAAACAGTCATTGCGGTTTTCAATACCATGCTTGGTAAGTTCGACGCATTTTCTGTGTCGTTCTTTCCTGATCAAGCAGAGTTGTTTTTGGTGTTATTAGTAAAGCTGACCTTGCAGCTGCTGATGGAGCATTTCTTTGTCTGTTAAAATATTGACTTTTAAGACCTGTTGTTATCATAAGTCTATACTGTAGTGGTGTTATTAAATTGTATTCTGAATTTCTCTTTTGATTAATTTGTAAATAAACACAATCACAGCGATATCAATCTAGCCGGCATTTGGTCCTAAAAAAACGTCTTTTGAACGTTCAAAAGACGTCTTTTTAGGACCAAATGCCGGCTGGAATGAAAATAGAAAAAAAAAATCCTAAATTATACTAGATTTTATACTTTTGATTAGTCTTGGATATTTTTCTACTCCGTTTGGTCCACACCGCCCATATACTTGTAAAGTGTAACAATTGTGCAATATGAAACTAGTAACTTTTCTGCGTATTCTGCATTTCTCCTAAGCACAAACAATACATCATCTTTCAAACATGGTATACAATTAGAAAACAGAGTTACTGATCTGTTGTACATTTATTTCACACAAGCAAACCCATTTGTTGTCAAAGCATCCATGTTCCCTTGTTTCTCATTTTCTTTTCTGGTTTGAAGTTTTTTAGCATAAAGTTTCTGTCTATACATAACTTTTTTTATTGCATGTAAACTTTTAACCGTACGTAACTTTTTTTTTTATTATGTTTTTTATTATTACGCTCTCAGAATTCCTCACGGTCTTACCTAGGGTTGAAAATATTTTTTTTATTATGTTTTTATTATTACGCTCTCAGAATTCCTTACAATCTTACCTAGGGTTGAAAATTTCCGGGAAATTTTGATCAAAGTTTCCGGAAATTTTCAAAAAATTTTTATAGCAATAAATTTCATAGCATTATATAATTTTAAAAAGTTTTATTCTATATTTAAATATTCTATTCAATATTTAAATAATCTATTCTATATTTAAATATTCTATTCTATATTTAAATATTCTATTCTATATTTAAATATTCTATTCTATATTTCAACAAAATATATGAAATAATAAAGACCATGAAGTAAAAAATGCACATCTTTCAGTCAAATTTTTATAGTCAATTTAAGAATCACGCATTTTTTTTTAAAAACAATAAAACTCTAAAATTGGTATATGTTGCTTTTACTTATATTTCTTTTGTAAAACAACAAAAGTAGATGTTTTCTGCGTTAACTTGTCTTTTGAGCTTGTGTATAAGATATTTTTAGCTTTTATTTCTCTCAACCACGATGTAAAATATTCATAAAAAATACGAAGAATAGTCTTTTTTAGATTAGTAAATTATATTGTGTATTATTTTTGTAGAGCGTTTTAAAGTAACAAAGATATTTATGCACACAGATTGCATACAAAGACGATTCTAGGGGAAGGGGGTGTGGGGGAAGGGAATGTTTTACCCCCGCAAAGAATGTGATTTTTAAGTTATAGTTGAGTTTTTGACAAATTTAGTTGGCTAATCGGGTATTTGATACAATTCAGTCGGGTAAATTTTAGTTTTTAAGATCCTTTTTTTATTTTTAAGAAACGATACTTTTTATGGATTCCCCCACCCTCTTATTTTTTTAATATATTGATTTATAAAGTCAAAAGTGTTGTAGCAAGGTTGTGGCGAGTAAGACTTTTTTTAAATTTTTTTATTTTAGGTGCCCCAAGATGTCCTTACGTTCTTATCACAGAACACCACGAAATAGCATTTAAAAGAAAGTTCACGCCTCCTTCCTTACCGATGTTTTAAAACTTCTAAGTCTCTAGCTTTTAAGGCAAGCGCGCTTACCGCTGCGCTACGGCTTAAGCGCCACTTATTTAAACATAGCGGTGGAATTTATGACCTCAAAATAATTTTCAAACCGTTTTTACAATCAGTTCTTTATTTTTATTGCTAACTTTATTTTTAATTAGTTCAAATTTAGCAAAACAATTTTCTTTACATTTGGCCTTTCATTAATCAATAACGGTCTTTAAATTAAGAAAAAGTTGTAAAATGCCGTAAATATTTATAATAAATCTTTTTACATATAATTTTACAGTTTCCAGTAAATTGTAGGCCAATTCAATAGATATTGACAAATACGGCAATGAATATCAATATGTTTAGCAATTAATAGGATAAAATAGCTTTAAAAATTTTTGAAAACAAATGATCATATTTGTTACTTATTGTTATAATAAAAAAACTCAACAAAATACCAAAAAAAGTGTTTTTCATAAGGGAGCTTTCTAAAATTTGTATGATCTGTTTTACAATATTTTACCATAAACTTGTCCATAACAACTGCCTAAATAAGACATAAAATGTTACCCATTAATTATAAAATATTGTATCTTTTTTTGAAAAATTTCTCGAGTTGAATATTTCAGGTAATTGTCAACCCTAATCTTACGCAACGTGCAAGAGCATTTAACTCGGAAGTTTACTCCTTCTTCCTTATCAATGTCGCTTACTGTAAATTGTTATTAATAAAAATCTGAAAACACAACTATTTAAGTTTTTTTTTTAGATGACAACAATACTCTCACTAAGGCCATAATCTAGGTCCTATATAAAGGTTTCATCGATAGTTGTATGTTCTCACCTGGTTTTGGTACTGTAGTGTCATCCAACCTACGAGTGTATATTAACTTTGTTGATCATTTGGCTAAGTTTTTAATTATAAAAGCGTTGATTTTCCTGGAATTTTGGTGGTACATTTAAGTTTTGATTTATCATAGTATGTCACAGTTTGACTCAGCTAATTTTATTTGTTGTGGGACTAGTTTCATAGAAAAGATCTAGATGCTCTATGACATCTTTCTGCGCAACAAAATTAATATCTTTAAGTAAGAAGCTTACATCTTCATAATAAAGAAGCATTTTATCGTCATTATTATCGCTGTTGTCAACAAATTGTTGTGTACCTGATATTTTCATTTATAAATGTTCGTACAAATGTCATCCAGGCATTGTTTTTAAGTATTTATATAATAGGCGAATTACATGAAATTTTTAAACAGATTTAAAACTAGAATGTAATATCTACTAAAAGTAACTTATAAAAAGTGAAAAGATGAATTTATTATTATTTTTTTAATTTTGTTTATAACTAACATTGTAATATAACTAACAAATAACATCTATAACAATTTTAAATTAACTTAAATTATACCCTCGCTTGGTAAAAATTTACATTTTGGACAAGAGTGATCTGAACCTGATTAATCTGAAAATCTGATTGGCTAACACATCTAAACTTTTCTTAAACTTTAATAGCAACTTTGTACGGTATACTTTTTCAAGAACTTATAGAACGTAAATAAAATAAGTTCCTCCTGAGCCTTGTCTTAATTTTCCAAAGAGCTTTTCGAATGGATCTGTTGTAAAGTTGTCTAATAATACATACTGATGAGTTGTATCTAAAAGATATTTTGACAACTGAACTAAACCATAACAGGTCTGAGCTAAACAATTAGCAGTTGTTAGTAATTTGACTCTTTTTGTTTTTTCTGTTTTTTTTATTTGTATTGCAAAATCATCCATTGTATAAAGTTTTCTTAAATTGCCATCATTAGCAGAAGCAATAGCAGCTTGATTAGAATCTTTCAAACAAATGTCTGCATATGGACTGTGAACATTACAAATTTTCCATAATTCAACAACTTTAGAGATGAAAATAATTGCCCCCTCATTTTCATGCAGGTCTGGATGACTTTTTAATGCTGACAATGTTTCATCGCAAAACACTTGCAGACAAGTGATAACTCTTTGCCTTTCAATCGGCTTTGGATAAACAGAAACCTCCATTAATTTAGACATTTTAACAATGTTTTTCGTTTCAAGCTTGTACAAATTAACAATATCAACCCACTGTGCTATTTTTTTTTTCTCTCTTTTTTTAATCTATTTTTCTAAACTCTAAATTCTATTTTTTTCTATTTTTAAAATTCAAGTTCTTGAGTTTTTTCTGTGATCCAGTTATTACGTATACTTTTTAATAAATGAACATAATCAAATAAAAGAAAAATATTGTCTTTAATACACCATGCTTCTTTTTTTTCAAAAAAGTTATAAAATTTCTGATTGACTCTGTTACCATCACAGACAATAGCAACAACATTGCCCCCATTATTTTTTATTGCATCAAGAATCAGAGTTGTGTGTTCAAAAAGAAACTCAGTATCAAGTTCTCTGACTGGTAACATTTTGTAAAGAAATTTTAATCCATTAAACAATGTTACAACCGTAAAGCTTAGTACTGTGTTTGCTAATAGATGAGGTTTGTTAACTGATTTACCAAATATTATGCCACCATGATACTGCAACATTGGTTTAACATAAACCTCATCAAGAAGTAAAATGCATGTTTTTGTCTATCATCTCTAAGATTAGAGAAATACGTCTGATATAAGTGGTATCGTCTAAAGATTTACATTTAGATGTAATTCTTCCTAAAATACGTAAACTTGGAAGTTCAAAATCTTCTCTGATGCGATTGTAGGCTGATCGTGAAAGAGAAAAATACTCAGTGCTCGCACAATTGTTTCAATTGGATACTTTTTTTTCCCCAATACGTGTTTTACTCATTGACAAAATTTGTTGATATGCAACTACATGTTTTACTCATTGACAAAATTTGTTGATATGCAAATATGAAAATTTGTTCATAATATAAACTCGGTTTTAACTCCACAATGAAATGCTTCAAAAGTGAGATCTAATTTATGCAAAATCTAGGAATAGCACTTTCTTTTAAAAAGTCTGAAGACTGAATATATAATATATCATTGCATAAATAATTAATAATAGCAATTTTAAATTCATTAGTTTTTAACTTTTCATATAAAACATTAATACTTTCTATTTTTTCTTGTGAATTAAATATTGCTAACTCATCCTCTTCTTGACAGCTAACACTATTAAGACTTTTTGATGTTTTTCTAAGTGGCATGGATACAGTAGGAACTAAGCTTGGCTTTTTTGGCAAATGTCTTTCACATACTACGGTGTTATTAGTACAGGAACATTATCTCTTGGTATTATAACAATCCAACGTTTTCGTTCTTCAATGTTTCTTGGAAGTCTAAATGTTTTAATTCTATTCTGAGGATTATAATTGCCATTGCAATTTGTTACACAACATCGACGAACCATTTTCAAAATACTAAATTAAATTCTTTGCTTAATCCTTCACCTCTCAACTAACTTTTTTTTTTAATTTGGAAGTTAAAATAATGACGGGTGTTTGGTTATTGTAAATTTTATGCAAAAATTAAATGAAAATTATTTTGTTAATTTTTTAATAATTATTTATTAATGTTATATAATTATTATTGTTACAAAAAAACCACCCCCGTATTTATTTTGTAAAAATGCTTTTTAGTTTTTCAAATATAAAACTATCTTGCCTCCAGTTTTTTACGCAAGCCGCGCGTTGGCAAGGCCTGTTATAAAGTAAGCCATGGTTAAAAACCATCGAAATTGAGCGTGCCCACCGCACTGGATTGAAGAAAGATGAACGACCGAGGACAATAGTTCTTAACCTGCAAAAATATAAAGACAAAATAAGAATCTTGAAAGAATCTCATCGACTTAAAGGCACAAATTGCTTCATTAATGAAGACTTTTCTCGTGAGACCGTTGTCATTGGTGAAAATGTATCGGTAAGATATGACAAAATTGTTTATCTTAATAAAAATTTTGAAAACAATCTTAACAAATAACTAGCACTTCTAAAAAGAAATCTATGACTAATAACTATGAATCCCTTTTTTTTAATTTATATGAAAATTTATATGAAATCTCTTTTCTTCAGAAGAAAACCTAGACCCTGAAAATAATTTTTATCGCAGTATTTTATCCGATTGTTCTTATCATTTTCCGAACCAACTAGAAGGGTTTCTTTTTAAGAATGCTCGCGAAAAAAGTAATAAGCAAATTGTAATTCTCCACCTCAATATAAGATGTTTGAAATGCAATTATGAAAAACTTTTAGATCTATTAGAAGAAGCTAAACACATTTTTAATATTATTTGTTTAACTGAAACTTGGATCACAGTAGATGAAATAAATAGTAATTTTGATATTCTTCACTTTAATATAATTTCTATGGAGAGAAAAACGAATAAGCGCGGCGGTGGAGTATTAATTTATGTTCACGAAAATTTTGAGTATTGTGTTAGGAATGATTTGAGCGTTTCTGACAGCGATAAAGAAGTTGTAACTATTGAAATTACAAATAATCAAACTAAAAACATTTTACTAAGCTGTTGTTATCGGCCACCTGACGGCGTGAGCGAAAACCTGAGCATGTTCTTACAACAAATCATAAAAAAAGGAAATAATGATAAAAAAGAAAACTATATAGTCGGAGACTTTAATATGAACTGTTTTCTCTATAATGACGACCATAAAATTAAGAATTTTTATGACGCAATTTTTGAAACAGGGTCAGTTACTTTAATAAATCGACCCACAAGAGTTACAATAAATACAGCGACTCTTATAGATAATATTATAACTACTGATATTCTCAATAATAATATACAATTAGGTATCATAAAAACTGATATATCAGATCATTTTCCTCTATTTCTGAAACTTAATAAAACAAACTTAGAAAGAAACATCAATACCAAAAAAGTAATAAGAAAACGCATTTATAATGAGACTAATATAAAGTTATTTAAAGACCAACTATCATTACTGCATTGGAAAAATATAAATTTTGATGATAACGCTAATAATATTTATGAAACTTTTTTCAAAACTTTTTTTTCTGTTTATGAAGTTAATTTCCCAATCATAGAAAAAGCAATAACAACAAAGAATATCAATACACCCTGGATTACTAAAGGTTTTAAAAAATCATCCAGAATAAAACAAAAATTATATATAAATTTTTTAAAAACAAAAACAGCCTCAAGCGAAAAAATTTATAAGAACTACAAAAACCTATTTGAAAAAATTCGCAAAAACTTGAAGAAAAATTATTACTCCCAATTATTCAATACATTTAAAAACGACACAAAGCGCACGTGGCAAATAATGAAGGAAATTATTGGCAAAAAAAAATCATGCTCCGGTTTCCTGCCACAAATGGTTAGAGTCGATAACAAAAGTTTACTTGAACCAAAAACTATAGCTCAAGAATTTAACAAATACTTCACTCATATAGGACCAACACTGTCTGAAAAAATCCCTAAAACCAAATCTTTGTTTACTGATTATTTAGAATCCCTGGATAATTGCATTTGTTCAGATGAGTTATCTTCCGAATTAAGTTTTGATGAGTTCGAAAGAGCCTTCAAATCTGTTAAAAAAATAAGGCAATTGGAGCAGATCAAATTAATGGAAACGTGATTATAGATTGCTTTGAACAAATTAAAGATGTTCTATTTAAAATCTTTAAGGCTTCTATCCATTAAGGAGTATTCCCAGAACAATTAAAAATTGCCAAAATTATTCCTATTTTTAAAGAAGGGGACAAATCTGAAATCAGTAATTATCGCCCCATCTCTGTTCTCTCCACATTTTCGAAAATCCTAGAAAAAATTATGTTCAACAGATTATACAAATACTTTTATGATAATAATCTACTTTACATTAATCAATTTGGTTTCAAGAAAGATAACTCAACTGAACATGCTATTATCCAATTTGTACGTGAAATCTCAAAATCGTTTGAAAAATCACAATATACACTAGGAATTTTTATTGACCTATCAAAAGCTTTTGATACGGTCGATCACCATATTTTGATTCATAAACTCAAATACTACGGAATAAAAAATAAAATTTTAAAATGGTTTAAAAGTTATCTATCTAATCGAAAACAGTTTGTATTATTTAACAATGATTATCAATCCACTTTTCTTAATACTTGTGGAGTTCTACAAGGTTCAATACTTGGACCTCTCCTTTTTTTAATTTATATAAATGACTTAAATAAAGCTTCAAAACTAATGAGCATTATGTATGCAGATGATACAAACCTATTCCTTTCTAACTATGATATCGCTGAACTTTTTAAAACAATGAACGAAGAACTCAGACATATATCTAATTGGTTTAAGTGTAATAAGTTAACCTTAAGTATTAATAAAACAAAATGGGTTTTATTTCATTCGATTACAAAAAAACGATTTCTCCCTACAAATTTACCTCAAATTTTTATCGATCAAAAGGAAATCAAAAGAGATTCTGTTACAAAATTTTTAGGTGTTTATCTTGATGAAAATATTACTTAGAATCACCATATTGATTATATAAGCACAAAAATTTCTAAAAACATGGGGATCCTATATAAATTACGAATCTATCTCAATAAGAAAGTCTTAATACAACTTTATTACTCATTTATACATAGTTTTTTAAATTATGCCAATATTGCTTGGGGAAGTACTGAAAAAAGTAAGTTGCAACGTCTTTATCTCCGTCAGAAACGCGCAATCCGTATAATCAATTTTGCAAATCGCTTCTCTCATTCGAAGCATTATTTTATGGAAATGAGAATTTTGAATATATACGAGTTAAATGTATATAATACTTTATGTTTTGTATATATGTGGATAAATAACTTATCCGTAGCCGTTTTCAAAGATCTTTTTTCTCTTAAACCAATCAGTAAATATACTTTGAGAAATAATAACTTTTTAAATGAACCTTTTTGTCAAACAAACTTTAACCAATTTTGTATTACCTATCGAGCGCCACACCTTTGGAATAAACTTGTTTTGCCGAATTTTAATTTTGAAGTACCTATTACTTTTTGCCTTTTTAAAAAAAAACTGAAAAATCTCATGCTTTCATTAGATAATATTTTGAGTTATTATTAGTAGTAAAAGTTAAAAATATTTTTTGGTCTACTTTTTTATTGTTTATATACATGTTTACGTTTATAGAATTTTATTCCTACTAATTTTATTTATTGTTCATATACTTTTTACTTTTTAACTTCCACATTGGTTTACTCTTGTATACAATTCTGATGACAAGATCATATTGATCTTTCTTCAGATCAGATTATTTACCTTGTAGTTTTGTAAAAGTTTATTAACTTTTTTTTTTTTTTAATCTTATCTTTGTTAAATGCTTATTTGAGGTTGTGACGACAAGATCCTTGTGATCTTCTTTCAGATACCTTGTTTATATTTGTTATTTTTTATCATTGTAAGTTTATATTATTATTTTTACTATTTTTTATTTTAAGCTGTACAACGATTAACAAATATAAACCAAAAAAAAAAAAAAAAAAAAACCATGGTAAAATTTAGTGTTTTTTTTTCACTTAAATTGTTATTTTTTTTTAATCAATTCTAATATAAATGTCTATAAAATGATAGATGTAGGAGTGAGCTACAAATGTAAATTGGTCTCTAGCCGCCAAGATATCAAGGGGGCTAGAGGGGACACTAAACCTTAATTAAATATGTAATTTTTACATACAAAAAGTTATTCCAGACCAAAAACTAAAAAAATACTAGAAGTCTATCTTAAAGTTGAGGGTGGATGTGGTAATAAGGACTTAACACACCATTAAATGAATAACTTTAACAGCTGATATCTATTGTTGACATTGCAAAGAACATTAATAAAACTCTCTAGGTCAAAATAAGCCCAAAATCTGTTTAAATTAAAATAAAAGAGCTTTAACCTTCTCCTATAAGACTATCTTTATTGCGGGATACGCGCCCTCTACCTGCAGCAGATTCGTGGATTTGCACTATCCCCGATGTCATTAAGTTGAAAATGAAGTATAATGCAGACGTCTAATTTTGATCATAAGCTATTCGAAAGTTTTTCAAAAACATGCGTCTTTTAATCCTGAAAATCCGCCTTTTAAAAAAGCAAAATTGAAAAAGTTTTGAATAATCTTTTTTAATTAGGAACTACAAACTTAAATTCGGTAAAAAATATTTAAAAAGTTTAAACAGGAAAAATTTTTAATAAATGCAAGTAAAAATCAATTATCCTATATAAACCCCATAAAAAATTGATAATTAAAATTAAAAGCGAAAGTTTCTAAACATAACCAGCAGATCAAGATATTAATAGCAGATATTAATAGAACTTAATAATAGAACTTAATAATAGAACTTAATAATAGAACCTAATAATAGAACTTAATAATAGAAAATTGATAGAACAGCAGATATTAATAGAATTTGAAGTTATACTTAATATTGTATTTTTGATGTTTCAATAACAATAGAGTGGTGTTCTCTAAAAAAAAAAAAATCAGGAATGGAAAGTTTATAACTTGTCAGACAATGTTTATATTACATATACACTTGAGTAAATATCTATTAAATATTGCGCTTTTACATATAAATTTTTTTTTATCGTTTTTACATATAAATTTTACATAAAAGTACTAGTACTTCCATGCATATACTACTGCGTAAATATAATATTAAAAAAGTTAAATGTGTTGAAAAGTTACTGTTCTAACTTTTACCTCCGAAAAGCAAGATGTAAGGGTGTGCAATTAGAATAGGCTACGGTTACCTTATAAATACAAATATTCCAACAACAAAAAACAAAAAGTTAGGGGAAAGTGGTCTAAAACGGGCCCCTAAGGTGAGATGGGCCCCTATCAAATCTCTTACTTGGACAATAATTATCACAAGTTTAACTGTAGATTGTTGTTCGGCTGACCATAGACATTTAAGAAAACCATCCGAAAAATAGTTTTTTTTATTGTTAATTTTTGGCAAAAAAAATGTTTGAAAGTCCTACTTTTAAAATTTTATTGAGCTAAATTTTTTTAACCTTTAATTTTCTGATGTTAAATTGTAGAATATAGAATGAATTTTCTGAAAAAAACTTTGTAATTTTTGGTTGGTTACAGCCAGTTGATTTTATCATTTTTTGGGGCGCGTATTAGGTCAATTTCCTCTAGTAACACCCAGTGGGCACAGGACCTAAATAAGACGTCTTTTGAACGTTCAAAAGACGTCCAAAACGTTCAAAAGACGTCTTTTTTACATCTTGTGCCCACTGGGCAATCTCTTTTGCTCTTGTAAGAATTACTGAGATTCGTAACTATGATAAAATGAATTTTTTTTCTTGAAATAGCTATTACAATGTATTAATATAAAAAAGATTTAACTTTAAAATTTATATTAAAATTTTCATTTATATTACAACTAGTACAAAAACGAATTCAAGTATTGTTAAAAAAAAAATCAGTAATAAATAATTAAAAACGCGTTAGCACGTTGTACCCAACAAAGAATCTCGTCAAAAAATAAAGTAGTATAAATTACTTATTTTAATTTTTTGTACTTTTGAAAAAGTATATGCATAATAAATACGTTAAGCAATCAAAAATAAACTGCATAATTAAATATAAAATATATAAAATATAAATATTTTTTTAAAAAAATGTTTTACAAAAAAACATTAACAACAAAAAAACAAGAACAAACAATTTAAATATATTATTCAAAAATTTTCAATACCTTTTTTTATTAGATTTTTAAAAATATCTAATATGTATGATAATGTATGATATGTATTATGTGTATGATATTTAGTTATTAATGTAAGATATTTTTTTTCTATACAAAAATTAGATTTAAGTATTTTTTGAGTACAATTAGTTTTAACTACTAATATAAATAAATATAAAATATAAATACTTTTTTTAATTAAATAAAAAATTGAAAATATATTTTTCGATTTCCAAAATTTCTGTCAGCAATAAATATTGAAATCCGTATAACAACAGCTTTTTCTTCTAATTTTTCCTATTTATAGACAAATACATAAATATAAATAAACTTTTCCTACTTATAGACAAATACATAAATATAAATAAACTTTTCCTACTTATAGACAAATACATAAATATAAATTATTTGTAAATATAAATAATTTATAGACAAATATATAAAAATAACTATTTTATTTATAAACAAATATATGAATATAATCATGATATTATTTTAAAAATCTCAGCACCTGGTAAAGAAGAAAAAAAACAACAACAGCAGGATGATTATTAAGATTTCAAATGACGAAAAAAAATCGTGCGACACGAATCTTTTCGTTTCGACAAAACACCGTTTTGACTTCCACCTTATATAATTTTTACACTAATTTTTTCACTATCAACAAATATGGCAGCAATTAGTTTTTGTTGTATGCTTTTAAAAAAAATATTGTTGTATTTAAAGTTTAATTAAAACAAATGCCAAGAAAAACTATATTTAGATCGTAAGCAAAAAAGAAAATATAATACACATATCTCACCTTTAATAGAAAAGCTAACCTCTCATAGAAAAACTTCTGCTAAATAACTGTTACTGCAAGACCTATATACTTCTGAAAAATCAAGTTGAGAACTTTGTTTAGTTGCCATTTTAAAAAAACGTGAAAGCGCTTTTTTCATTGTTGACATCACGCGATATAATATTCAAAACTTCTTTTAAATAAAACTGGTTTTCTCGAAAAATAATAGAAATGAATCGTCCTTTTTCTTTTCGCTGCATATATATGATTGCAAAAAAAGTTGTTATTACGCATGGTAATCGACGGAAAAAATTCGCTTCGCGCAAAAAATTCGTCTTATGGAAAACGGCTTTTAGCTAAATTTTTTTGTAAAAGTTAATAAATTTTTTACTGTATATGTGTATTCCGCATTTTATCTTCTTTTTACTGAGAGAAAAGTAATTATTTTGATTTTATTTTCATTGAAAATTTAAAAAAAAAAAAAGTATTTTAAAAAACATTTCTCTAGAGCTGGAGGAAGATTTAAAAATGAGAAAGAATAGGTCGAAGACCTATTCTTTCTCATTTTTAAATGAGAAAGAATAGGTCTTCGACCATTCAGACAAGTAAAGTAAAGAGCTGAGTGAAGATGATTCCGGCAAAAGAATGGAGTTTTGTGATATCATGGAGTCAATTTTAAGAAAATTCCAGTTTACTGAACAAAATTTTTTGGTCAAATGAAAGCCTGCTTTTTTGGTCAAATGAAAGCCATGCTGAGCGGTTTTGTAAACCGTTATAATTGTTGCTATTGGGCCTACTATCAGTAAAAATAAACACCTGTGCCCAACTCAAAGAATAGAGTTAATGGTGTGGTGTTGAACAACCTCAGATGGTGTAATTGGTTTATACCTTTTCAGCAATTCGATCACAAGGTAATTATTATATTTACTAATGTTTAAGAGTTTTTATGGCCTAAAGTTAAACGACATGGTAAGTACTTTCAATAAGATGGGGCATCAGCCTACAACTCCTGTTAAATAAGAAGCTGGCTTAATTGAAAGTTGCCTCAACGATGGATAGGCAGAAAAGGTCCAAGTCGAATAGCTTGCTTGTTTTCATGACCTTTCTCCTTGAAAGACTACCAAAAGTTAGACGGTAGGCAAGTTGAATAGCCATATATCTTTTTTTATTTTGATAAATTTGATATTTTTTATATATAAAAATATATAAAACCGATAAATTTTTTTATTTTAATAAATATACTATTAAACAAATTATAAAAAACATTTTAAATCAAAAGCATGTACACAATTTATGAAATCCTAAATAGATTTCGAAATAGGAAGAAGCAGCAAGATATACATAATACTATATATAAAATACTTCATGCTATATACATTTATGGCCCCACACATTTATATATCTATATTTGTAAGATTCTTGGATTAGGCATTTACCCATATATATTCTCAATTTTTTTCCTGCTTTTACAAGTTTTTAAGACTATTACCTGGGGTGAATACACTTTCTCAATTTTAAATACTTTCATTAATAAAAATCAACTCTAGTCAACCCTAACTTTACTTAATAAAAATCCATCGGCAAATTAGTCTTGGTTGGCCACTAACCAAGATTAAGTTTTTCCTATTAAAAATGAAAAATGAATAAAGTATCAAATAATTTTTTACCAAACTGAAAACAGCATTTATTTGGAATGAAGCCTGCAATTATCTTCATTTAAAATAGCAGCATTTTTACATCGCATTCCAGATTTAGTGAGACTGCAGCAACGAGGTGAGCCACCAGCTGTAATATTTAAAAATGATGAATTAGCTTTAGTCTGAGCATGTCTTAGACGCAGTGGTGAAGATGTACTTGATGGTGATATATTGAATGAATCATCAAACGGCTTTTTGAAAGTTTTGAACAAATCATTTTTTGAAATTTCAAATGAATTGTCCATTGGTTTTACCATTGGAATAAAAGCTTCTTGATGCATGGTTTGAGAACCATTGCAAAAGTCATCTTGCGATTTTTTCAAAGCTTCACGAAATGACACGTTTGTTTCTGAATCGTATACAATGCTTTTGGCAGCTATAAAAGTGTGAGCACAACAGCTATTATTCATTATATCATCACTGTGATCTGTAAAATAATTATTATCATGATGAATATTAATAAATATATCATACTAAATAATAAAACATTTTATATCAATAATATAATATTTATAATTTTAAAATAAATTAAAAAAAATAATATTGATAAAAATTCATCCATTCATAAACATTTAATACAAAAATATTATTTGGCTATGTTGCTTAATAAATAAATATGAAACACATAATAAGATAAATGCAAATTGTGAATTAAATAAACCAATGTAGTACATGTTGAGAAATACAAGTTAAGTCAACATGTAAAAAGTCAACAGTAGGTAAATAGAAACTTAAAATATACAATTTACTATCAGCAAAATATTATAATAAATTTGAGAATTTACTCAAAATTCAGCCAAATTCTCAAAACACATTTTAAATTTTTGACATTAAAAAACATATTAAATACCATATGTAGATTTACAAGCATCCTTAACTGGTTGGTTTATTTCTTCATTTTTTATTAGAGATTTTGAATGAGTGCAAAAATTTATTTTTTTGATGACGTAATCGACTAAAAAAATTGAAAAACTTTTTACGTCATTAACAGCTAACTGCCTACAAATTATTAAAAACAAAAAGAAATAAATATTAAAAATTTGTTAGTATATAAATTTAAAACCTTTTAAAAGTAAATATAAAATAATTTTTTTTTTGTATAAACAAAAAAAAAATTATTACTCTAAATAAAACATTGTATAAGTCTTTCAATTTTAACCTCACAGATAAAAACAAATTCAGTCGTGCGTGCTTTAAGTAAAAACATGAGTTTTTAATATGACTTTCTTGCATTGCATTAAAAACAGCTATGACAAATGAAATTCAAAATTTTCAAGGATAAAATTTATAGTTGATATAGACACTGTAAAGGAATTTTAGGATTTTTTTGTTTATGTTAACAGCAAATGAACTGTCAGTAATCATATCAATAATTCGAGTGATGCTCTATTTTCAATCATCTCTAGTGTAGATGTTTTCTGAACCATCTTTTTTATGGCCAATTTCATGTTAGCAGCATTGTCACTTCTTTGCTTTTTGAAAAGCTTATCAGTTATGCAAAGTTGCACTTCTTTGCTGTAAGAGTTTGTATAAGTTATAAGATCATTTACACTTTTTTGAAAAGCTTACCAGTTATACAAAGCTGAAGAGTATGTACACACCTCAGAGAAATGTTTTCTAAACTAAAGAGTAGTACACACCTCAGAGATATGTTTTCTAAACCAGCTTTGTTTATGCCCAGATTGTCAGTGAGGACAAAGTACACTTTGTTAGCCTGTATATTCCATTCAATTAAAGAATCTTTTAGAAACTTGGATATCTTTACACCTGTGCGAAACCTGCCATTTTTTTAAAATTGAAGCACAGATGCCGTTGGTTTAAACTCTGCATTTATCTTAGCTATTAATGAATAAAAGATTAAAATATTATGATGTCCATCTGTCAGTGGTGAAACTCAAAAAATCTGTTTTTACATCATTAATAATTTGTATTTGTATTTTTTCATAAATTAGAGGAACATCTGTTTCCATCATATGTTTTCTAGAGGGCATAGTAAGTCTGCATAACTAGTTTGTTAAATTCTTGGTCTGTAACTAAAGAATATGGCTCTTTGTTCACTTGATGTCCATTTCCTATGTTTATCCTTGAGCTTAGGTTGATGTTCTTTTGAACAACTATTTTCATCAATAATCATCCCATATTAGACTTTTATTTGCTTTACTCATTTTTTTTTTATTTAGTTTTATCTCTAAGTTTAATACCTAGAATATAGTTAAAGATTTATATATATATATATATATATATATATATATATATATATATATATATATATATATATATATATATATATATATATATATATATATATATATATATATATACATACATGTATGTGTGTGTGTCTATATATATAAATATATTAGGGTGTCTCAAAAAAATTTTTGTGTCTATATATATATATATATATATATATATATATATATATATATATATATATATATATATATATATATATATATATATATATATATATATATATATATATATATATATATATTAGGGTGTCTCAAAAATTTTTTTTTTTCGAAAATCAAAATGTGGAAAAGTTCAATCGTTATCATTATGTATTAGTAGCTTATAGTGAAAATTTCAACCTCCCAAATCAACTCTAAGGTAAAGAAGGTGGTTTTAGACAATTTCTATATAATAGAATTTTTCCTGAAAATTATATTTTAAAGTTCCGATTATAGATAGTAATTTAAAACACTCACAAAACACTGGTTTCGATTTAAAATATATCTAATAGAATGAGGAAGATACAGATTTTTTGTGACAATTTTAATTCAGATAATTCTAAATTGAGTTGAAAAGTAACAAAAACGTGATGACAGTTGTAGTATCTGTTAGATGCTCTGCAGTACTTCTTTGTAACATTATTGGATATTTGCTGTCTGTTTTTATGGACAACCTAGAAAATAATAAATAAAATTAAAAAGAGGTTATTTTGTAAAATTATTAAATAATCCAAGCAATAAAATTCCTAGTATTTGAAATTAATAGTTTAGTTTATTAAATAAAATGATATGGAAATACTTAAAAAAGTTTTGCAGACATTATTGTATAGCATGTGCGTATATTGGATGGGGTAAGGGGTTGTTAGGTATAAATTGTTAGGTGCAATTTGTTTCCTTTTTTTATTATTAAAAATAAGCATGATATGTGTTTGCTATTTTAAGTTGCCTAATTTTTCAAAAACGACCCTCTCTCCCTAACAATTTACACACTACAGGCTTGTGTAATAATGTTTAGTAATTACCTGAAGAGTATCCTGAAGTCTATCCTTGTTACATGTCCTTCCAATAAAGTCTTGGATCAGCTTTATGTGACGTTCTGCCCAATCATTTACCACTGCAAGCTGATTTGCAGAGAAGCAGAGAACTTGACAAATGACTTAGGGGCTCTCTCACTTTTGCAAGCAGCTATACCTTTCTCCCTCCACAGCAAAAGTTCTTACTTAGTGATTTTTAGGAGAAAAAAAAGAAGATAACTTTGCTCAGTGATAAAATCATCAAGAGATGACATTGGAACAACGACTAGCTGGATTCCAGGTTTCTCAAGCACTGTATATTCTTTTTCTGGAACAGCAAAATACAGCAGTTTTTTAAGGATGATGTTCTTAACATTGGCATCTAGATCCCTGTCGGCAAGAGACAAAACTACAAGCTGGGGAGCTAGCCTTTGTAATCATCTCATTTGGAGCTGGTAAGCTATCTTAAAAGCCCTTAGGTCATTTGAAGGAGCTTGAGTTGTCATAGGACTCTTCAGAAAGAATAGACCATGGAAAAACACAATGTAATTTGTAGCAGTGTTTATGTTCTTGAGATTAGCAGGTTCTACTGTTTTTTAATCATTTGGATGATAGTTCTGTGTCATCTGCAGGACAAGAAGATAAAAATAGTCACTCATAAACCTGGCCTCATGGTGAGCTCCCAGCTGCCTAAAGAAGAAATTTGGTATATCTGCACAAAGGAAGTAAGCCAGGAGCTGGCAAAGATACTTGTAGTCTCCTTTTCAGAAAGTGTTTCTCTGAAGTGCTGTGGTGCAAAATTCTTTAGTTCTAACTACAAGTTGGTGCAAAAGAGTACCTGGTCTAAATGCACCAAGAGATCATTCAAATTTGACAATTTTTTCAAGTTTATTAACTTCTCTATGTATTTGCGGCCATAGCTTCTGAAGTAAAACATAGAGGTGTTTGCTTGGACTTTTTGTTGTACCAAAAACAAGTTCCTTATATTTCATGTCTGCACATTAGCCAGAGAACAGGCCTCCCCAAAGCATGAACAATAACATTTCTTATAGCTCCATTGTTCTTTCCTGTATTGTTAGCTGTGGTGTCAGCACACACCCCAATGATTTGATCTGATAGCTCATAATATTCGAGGATACTCTGAACGGCTACAGCCTGGTTGCTTCCCTTGGAGCTTTTGATTTTCAAAATACCAAGCAGAAAATCTAAAGGGTCAGCTTCAGGAGAAGAAACGCTTATAGCTATCCTTTCATGACTTGTGGAAATTGCTTCTACTCTGGTGTACTGCCTTACAATTTTAGTACCAAACTGAATCACTAGCTTTAAGCCTCTTCTTTGTCTATGATCTGCTTTCGGATGATCTGGGCTTCTGACTCTACTACAGTGTGTGCTTTCCTAGTCAGAGTTGATCTTGAGATCTTCAACTCCTCAATGTTAATACTGCCAGTAGGGCATGCCAAATAAAAAATTTTTGGTTGCGGTTTAAAAACCTATTCTATACATAAAAATAAGCAAAAATATGAATTTCTATTGTTCTATCTCAATTCTAGGTGCCAGAAAATGAAATCAGGATTTTACGAAAATATGCAAAATATGGTGAAATTACGTGAAGGATGGCAAAATAACAAGACTGCACCATTTTGTGTTTAGTTTAAGATTATAATTACTACATGACACATCTATTATAAACTGCTAATAATATCTTATAGCTTAATAAGTAGAAATAGTTAAAATAACATTAAATTTTCAGAAAGAAATGGGTCCAAAAAAGAAGAAAAATACGCATATAAGTGAAAGTGTCAGACGACCATTATATCTGTTAACTAACCCAATTTCACAGCTACCAAATACACAGCTTCCAACCAATGGTAGTATTTAAAGATATTATCAATATCTAATTTCATGTAAGAAGAAAAGGTTTATTAAAACACAAATTAACATGGCCTGTAAGAAGCAAAAAGGAACAAGGAACTTGGTATGCAAAAGTAAGACATAACTATAAAACATAAACATTTTTATTCCTAGATTTAAGAGGACTAAATAATTATTTTTTAGTAGTATGATGTTAAATCTCTGCTCGCTAACTGTCAATTTCCCTTTTTTATATTTTTTATATAGGGACAGGGATAGGACATCTGAAAAAAAACTATTTTAGGACAAAAATTTGCCATTTAAAGCATTAAATTATTAACATTTTTTGTAGTTTAACCACTTTTTCTTAATTAATTTTTTATGCTGATTTCGAATTTCACAATGTTTTTACTTCATTTTTAATATTTAGCCTTCTACTTCAATTTTAATAAAAGTGATTATTTTGACAAAACAATTTACTGTTAAATTAAATGAAATCATTATTATTTTCAAATATAAGCGATGTAAAACACATGGTAAATGTGTTTTACATCGACTTATATATGAAAATAATAATGACATGTTTTATTAATAAAATGTTTTTTTTTTCATTTTATTGATAAAACATGTTATCATTATGCCTAGTTATAAATAACACAAAAAATTAGACATTGCACATCATCAAGATAGTCTAATATTAATAATAATTTGTTTCGACCTCTATTGAAAGTGCGAAACAACTTTGTGGAAGTCATCGTAGGTGATTGTGGATTGCTGTGATGACTTTTCAAATAGAACCTTCAAATTAGTAGTATATTCTTCTATAGACATAAGATAGCGCTTTTTTGTATTTTTATCAAAAATCATGATTTTAAATAGAGTTGATTTCCGCGGCAATGACCTTTTTGTATCTCTTAAATAAATTACTTCATTCTTCAATCGTTTTTGGCATTTTATCAGATCTTGCTCTTTTTCAATATATTCACAGACATCTGATGCACTCGTAAATGGGCTGCCTTGTAGTTTTAAACAAGTTAAAATAGAATTTCTCCTGGACGCTTGATGTAAAGCTTGTTGTTCTTTTTTAGTTAAGTCGCTTTGTCTCATCTGTCGCTGGTTCCAACTGTATTCTATACTTTAAATTTTTCTAACAATAGGACCCAATATCTGAAATAGTTCTAAATTATTTGAATCTTCATTTCTTAAATGGTTTGAATATTTAAGAACATTACCACGTTTAACTATTGAAAGTGACGGTTTTTTTTGAAGTCGATTGCTATGAGTTCCACACTGACGCTCAAGTACAATATTATTTGTAATTGTTTTATCAACTCCAACGACTTGATTAAAAACATAATACTCATCAGGTAATCGATCATTGTTTCTTTTTCCAAACCCATAATGCTTTCGTCTTTGGTGTTGAAGAACAATAGCTAAACTTTGCCGAACTATATTTGCAAGAATAATGCAATCATCAAAGTTCTATGATGTGTATTTTCGAACTACATCAACAACTTCTAAGCCATAATCTTCTTTAATGAGATTTTCAAAAAGTCTCTTTGATACTCCTTGAACACATGGCTCTTTAAATTCAAAGAACTGTTCATTTATGACATCATTAGATAAGCTTGCTAAAGAATCTTGCTAAAGAATATTTGCAGTTTAGAATACGTGACTTTACCTTTAGTTTTACAGAAAAATGGTGAAATAACTTGCATTCCAAAAGCTGCTACCACAACTAAAGTAACTATGATGTAATATTCATTCAAAATTCATAGAATCTCAGACTAAACAAGCAAGTTTATTTGTGATATATTCGCGTTGGTCTAAAAACTCCTTAAAGTCATCCCAGTGAAAGCAAACTATAGAAGAACATTTAGAAAGACATTCAAATCGAACATCTTTAAACTCAAAAAGAAAAATATCTTTGTTTTTACGCTGCATAAAAGTTTTAAATTCTTTATGATAATTCCATGGTTTTTGAATAAAACTCGGACCAAACAACTTTAGTAACCATGATAGAAAGGTTAAGGATAACATTTCCGAACTTTTGTTAATAGATATATCTAACAGAAAGCTTTGAAAAGGTTATCCATATTCATATCATTTTCAATTTGGTTTATAACTTTTTCAACAGCTCTGTCAAAACCTAAAGCTGTATGTGAAATGCAAAACAGTTGACCAGCAGGAATTTCTATATTGAGTATATCAGCTGTAATTTTAGATATTCCTATATTATGAACAGTACTGTCATCTGTTTATCGTACTTAGATAAACAGATGACAGTACTGTTCATAACGGTCAGTTTCATCTGGAATTTTCCATTTTGCTTAAAAAATTTAATTGCCGATTAATTTCAGTGCATTTCCCTCATCGAGAATCCTTCTCCTTCTAACTCTGCACACGCATGGTAGATATCACATAAGACTAAGTTTTTTGATTGTTGCACATTAGGTGGAACATAAGTCTTGTGAGAACTATCTTCAAATATTAATTTTGGTTTTGATCTCGTCATGGCAGTTTTAGTTCACTTACATCAACAAACATAACTCTCTTTTTTTTTAATTGGTTCAGTGTCTTTTTCAAAAAACTGATATTCATTTTTCGTTGATTCTCTTTCAAGAAATTCATCTTCGTCTTCAAATTTACTTAACTCGCTATCATCATTATCAACGTACATTGTGTGATAAACTGCTGTTTCATTTCTTATCTTTTTCTCCTTTTTTTTTTTTGTCACTAATAACTTTTTGATGAAAAGTTTTATTAACATTTTGAAATGTAAAAAACCGCGCATGTTTTCTAGATACGAGTAGTCTTGACCATTCATTGAAATACCGAAAAACTTCTCTAGCTTTTCATGACGTTGTGGATTGAAGCAGAAAATGACAAAAAGTTTTTTAAGGGATTCGTTCATAGAAATACATCTACTTAAAATCACCTTGCTTGTTTCTGTCAACACCTTTTAAGTAGCGATATTCATTGATTTTATTTTGCAGACGTTTTAAAATGGCCTGATATGATATTGTGTAGATATTACGCTCTGTCCAATGAATTTCTACTAACTTTGCAACTCTTTGACAAGCACTTTCAAAAGATAATTTATTATTGACTTCGATAAAGACAAGTGAAAGAACATCTCTGAGTAAAGGCAACTTTGTATGATAAAATTTATCAACTACAGGGAGAATTTCTAAAGGAGTTTGTTTATTTTGATTTAAAACTATTTTGTTATTACGTCTTGTTACAATTTTTTTCATTTTAATTGATATCTAAATTTAGTTAACAATAATAGAAGCAAAGTATTCTCTTGCAAAGTAAAACAAAATCTGTTTTTTAAGTATTTATAAATTTTACATTTTAACAAAAAAAGTTTTATTACATTTTTTTTTTTTAAACGCAACTATTATTCATTTTAATTCAAATTCATCAAATCAAAATTTAAATTGCATAAATTTTAACATAAAGTTGCGTAACTTTATACACAAAATAACCGCTGCAAAAAATTTTATTTTAAAAGTTTTTTTTTTTTTTTTTGTATCTTTAAAAATGTTTAAATAGAAGTAGAAGGCCAACCACAAAAAAATAGAAAAAACTGAATTGTTTTTCAAACTTTTCTAAAAAAATTTATAAAGAATACCTGGTCAATCAAAAAATATAGAATTTTAGACTCCCCTCCCCCTAACTATAGCATTTTGTAATAGTTGATAATAAAGAAAAAAATACAAAAGCAAGGACAAGGGATATGGCACCTGAAGAAAAACTGTCGTAAGCCAACTTTTTACCAGTCAAAAACATCAAATTATCAAGACAAAATGTATTGTTTTCCAGCTATTGTAATGTTTTTTTTGGAAAAATTGTTACAAAAAGGTTTTTCTTCAGGTGCCATAAATGTTAAATAAATAAAATATTTTTTAAAAATCTAATTTAGGTAAAGACTTTTGTGACCTTGAGGCGCAATCAAACTGCTTGATTAGACAAATAGTCAACATTTGGACCAAAGCAGACCAAAGCAGACCAAAGCATCATCAGCAAAGCTGAATGGTTTTAAAATTTATCAACCAGGAGCCAATCACAATTTTTGTTTCATGGCTGACAGTCTTTATAATTTAGCTATTGTTATGATATCAGGTATAATAGATTTTCTGCCTAAAGATCGGTTACCTCACCTGGAAAATTCAGCTTTTATATGTGCAGTTTTTTATGCTTCATGGTATTTACGTTCATACAAAGCAGAATATGCTGTTGAGAATGATTACATGCCATTCAAGTCAGCTTATGTTATACAACAAAAGTTTGATGTCAAAATTGGCAATGCTTTTCTGAAATTTTTTCAGCAACACTCTTGGTACCTTGCCTCAAAGGTTGCTGTGTTAATACTGGCAGATCCAGATTTTGAAGAGAAGCTTGCAGTTCTAGACAAGCTGTTGACCTTTGAGGTACCAGATATCAACACTAGTCCCAATGGTAAACCTGATGCTGTCCTAGTTTTACCTACCTCTGAGGTAACAGAGTTGATTACAGAGGAAAGTTGGGCTCTGTTCATTGTTCTAGGCATACAGGACGAAATTCTTACCTGGAAAACAGATTTAGCTGCTGGAAAGCTGGAGGAAAATGATTCCTATGTATCATTTTGTGAGTTTGTTAAATCTCTAAAAGTTACAAATGACCCAGCAGAGCGGAATATCAATCTAATACAAAGATATATCAGTAGCGCATTAAAGGAGGACAAAAGGCAAGAAATATCGCTAGTTGTCAGAGAGCATAGGGCTTTAATATCATTAGAAGCTGACCCAAGTGCACTGGCCAAATTGTAAAAAGTCTGTTATAGTAATAATACTTGATTTTAAACTAAAAAATACCTTTCCTAACTTAATTTTTTCTTCATTTTCAAAAAGAATATTTTTTTCCAGAAAAAATAATGATTTCTCGTATTTGTGTAAAAACCTAAAATCATCTTCCAGCACTAAATATGGTCCTAGAGAGGTCAAATTTGGTTTATATACTTCTTTTTATGTATAGAACAGGTATTTATACCGGGACCTTTCATTTTTTGAAAATCGTGATATTTTGGCATGGCCTAACCAGCAGCTTCATAAAGAGATGTCAATAATAAGGTTCCTGGTCGAACATTAATACCATATCTTGTCATGATTGGGATCCAATTGTTTAGGAGTTCATCCATACTTAATTGAAGACTAACTTTTACTTCCCCTGAAATCTTTTGGGTCTTTGTAGAAGGCATAAAAGCTTTGTTAGAGTCTAGACGGCTATCACTGTCTGTGTACCAGGAAACTTCAAACTCTTCTACCTGCCTTTTATTCTTTTCTTCTTGATTTCTGAGCTTTTCATCTTGTGAGCACATTTTTTCTTTTTTTCTCCACAGCCAAACAAGCACTTTTTTGTAATGTTGGCCTTATGAATTAGGAATAAAAAATTGCTTTCATTTACAAAGTTGTTTACTAATAACTTTACTAGTTTACAAGTAGCTTCCTTCTGGTAGACTTAGAGTCTTGAATCTTTTTAGGGATTGGTACTCATTGATCTTGTTGGTAATTTTGTTTCGGATTTGCTGTTCTGTGAGTTTACTAGTTCTCTCAAAATGCAAACACTTCAAAAACTAAAAAATACTACAATACTACAAACACGCTAATATTTTATGTCAATCATACAAACACATTTTAAACGCGCCATGACATTAAACTATTATATTGAAAAGCTGACTCTTTCAACTTCTCAAACAGCAATATTTTAGACAATTTCTTTAAAAAAAAAATAAACTGAAAAAAAAGGTAGTTAAAAATAGTTAATATCATATATTATACTTACATGGAAAAGTAAACAATAAAAACCATGACATTTGGAGAAATGACAGATGTTGCCTTTGTTGCACAGCAACAAGACAGTTTAGTGGAACAATTAGCAGTAATGATACTTTGGTTATAGTTGGAACTCCAATAAATAACACAGAAAGGATAGAAAAAACAAAAAACGCACAATGAGAAAATAACACTGTAACCAAATTTAATTTGTCAATAGTGCCACCAAACATTGTCTGTAACCAAGGAACTTGATTGTTAAAAGATGTGCACAGTTTGTTTAACACCTATAAAGTACACACTTAGTGTCATTTAAAATAAGAATGTATGAATAATAATGAATAAATTGTTATAAAATCAGTTTAAACCAAATATAAATAATAGATCTTGCACATAAATTGTTGTCATAATAATAAAGAATATTAATCCTAAAACTTCTGTTAAATTTTTTTAAAGTTTGATAATTTCCTTTTTATTAAAGAATAAAATGCAACTTCCTAAAATTTTTGTGTGCACATTATTACTCAGAAAAAAAAACCATAAATAAAAAAAATAAAAAATAACTTTTTTTTTATATCTAAATAATACCTGCCCATACTCAAACCCTTAGTCAAACTATATTATTGTATTGAAGTCCCTGCAGCTTCTTATTTCAAAATAAAGTCACCAGTATGCATTTAATTCTGCATATATTGTTGTTTTATTGTATCAAGTTAAGATATAAAGTCTCTTGTTCGTTCAAAAGTGATCAATATAAAGTAAATTGTTTACAAAATAGATCAGCATTATTATATATAGTGTTCAATTACTTAAAAAAAAAACTTTGTGATGGTACTTAAAGTTTCATGCCTTTTGGCAATCAACAGCCATATTTGTTCTTTAAATCATCAGCTCATCAGCCATATTTATTCATTAAATCTTAAAATATATATCAGTGACAAATCCAGGGAGGACAGCGAGGGAGGGGGAGAGGGAAAAGGGGTTTGCACCCCCACCCCCCACCAGAATTTAAAAATCCTAAAATATCTTAGAAATTGAGGTCCTTTTTTTTTATTATTAGACGCAAATGTGGTACAAAATACAAAAAAATCTCAACATTAAACCCCCACCACCACCACCAAAAATTTCTGGATCAATCATTTATATATATATATGAAACATCACTGATGATGTCATACGAAATAAGGCATCTGTGAGAGCTTCAATACATACATTAACTGAAAGTTTGGTACAATCTATGTATGAAGATTATTCATGATAACAACAAAAATTTTTTTTTTTTTTAAACATTTTTTTTGTACTTTGTCTACAAAATAAGAAAAAAAAATGGATTAAAGCAAGCATTTAAAAATATAAAGTTCACAAAATATATTAAGACAGTGTCAGAAAAGCAGAAGTATAAAGCCCTAAGAATTACAAAAAAAAAGGTGAGCAACAAACTGCCAACCTTAAACAAAATGTCTGTATAGGTATATCTAACCTCATTCATAAAACCAATTGCAGCTTGAATCTCTTCTAAATTCTCAAGCGTTTTATTTTGTTTAGCTTCAAAGTTTTCCTGATAATGGTCTATATCAACAAAAACACTTTCTGGAAAAGAAAAAAAAGGATTATATTTATTATTTATATTATATTTATAGATTATATTTATTATTTACAGATTAACTGATAAGTTATATAAAAAAAAAAAAAAAATAACTAAAAAAAAAAAAAAAAAAATAACTAAATAAAAAATCACCTAGTTTTTTAAGCACCTCGTCTGCTTTTGATTTAACAAAGTCAAGATCTTTGAGAATATCTCTATCGCTTTCTTTTTTGGCAAGATCTTGTGCTTTAATTTCTTCAACTAGAGCATCTAAAAATTCCAACAAGAAAAATAGAAAAAAAAATCTTTAGAGTATTAAATTCTAAAACAAAGCAAAAAATTGCCTAGCTGCTCATTGATCCTTTCTGTGTACTCTTCAATTTGTTGATGTCGATGAGCAATAATTTGTTTTTCTTTTGTCAGTGCAACTATGTTGGAGTTGATCTCATTTCCCAGTTCATCTTGCTTTCTCTTAAACTCATTTTGCTTACTAACAAGAAGCTCATGATTTTTAGTAATCTGGTCAACTGCTTCCTCCGTTGTAATTTGCAACTTTTTTTGACCACTCTAGAAAAGATCAAAAAAATGTAGATTAACACTGATCAACAAAAAATTTTGGTCAGACATAATTTTGTGTGACCCAGATCTTTTTAGTTGTTTTAAAATGTGTCAATTTAAAGAATGTTTAAAATGTGTCATCTTGTTTATTTTTTTAGATAAGAGATCAAAAAAATTGTTATTGTATTTTGAAAAAATATACAAAAACAGTTAACAGTAAGTTATTTATGAACATAACTTATGTTCATAAATATAATTTCATAATTCATAGGAACTATTCTTAAGTCTTTTCAGGAGACTTTTCAATGTTTAAAATGAAACCATGACCAAGTTGTCAAAACAAAATATCAAATGCTTGGTCATATAAGGTGTGCAGCCTAGGCATCTCCTGAGAAGGCTTGTTTAAAAGGCTTGTCTTGAGAAAGCTCCTGAGAAATTATCGAGATTAAATGAGAGTTTATTACTAAATTTTTAATTGGTTCTTTCTATGATCTATAGAAAAAATCAAATTTTTTTTTACAATAATTAAAATGTAATGTTTTCTATATAATTATCTCATAAACCATTTTAAAATATCAATTTAAATATTTCACCACATAACAGTTTTGGCATTACACATACATTAAATGCAAATTTTTAAAAATGTTTTAATTTTACTTTCGTGACTGAAAACTACTTGCTTCCACTTTTCCAAGACGACGCACATTCATTACATCACCTTAATCTTGTTAGTCAATCTATGGCTGTCAGCATGGGTTTTAATAGCTGTATAAGCACTAATGTTTTTTCTTAATAAAATCCTTCTAACAATATTTGAAGAAAGATGTTTCTCATGATTTTTATTAGAAGTGCTGGTAAGATCACGATAACTTGACCTTTGTTCAAAGAAATTTTTACTTGACAAAGTAATTTTTAATAAGTTTTTTAATTTTACAGAGCATGTATGACGATGGATGACAACTATCAAAATTTTTCTTGTTGATATTTCTCTGTTACTGGTCATAAAGCCATACCTCATACCAATTATTTGTCAGTTTGTTCCTTTGCTTTTCGACTCATTAATGTTTATCATAACTATTAGAACTTATAAAAAATAGCAAAAAAAAGCTTCAAATGCCATTAAACTGGTCGTTATAAGGAATTTTATGCAATCTTCTTGGAAATAATCAAAACAACATAATAATAAACATTTAGAGAAGAAAGTTGAATAAAAATCAATTAAAAAGCTTGTAAACTAATTTAATTTTATAAAATTTTATGGTATGTTTTTGTATTTCTTTGATGAAACTGAATTAATAAAAAAGTAACAAATTATTATTGATATATTAGGAAATCTATTTATGATATTAAAAAAAAAAAATATTTTAATGCACCTATTTTTTGAAAGCATTTACACAAACACAAACACACAGACAAACACAAATAGAGTTGGAACAAAAAGGTAATGAAAATTTCTTGCAATAAGTTGAATAAGAAATAGAAGTTATTTATAAACTAGTTTACTGCTAATCAATACATACGCAATCCAAGCAAAACTTTCATTGAAAGAAAATAAAGCTTAAAAAACAACATTTATACTCAGAAACAATAAAGTTTATTTAAAAATAATTCCACTGGTAATTATGTCTTTATTATTTATGATTTTATATAGGATTACACATTTTGAATATGATTGCACATCCATTTTTTATTTAATTAGAGACTTTTAATAGTAATTAGAGACAGGACCAATTTTTGCAAGACCAATTTTTTGTGACATGTTAGAAACTCAAATTAAACTTTTATTACTCACAGCAAGACTTTGAAGAATGTTCACATTTTCTAAGGTTGCAGCTGCCATGTTATTAACTGTCTGCTCAGTCTTCATGCGAAACTCTGCTTGTCTCATATTGTGACATATAGCACGAGCACGGTTACTTATAATATGATAGGAGTTCCACATGTCTGCATCCATGTCTTTTGTGCAGTCAAGAAGTTTCTGAAAAAATTTAAAAAACCTACTTAAAAAACTCTTTAAACATACTATAACTCGAATAATTAAAATATACTATAAATTCAAAATTAAGAGAAGATCTATACAACTAATAGTAATACTAACCATATCATCATTACAAGGGAATACTTTCCTTCCCTCTACAGCACTTTGACAATTTAAAAGATTCACTCCAAGCTTTGATAAATCTTCTTCACTCAACTTACTACAAGTACTTTTCAAACGATTAACAATCTGTTTAAATTGAATCAATACTCTTTCAAACAAAAACAACAGTAACACTAAACACATAATTTTAGTTTTTGTAGTTTTCATGCAATATACTTACTAATAAATTGCACTGATCTAACATGGACAAATTTTCTAAATAATGCTTTGCTTCAGCCAAAAACTTTTGCTCGCCATGAGATATTTCAAAAGGAGCAAACATTGTACTTACAGCAGTTACAGACTTTGAGCTACTACCTGAATTCGGATCAGAAATAAATTCAGAGGAGTCAGTATACGATGAAAATGGCCACCAAAATCCATGAGCAGATAATAGAAAAGTGAAAAAATTTGTGCATATCAACAAAATCATTTTTTTCAACTTCAAGCCAATTTTTATGGTAAATAAAATTTTTTGATTAAAGTAATTATACTTCTTGTTAAAGAAAGCAAAGGTACACATGATCATGATATTACCTCATGATTATAGCCATGGTTTTATAAATAAGCCAAATTAAAAAAAAAACAGATTTTAAAAAATAAATCAAATCAATTATGATGTTAAAAAGAAAAAAAAAAAATCAAGTCAATAACAAAAAAATTAAGTAAAAAGTTAAGAAATTAAAATTTTGAAAAAAAGGCTAAATTATAAAAAAATTTCTTATCGAGACAAGTATTCTATATTACACTATTAACATAGATCAATGTTATAATTTGACTTTAAAATACTTAATATAAAACTTGAACTTTGTTGCGCATTTAAAAAAATAAATAAAACATCTAATAAAACTATTTAAAAAAGCATTGTTTATTATTATCGTGGATATGAATAACCATGAAAATATGATAGGAAACCATAAATAACCATGGTAATGAACTTAAAAATAAAAACACACTATTAGTGAAACACAGATAATAATGATTTTTTTAACACTGCAAAAAATGTTTGAAATTGTAATAAGTTATTTTCTTTATTACATGGTTCGATGTTAATTTTACAAATTACATTAGGATATTCTCCCTTTTCAATATGCAACAAGCAATCAAATAACAGAGTCTTATCTGATTGAGTTGGTAATTCAATATCAGATTGTTTTACTTCTGGTTCTATAAGATCTTTATTTTTTAAAACCCTTTGGTTCTTTCTTCTATTTGTCCAAGTATCCTTTTGAGCAACTATCCTAAAGAAATTTTCTTCCATAATGCATCTTTTAGAGCTAATCTCTGTGGTGTCTTCCAATAAACGTTTTAATGAATCCCCTGCCCTAATGAAACTCTCTCTTTTTTTGATACCCCTGTCTTGCTCTAAATCATTTTTTAAAGTTTTATTTTGAACCACAACCTTTTTCTTATTTTCAACAATCAATTTAAACTCTTCTTTTAACAAGTTCAAAATAAACTCTTCGCAGCACAACAAACTATCCTTTGATGTATGTTTACAATTGGGTAAATAAACTGAATAACGATGGAAATTTTTCTGTTTACGTTTCTTGTGTTTGATTTCAGTTTTTTGAAATAGTTTGTTAAAATAATACGGCAAATAATTTCCAGCATGAGTAAACATGTGCACAAACAATTCTTTACCAGCAAGTGACACATTTTGTGCAACATTATGTGAACGTTTGAATGGGTCTTGCACAAGTATTGCACAATTTGTGTTTATTGAGTTGTGATATAATTCTAGAACTTCTTCTTTTAACATAAACTTTGATGAATGAATAATTATCGCAAGTTTACTATAATCAAAGTTTTTGTAATATTCAAAGAAATCCTTTAACAAATCACCTAAAAAAATTAAATACCTTTATTAAATATTATGTTGTACTCATATGCATTATAATACATATATAACATCAGTATATATTTTTAAAAATTTACAAGTTTTGTAAACAGATTTATATTTCTCTATAATGATTTAATTCAAATAATATTTATATATAATGTATTAAATTATACATTAAATTATATATAATATAACACAAAAACTTTTTTTAAATACTATTAAAAAAAAAAATGAAACCAGCTGTTCTTTGATTTTCACTAGCTTTCATCTTGCATATTTTGCAAAATGAACAATTCCAACCATAGATCATATCATCTTCTAAAACACAGCAATCCTGCAAACAAGACAATACAGGAGGAGCAGTATGTTGCAGAAAATGTACCACCATCAAAGTAAGAGCATAATTTGATAGCTGTAACCCACTTCGACCTGAAAGGTTATTTTGTTGACTCCAAGCTCTAACAGTAAACAACAACAAAGCAACTCTTTTGTCAGCATTAATGTATGTTGTTAAAAGTTCTGTGTTGGCTATAGCTAACCTATGAGAAAATTTAAAACAAATGGAAAATAAAATTTTTTTTAAAAACTATATATGTTAAATTATAAGCTCCTGATTATTTAATGATTTAATAAAAATGTAAAAGTAAAATCAAAATTAAATACAGGTAAAAAAAAATTGCAAACAAGTAGCAAAGTTGGTAGAACATTTTATTAGCATCATTAAGATTTATCATCAAGATATGATGAATCTTGAATATGCAAATAAATATATATATATATATATATATATATATATATATATATATATATATATATATATATATATATATATATATATATATATATATATATATATATATATGCCATGGAAGTATAACTTAGCAAATTAACATATGTCAGACTCAATTATGAGTATGCTAATAAGAGTCAGAGATTTATTAAAATGTGGTTGATATTAAGGAATAAAATTGCTTGACCAGGAAATGGAGATTTTAGAAAGAATTATTGCCAACAAAACAAGAAGCATAATTCTTTTTATCAATATAAATATATTTATCAATAACATGTTGTATGGTTTTAGGCCAGGAAAGAGAACAACAGATGCAATATTTATTTGAAGGCAAGTTTAATAAAGATTGTTGGAAAAGAAAAAAAACCTGTGGATGGCCTTTTAAAAGCTTTTGACAAAGTACCTACCTAAGAGAGGTAGTGTGGTGAGTTTTGAGGTATGTGGGTGTTAAAGAATGGCGGGTAATAGTTATTATGTCCATGTATGAAAATATCACAATAGCAATCAAAATAAAAAATGGAGTAATTGTTTTAAAGCGATTACTGGTGTGCATCAGGGTTCAGTGCTCAGTCTTGCTTTTATTATTGTCTTAAAAATTTGCCTAGAGTCCAGTGTTTCTCTACCAAGGGAATTTTACTATGCAGATGATTTATGCTTGATTGGAGAGACAGATATAAAAATAATGCTAGAATTTCAGTGCTAGAAAGATGAAATGGAAGCAAATATGTTTAGAATAATAAACAAAATTTATGCATTTTTAAGTCAAGAATGAGCAAGTAGAAAATACTGGAAAGTAGCCATTTGGAGTATGTCGGAAAAGAGTCAAAGCAGAGTGTTATGATGGATGGAGTGAAATTTGGATAATAAAGGCCTTTTTTTTATCTAATTCAACTTGGTAATCCCTTTGTGTCAAATTTTTTTGCCGACTTGATGCCAATCTGTAACTGAGATCAACAATTTATTGCTGACCCCATTTTTCCAAATTCCGGGGTTGAATGTATGTATGTATGTATGTATGTATATGTATATATATATATATATATATATATATATATATATATATATATATATATATATATATATATATATATTTATATATATATATATTTATATATACATATATTTATATATATATATTTATATATATATATATTTATATACAAAGCAGAGTGTTATGATGGATGGAGTGAAATTTGGATAATAAAGGCCTTTTTTTTATCTAATTCAACTTGGTAATCCCTTTGTGTCAAATTTTTTTGCCGACTTGATGCCAATCTGTAACTGAGATCAACAATTTATTGCTGACCCCATTTTTCCAAATTCCGGGGTTGAATGTATGTATGTATGTATGTATGTATATGTATATATATATATATATATATATATATATATATATATATATATATATATATATATATATATTTATATATATATATATTTATATATACATATATTTATATATATATATTTATATATATATATATTTATATATATATATATTTATATATATATATATATATATATATATATATATATATATATATATATATATATATATATATATATAATATATATACATATATATATACACAGGGCTTGTGATGAAGAAAATCGCCGAGCGTGTTATATTACTCTCGTAAAATTATAATATGTTGTCATCAAGCACAATTATGCGCGCTCGGGGTCAGGGCCGCAAGAGCGATCTTGAAATTTGAAAATTGCGGAAGACTGTGTTTATAAAAAGCTTTCTATTTGTTATACGACTTTCATTCATCAATGTTTGAAGTAGTATCTACAACAGCGCATTTTTACTACTTCAAAAATGTAGCTTTTTATAGTTCCCAACTTCTTGTTTTTTATTTGCGTCATATCGCTATTTTTTTAAACTATTAATGGTAAAAAAAAGGCAACCAAACAAGAACGCAAGTGCTTAATAAGTTCTTATAATAGTATTGAACAATAAATTTGTGGTTGAAATTTTTTGCTTTCGCTGTTTTGATATGCATAAAAAATGCTGTTAACTTAATATTTACGATTAACGGTTTTAATATTTCATGATATTTTTTTAATAGTTAATTTTTTTTGTACATTAATTAATAATTATTAAATAAATCTTCTTATAATTTTCTATTTAAACTATACAAAAATGAATTTAAAAAAATCTCCATTATGAAAATTTATTTTTATTATAAACGATGTGTGGAATATTATTAACAATAAATCAAATAAATCTTACTTGACATTTTTACAAAATTAAAAATATTCAGAAGCTTTAACTTTCTTATAGTTATTTCCTAATTTCCTATTCCCATTTCATTTGCACATTTTTATATTCACATAGTTAACATTTCATTATTGAAATTAGATGTAACGACTTCAAACTGTTTATTCATTATGTTTGTGCAAAACGGAAAAATGCTGACAAAACAGCAAAACAGAAACGTGCAGAAAGCGAGTGATGTAATGCTTATATTTTATATAAGTACTTCGTATAAGGATATAAATATAAGGAAGACGAAATTTTACTGTTAAATCAACAAGTCTTATTATTACCTAAAAAAATAATAATTTTATTAAAAAAATTTTTTAGTGAAAAAAATACTTGCAAAAATATACCTTAAAATCCCTGTTTTGTTGAGGACGGGGGTTTTTAATGAAAAAAACAACTCTACTTTTTTAATTTTACTTTTTTAATAAAAACAAATATTATTTTCAAAATCAGCATATTATTTTGCTTCTTTTAAGTATCAAGTTGATATAGTTTAGAAAAAAAAATTTAAACAATATTAGGACCCATCAAAAATTTAGAATCCAAAGAGGAACCTCAAGAACTCATCTAAACTAAAATAAAAAAGAGTAAGGTTCTTTTTTCACCAAAAGATATTGATTTGCTGCTCAGGCAATCAAATTTCAAAAATTTTCAAAATCGCTCCACCCTATTATGCAATTATATTCATGGTGAAAATAAAATTTCAATGGTGCTTTTTTTATCATATGACATTAGAAAGTACAATGACTTTTAAAAACCATTAAAACAACTTAAATAAAGTAAATTTATCATTAAAAATATATTTTTAATAAACTTTTGTCTACTTCAATACTCATTTGTTAAAAATTGACAAAAAAGAGATGGAAAATTGACTACTTTAACATTTTCCACTGTGGAACATGTTAAAGTAGTCAATGCATATATATATATATATATATATATATATATATATATATATATATATATATATATATATATGTAAATTATGTTAGTGTATTTTACAAATAGAGTGCTCAATGTTCTTAAAGAACAGAGCAATAATAAATTAGTAAAAAACACTTATCTAACTTTTATCTTCGACTTGCAGTTTCACCATTGCTGGATCATCAGGAAGAGTTACTAAATCTCAAAAAAAATCAATTTATAGAAAAAAATATTTTACAGGAAATTATCTTCCTGTAAAATATTTTTTTCTATAAATTGATTTTTTTTGAGATTTAGTAACTCTTCCTGATGATCCAGCAATGGTGAAACTGCAAGTCGAAGATAAAAGTTAGATAAGTGTTTTTTACTAATTTATATATATATATATATATATATATATATATATATATATATATATATAAACTTATAAAAGTATTATACTAAAATTAAATATAAAAATAAATTATATATTAAACAAATATGTAAAATTTCACTTTTTTACATTAGGAATAGTATACCTGTTATTCAAACTTAAATCAATACTCAGTGAAGATTCTGAATGCAGAAATTTTACAATAGTACAGTTTTTTGAAGATTCAACAAGAGAAACATTTTTGCACCCTGGTGCAAACCTCTGAATAATGTCTCGAACTTCATTCATAATGTCTTTTTCATCTCGACCATCTGGTTCAATTAAAAGAGTTAAATCAATATCACAACCTTTTATTCCAAGACCATTTACACTTGAGCCAAACTGCATGACCTTGCATTTTGGATAAACTTCTTCCATGACATTTTGCAAAAGTTCACAAATAAGTTGTCGCAATACTACATCATCTTGCGTTAGCTGAAGACGAGCATAAAGTATTTCCATTTTTTGATCAACCTGGATAAAAATATCTTACAATTTATCAACTACCTTAAACTATCTTTAAAAACTTTTGACTGAAGGAAAGTTAAAACAGCATGCATTAGCTTTGCATTAAGTAAATTACAATGAGGACATTGAATGGGATAAAGCAGAAACACTTAAAGTTGAGGCTCAAAAATTTGAAAGAAAAGTCTGTGAAGCCTTGGAGATACAAAAACATCAATGTTCTCCAATGTAAGGTGGTATAAATTTGGACAATGGACAATATGTTAAAACAAATTTTTGGACTTCATTTTTTCATATTTAAGTAAAAGAAACTAAAGGTGACGCCAAAATTTAAAAATTTATTGTTGTTTTTAACAACAAAAAATTTTTAAACAACTTTTGTAACTATATTATATGCTGATGATGCCGGTGCCTATAATCCTGCATAAATTTCAAATAAATTATTTAGTATTGAGAGAATTCATATTTTCTGATGTTTTAAAGTAGTTTATATAAATATACTCTCGAACAAGATGTCAACATTTAAATCATATATGTAAATTTAAATATATATAAATATATGTATATATATATATATATATATATATATATATATATATATATATATATATATATATATATATATATATATAATATATATATATATATATATATATATATATATATACATACATATATATATATGTATATACATGTATATGTATATATGTATATACATATATATATGTATATACATGTATATGTATATATGTATATACATATATATATGTATATACATGTATATATATATATATGTATATACATATATATATATATATATGTATATACATGCATGTATATACAGGCTTTGGCAGGACTAAATTAGCTTGTCTAAACTGGAACTAATAGGCTGCCTGGACTGCCCATCTAGTCGGTCGTGAACAGGTTTTCCAAAAATTAAAATGATGTTTTAATAATATCTTTTGATATTTACACTGAACATTTATTTTGTTCCTTCTTGATTCCAGTAACAGTAAAAATATTTATTTTTTAGAGATAAAAAGACCGAAAAAAAGGTTTGCATTAAAAAAAGATTCTAATTATTCAACTTATAATTTAATACAGAACAATAATAAGGAATAGTTATCGCTGTTTGAAAGAAAACTGTTTAAAAAAATTTACTTTTTTTATTAGCATGTGTTGAAAAAAAGTAAAAAAATTTAAAAAGAAAACAATTAAAAACTTGCAATCCATCTTGAAATTAAACGATAAGTTTTAAAACTTTAAATTTAGGTGAATTACATTAAAATTTAAAATTACACAAGAAGTTTTTAAAGAATAACTAAATAAAAAACTTCAGCATATTTAACATTTTTTTAACCAAAAAATTCATACCTTGCACAGGTTTTATTTTTTCTGGGTAAAATAAAGATTTACCTGTGTAAAGGTGTAAAGATTTACACATGTGGAGGTGGACTACAGCTTGTCATTCCTGCCAAAGCCTGTATATATATATATATATATATATATATATATATATATATATATATATATATATATATATATATATATATATATATGCACACACACACAAAAATATATGACTTTACAGTATAAATAAATTGTATTGAGAAAATATACTTTTCCTATTATACTTACATTAATGCATTGATTTAACTCTGAAAAAAAATCTTCTGAATATATAGATAAATTAGTTTTTGCAGATAATAGATAATTATCTGAATGCGCCTCTCTTCTCCGAACTATCAATCGTTTCCCATAAAACATAAATAAATGCTCTTCTAGTTGCATAACCCGTTCAACAAACTCATTGACAGTGAACTCAATAATAGCGTAGGCTGCCTGAAATTTAACAATTTGAAAGCAATAAACAATTCATCAAAAACAAAATTCAAAATTTAAAGCAGTCAAAGTAGCAAAATTATATGCAGATCAACATTTTATTAAGAACAAACCAAAACAAATTATTATAAGTTATTAACAACCTTGTTCTAAAAGTATAAAATCTACATAAAATCTGAGATTCGTATAAATTAACATTATACTCATTATAAAATAATCCATTATATTTTTAAAAAAATATATTATATATAAATTCTTTGTCTTGTGCAAGGTTAGATTTGATTTGAACTTTATGTTAAATATGTAAAAAAGGTATAAAAAAGTTACTTTATTTATGTGTAGATATATACGAAGAACAGAATATCAATAGGCAGGTATTAACTTGATTTGTATTTAAAGGTTTAAATTTATATCATATTTTAATTCACGTTGTTAACACTATTTACATTACATTGAATAAATTAAAACCTATTTTTATTAAACTGTTTGTTCCAGTTTTCATAGCAAATTTTCTTAAATGTGTCAATAACCACAAACAAATTTTTTTAAATGTTCCATAACCACAAATTTTGATATTGAGAGAGCCTAAGCTTGGTTAGGTGAGTCCTTATAGTTGGAGACAATAGGTCAAAATTAGTTCTTTATTCTTTCTAAAAATAGAACTTTTTAGAACAACTAAGTTTCATTAATATCATTTTTTTTATTTTTCAAATTTTTATTGTTCATACAGCTACTATTCACTGGAGCTTTTGCAGGAGTTTCAATTTTTTCTTATATCAATATTATTTCTTTTACTTAATTAAACCTTTAATATTCAAAAAATTCCTGAAAATGTCTGGAAAATTTAAAAAGCAATTAATTTCTTCTCAGCAATTAATTTCCTCTCCCACCATTGCGGAAGTTTTATTCAACTGGCCAATCAGCATTTTCAAAATTTGTTGTTTAGAGAAATTTCTACTCTGACTCCCTAAAAGTGTTCTAGATAATAAAATAATAAAGTTTTAAATACTTCTTTATAAAAATCAGACAGGTCACTAATACTATCAAAAAAAAATTCTTTAACATTATGGTTCTAAAAATGAGAAAAATTTTATACAAAGTTTAAAAATCTATTCATTCTTTATTCAAATCTATCTTTAATTAAATCTATTCATAACTTATTCATCTTCTATAAAAAATATTTCCAAAAAAATTTATAACAAAAAAATATAAATTTAATTTTTTTGTATGTTTAAAAACCTAAAAGTTTTATAAAATTTCTTTGCTTTGGAGACCTAGATTGACACTTTAAGAGGGACAGAGTAAATATTTTTCTAAAATGAGGGACAGAGTAAATATTTCTCTAAAGTGCTTTAAGATCCATCCTTAAGTTATATAAAATTTAGATTTACACATACACACACATACATATATTATGTGTGTATATTTCTTATTTAATATATTTCCTTAAGGCTCTTGAACATTAGATGGGTCACAAATATTATTTAACTTTAACTTTTTTTTTTAATTGTTATTTTTCCCCTAATCTTATAATTACTTTTGATTACTTCTTTAATTACTTATAAAAATTGTCTCATTATATTGTCTTATATTTTCAACTCAAGATAAATAAATAAGACTTCGCAAATACAAGCATTAATATACAAGGAAATGCTTAATAGCCAATTAGCTTTTAGAATTTCTGAGTGAAATAAAGACATTTATTGATATGGCAGTTACAAGAAATTTTTATGAGTAGTGCAATGAATTATTTAAAAAAAAAACTCAGACAAGTAACTTGCCAGAATATAGCTTTGTAATTGCCAGTAATTACAATTAGATTTTTTTATGAAATAAGGTTTAGTTGGTAAGCAGAAAATGATTAGTATGTTTGTATCTTTTTAATTAAAAAAAATTAAAGTGTATCTCAGTTCTTTTTAGAATCAAAAATATATTTTGGCGCACCAAGAACCTGACATATTTTATAGAAACATACCATTAGACCTTTAACAAAAAAAGTCATTTTTGTTGAAGCTCTTTTCTAAATATGTCCATAATTACTATAAAATAATGATTTATATATCTTATTATAATATTTATATATATTTATATATTACAAAAAAAAAAAAAATAATAATTGAAATAAAATTCAATAATTTTATATTTTTTATTGAGTGCTTTTAATATCTATAAATAATTTTTAAAAATATTTATAAAGCTGAAAAATTGAATAATTAAAACTTATCATTAGCAAGATGTTGCTATGATACAACATATCAAAAATAGACAATACTTTAAATATCAATACTTTAAAATAAAATTCACACACACATGCTATGTTTGAACAAAATTAAATATATAATTTACCATGTTTTTATCAACATAGATATCATTTACTTCACACTGGAGTGTTTTGAAAAATTTTTTCAATTCTTCCTCTAAAGATGGTATGAGTGGATCGAACCCTTTCACATAGATACTTCTTTTTATTTTATCTCTTTTATTTTGTTGATTTTGAACATTATAAATATGTTTTTTTCCACTAATATGTGCATTGATAAAATTTTCTGAAAAAAAAAAAATGTATAAAAATATATAGGAAAAAAATATTGGTAAATATTTTTTTATGCAAAAAAAATATTTAGCTTCAAGTTTTAATATTTTGTTGGAAAAATATGAAAATATATACTTGCAGTAGAAGGCAACAAACAGTTGCAAAAGCTACAATTCATTTTCTTTCCATCCTCACTAGGGACTAAACCATTTTCTGCTGCCATATAATTTAACTTATTTTATACCATACAATCTTCTTATGATCTATAAATTTTCACTTTCATTAAAAAGATTAAAACAACAACAACAACAAAAAAACAATAAACTATAAATATATAAAAAAAGTTGTAAGAAAAATATAATTAACAAAATAAAAAAAGAAAACTTTAATATAATGGAAAAAAACCAAAAGAAAGCCAAGGAAAATACAAATTTCAAAATATATGCTAAAATTCTTTTACTTACATTTATACTTATACTTTTTTTACAGTTGATTGCCCAAATTATAGAGTTACAAGCTTCTTGTAACCAATCAAAATTAACTTATATTTTATCTTGTAACCAATCAACAATAACTTATTAACATAATGATGTTGACAATAAAATAATTGAGTTGATAATAAACAACTTCAAAACATTGCATTTAAAAAATATAATTACATATTAGTTTTAACTTTGTAATTAACAATTTTGTTAATGGCAAATTGTAAAAAAAAAAAAAAAAAGAAAAACACTTACAAAGAGTTTTTTTAATTGCACAAATATATATTTTTTTTATTCTAAATATTGCTTTTTCAACTTTATTGATTATAAAAGATATCTGATATACAATGTATAGTTTATAAAATAAATTTATTTTAAAAAAACACTTGATAACATAAATGGTTATTTTTATCATTTCCATTGTATTTTCAGCTCTTCTGTAATCTTTGATTCTCAAGTTCTTTACAACATATTCTAATCTTTTTAAGAGTGAAAATTTTCACTTTAGAAATTGAAAATCGAAATAAAATGTGAAATAGAAAGTGAAAACTTCTCTTATTTACACAACATAAACTTCAATTAAAGTTTATATACATATATATGCATATTATATGCCAGTATATAAATATAAATAGCAAATATATGCATAAATATATAATATTGAATGTTTTATACATTATATCCTTGACCCCACTAATTATTCTTGCTAATATTATTATTTGAATGTGGTAGGGGTTGTAAAACTCAAGACAATTCTTACATTAAATGACAAAAACATTTTTTAATGCTTTCTTCTAATTTATGATAAAATATACACAATTATTTAATAAATATATACATATATAATAATACTTAAATGGTGACTTAAAAAACATTTTACAATAATCTATCTAATATATAAAACAATTTTAAATACTCTAATAAAATGTGATAAAAAATTTTAAATATCAAATGCTATTGTAATTTTTAATTTAAATATAAAAAGTTTTAAAAAATGGTGTGCATATTATATTTTGAAAAATGGAAATTTTAACAAATACATATTATAACTATAAAAGATGTCCTAATTACAAAAGATGCCCTAATTACAATCTATAAATCCTTCCCAAGCCTTTCAATTTCTTCTAGAACAAAATCCATATCTGATTGAGTTGCAGCAGGATTAACAGTTATCATCCGAAAGAAGTTACAGTGTTCCTTTAGAGGTTGATAGTTAATCATAAGAGTACCTTCAAGTGTCATGTGTTTCTTTATCATGGGACAAACCTAATAATAAAAATTTTCCTATTTTAAAATATATCAAGTTAACTTTCAATAAATAAATTTATCATTATTGGCAAACTGAATAAGTTTTTACTTTATACCAGGTCTATTTATATGCTAAACATGGTAGCTCCAATATATAAAACATGCTTTCTGTGAACAAGAATTTAAACTATCATTTTTTAAAATTTCTTTCAAAATAAAAACAATATAGACAAGGAATTAATTTCTTTAGCACATAAATGGTTATAATATGATAACTTTTATTTGAGATCAACTTTTGAAAAAATGGTTGTAATTTTTAGAAAAAATATATGAGGATTTCATTTTTTTTTTAATCATTAAGGTTAAATGTTTAAAACATAAATATTAATAAAACTATCATTAAAAATTACAAACAAATACGAACTTGAAATACTATTGTTACCTTACCAAAAAAAAAAGGTTTAATGTTTACTAAATTTTAACCAACAAAACTGTAAGGATTTTGTCAACTAAATTATTAGCCGTTTTTTAAGTAAACCAGTGATTTATAAGCAGAGTGTCATGCCCCAATTTTTTCTTCATGCAACAGATGTTTTTGAAAATGATTTATAAACATAAACTTTATTTAAGAATATTTGCTGATTTTTTACTTTATTTACACCAAATCTAGTATGTAATTTTTATTTATCTACCAATTATGTAATTTTTTTATTTCAGAGTTGTTTAATTTTATGGCATATAGCTTTTCGTTTAATTATTAAATTTCAAATGTCTGAATTTTGTTATTTATACCAAAATTTCGTAGTTAATACCATTGAGTTCAATTCCCACCAGGTTCATGGTAGTTCTGCGCTTAATTTGTTTCTTCATGCAGCGGACTTGTTTGTCAAGGTTATGAAACCCATTAAACTATCAGTTTAAGGTACAAATAGACATTCATTACTAAAACTGTAAACCAAATAATATAAATATAATAATTAAATATAAAAAATATTAAATATTGAATATATAAGAAGATCAAAGATATGAAAAAAAAAATTTGATAGACTTAGTAAAAAAAATTATAAGAAAAAAGCCGCACTTACATTTTATAAAGGAAAAGAGAATATAGAAAAGTAAAACAAGTATTTTCTTTAAAATGGGCAAACTATTATTAAAACTACAAGCAACAAAAATGTGTAAAATTTTAAGACTAAAAAGCAATTTTTCTCTGATATCCAAACATTTTTAAACAATGTATTAAAAATGTTTTCTTACAATAAGATGAGTATGTTGATATTAAAAATAGTAAATAATAACTTAAATAAAAAGTTTTACAAGGAAATCAGACTTGTTTTGAAGAATTTTTACTTTTTATTTTGAAATTTTGTTATAACAAATGAAAATGATTTATAACACTGGTGAATAACATTTGAAATCAAGTTAAGTTCTGCAATAAGGAAAAAAAAAATTTGAAAGAAAATGACGCTGCATTTTTGTTACTGTTACCTTTATCAAACACATAACATTACAAAAGTAGATTTTTATCAACCACAAAATATATCAAAAGTGGATTTTTACCAGCCACATAACATTTTAAAAGTGGATTTTTAGCAATAGCATGAATATATCAATACTAACTTGTTGCAGCCCTTAACAACTTCTTTTTATTTTTTCTTTGTATCAGTACTTATTTTAATAATAATTATTATTTATATTAAATATAAATATTATTTAACTTTACTTTTAAGTTTGAACCACAAAATATTGGTAAGAATTAAAACTAGGGCCCTGACTAAAAACATTTAAGAGCAACTAGACTATATGGCCGCATTTGTATTTGTAAAATATTATCTTATATCCAAAAAATATCATATTTAAAAATATCAAACACATTTATTGACTAAAATAATAATTGCTGATAAATATAGAATATTTACTAGTGTTGTTACGACTATTAAATAAATTCAACTGTAGACTAAAATTGACTAATACATT